>NC_082691.1:8022097-8371684 GCF_949987515.2 Delphinus delphis
GAGATGGAGTGAAAGCTGGCATATTTCACTTGAAGCTCAGTCTGAGGAAGAAAGTTTGTATAGACAGAGCTGTGTAGGTAGCGTGGTTTGGAAAGAACAAGGTACCAGTGGATGGTGGTGTCTGAATCTGAGCAAGGAATATTGTCAAGGAAATTTAGACATCAGACTACGTTCTTCCAAACACAAGAATCTGTAGAATAATGTCTTGTAGGAAACCTATAAATATTCTGGAACCTGTCTCTTCATTGGGAGCTATTCATACAAGTTTTGTCATCTCTGGTTACAAGAATAAAGGATGCCGTATGGGAAGTTCACATCTTTTAATTCACAAAAATTAATTTTTCTTGAATGATATAGTTCCTAAAAATGTATTACTTGCATTACATTGTTTTATTTTTTCATGCCCGAGGGTAGAAGTGCCTGTGCTCATATTAAAAACAGCAGTGTTAATCTCTGCCTGAATCAAAACCCAGTTTATGGGATCTGTAATGCTTATGCCCACCCAGAAGCACCCATGGACGTGCTGAGGATAAAAGAACATCTGTAGCTAATAGGAATAGGAAATGTTTAGCAAATGCTTACTGTGATAGGCACCGGCATGTGAGCTTTAGGGTCTCATTAACAACCCTTTGTGGCAAAAAGCATTGTAAGCAATTCAGCAGGAGAAAACTGAGGCATAGAGAGTCCAGGTCAATATACCAAGGCCACGCAGGAGACAACCTGCCAAGCTGGACTGAAGCCCACACACATGGGTTCCAGCTTTTCTGCATGGCTGCCGTGGATGAGTGACATCTGGGTAGATGGAGTTTTGAAGTCACGTAGGATGCTGACTTTAAATCCCACCCCAGCTGCCTACATGCTCTGTGACCTTGGCAAGGTCATTTCCTTGAGTCTCGTTTTTCTCATCGATAAATTAAGAAAAACTAGGGCTGATCATGGAGGTAGTTGTCTTAAGCATTCCAAGGATGTGCATGGCACTCAGTACCCGGTATGTACTACGCGGTCCACGGTGGTTAGCATCGCTTTGTATTCTCAGGGCAAAGATGCTGGGTGTGTTGGGTCGCAGCCAAGTTGGCCCGTCTGCCTTCTCCCAGCTCCCGCCCCGTGGTGAGGCAGGGCTCAGCCCAGCAACTCTGGGGAAGCGCTGACTCCTTCCATTCAAAACCCATGTCACTGACCCTGTGGAGTTTGTTTTTTGAGTGTTTGTTTTGTTTTTATTTTTGTTTCTTTCCGTTGCTTTCCAGTGAAGTAGGAAGTGGGCAGCCTGGCAGGGAAAGTGATTTAGAATCATTTTATTGTTTATGCTTTGACTTCATGTGATCTAAGACAGATCAGCTGCTCTCAGAAAGCTACTCAAATGGAAGAAAAGTGTCGGGAGGGTGGGGGGGAAGGGAATTTGGGTTAGCAAACTTTTGCACGATAGAAATAGTATTAATGATTAATAACAAGTTTTTTTTGGTTAATATGGTCAATTTATAATACAATGATGCCCCTTTAAAAATTAATTGTACAGGGCTTCCCTGGTGGCGCAGTGGTTGAGAGTCCGCCTGCCGATGCAGGGGACGCGGGTTCGTGCCCCGGTCCGGGAAGATCCCACATGCCGCGGAGCGGCTGGGCCCGTGAGCCATGGCCGCTGAGCCTGCGCGTCCGGAGCCTGTGCTCTGCAACGGGAGAGGCCACAGCAGTGAAAGGCCCGCGTACCGCAAAAAAAAAAAAAAAAAAAAAAAAAAAATTACTTGTACAGTGGATGTTTGCTCTTGATTTGAGGATTTGGAGTATAATCGGTATTTTAAATTATTGTTATGATCTTGCAGTTGTTGCATCCTTGCCCTTATTGCGCATTTTTAGCTGTCGCCCCCGATGTCAAACACTCAGGCAGAAATAACACATTCGATTACAGCGTGGCTCCATGTACTTCGGGAAACCAAGGAAAGGGTGTGTGCCTTCACTGCTTCAGGTACTAGAGGGGAAACTAGTTGACTTGCTGTTTTACTTTGTTTTAAATCTCATTCTAAGCGGTTTTGTAAGTCAGTTTCCTGTTGTATATCAAGCATCACAGCATACACTTGAAACGTGTGCAGTTAGATTTGCCAGTTATTCCTCAATAAAGCTGGCGGGGGGAGAAGGGAGAATCCGCGTCTAGTAGTTTCAGTGCCTACATGTAGACATGAATTGTTTCTCTCCTTTTCACCGTGAAAACAGCTCCTGCATAAGTGGTACATGTGGTGAATAAGGCACGGTCACAGCATGAGGGGCCCTCAGAGCACTGGGCGCAGAGCTGGACCACCTGTACCTGTCTCTAAAGGGGCTGACAACGTCCAGGTAAATCACAGAGCATAGGTCCACCCACGTTAGAACGCAGAGCCCATGCATAGAAAAGGAATCCTGATTTTACTCTAAAGTTCATTTATATTTAAGGTTATTCCAAATGTATAAACTTTTAATTTAGCTGTTTTGGGAGAAAGATCTATTTGATAGATAAGACGTAATTTAAAATAAATGTTCATTTGATGAGTGGGTTATTTTTATTCTTTCCTCTGAAAGAAGTAGGATGGTGAGAATAAGTAATAAAAGTTTTAAGCATGAAATAGGAAGGCTGTCCCATGAATTTCTTAGTTCTTTCTTGATAACAACAAAATTCAAGACTTTGTTAAAGGAGGTGTTTGAGGTAGTACATAGAGGCCCCAGGAGATCCAGAGACCCAGGTCAGGGCTGAGCTGGACCACTTCAGTAGAAAGCCAGGGCCACGGCCATTCTGAAGAGTACGTAGAAGCTTTGTGTCCAGACGTGGAGCCCAGAGACTCGGGTAACTCTGATAGTACATGGCCGGATAGTGAAGATAAACATGGATTCTTACTTGTCCCCTCCCAGCACTAGCTGGGGGCTCACTGTTTGTTCACGCCCACTCTCAGTTCAGGGATGAACTAGAGCACTTCTGGCCCTGAGTCAGGAGTCACCAGGAGTGTCGTCCTACCTAGATGTCCCACCAGTGGGCCATGCCCATCTTTTCCCTTCTTATTTGCAGCTGTATCTCTGTATTTCATGATGCATTTTGCCCTGCTCCTAACTTGAGGTCGATCTCATTTCTTTGGGCACCAGATTGTCCGGTGGTTGTGTATCAGTACTCAGTCCTGTTTCCTTTAAGCATCACTCTGCACGTCCAGGGATGCACTGTGTGCTCCACGGTCCACAGGCCTGAGGGAAGCTTTACCTTTATCAAAGACTTAAAGTAAAACTTTTCAAATTAATCATCTCATGTGAAAGTCTAGACTTGATTAATACAAAGTGACTTTCCAGACTTTAATTCTAAGACGTTTTCCCCAAACTCTGGAATTTTGTTGCATCCTATCAATACGTATCCTTAATGCAGCAGTTTATCAATTATTCCTCAACACCTGCATTGTCAAATGCATATTTTACAATCAGTTTTTAACAAGTGGTGTTTAGAGATCTTGTTAAAAGTCTAGGGGTCAAGACATTCCCCTATTAACCATGGAATTGTCTTCAATTCTAACTCAGATGTTCCTGAATTCGTTTTCATAATGAACACGTTAAATAGATGTATAATATGTTTGCATATAAAACATGCATATGTATTTCCAACCTTGTGCTTTTCTAAGTAAAATTACAATACAGGAAAAGTAAGTCTGCTTTGTCAGAAATAACATATATTAAGCATAAACTGGCAGCATCTGGTTTATTAAAGCCCAGGCATGCTCACTGTTTACACAAGATAGTTCATGTTGTAACAAATGTCTTTCCTCCCGTCTGTCACTTCCTCTTTCTCCCCATTTTTTGTTCCTGATACTTGGTGTATATTTTTTTTCCTATTTCCGTTGGCAAGCTGCATGACAAGCAAATGATCACTAGAAGAATACGATTCCTCAGTGAAGGAAAATGCCCATTAGGTCTTGTTAATTAGTCAGATAGACTATTTTCCACTTTTGTTGCTTTGTTTTGTTTTCAGTAGCACCTATAGAGTTAAGTGATATAAAAAATCGATGACTGTGTCAGGTGTTCATGTTTAATGAATTTCATGTGAAATGTTGGCATTATAACCCCAAAGAAAGGGACTATGTGAGGAGTGAATGCTGCAGTGAGTGGGAGATGTCAGAGTTCCTATTTTTCAGCATCTTGTAATGTCCCAGACATGTCCTGCCAGACAGAGTGCATCGTAAAGCACAGGAGTGAATTCCGCTTGTCCAGAGTACGTTTGACTTCCAAATTCCAGAGGCCGCAGCTTTGGAGACAGAACAGTGTTTGCAAACGAAAGTGTGGGATGATTTTTGCACAAGTACCTATACATTATCTGGAGAGAATTTGCCCACTCACTAGATTTCCCCCCGTGTTATCTGAAACAAACGACTGAAAAGACTGGTGTACTTGCAAAATAAATGATTTGCAAACTAAGAAAAATATTTAAAAACCATGCAAATGGTCATACTGTGTTACACTATGCATAAAAATGTCAATAAGCAAAGAATAACTGGAAAACAACTCCACTGCTGTGTAAATGAAACATCTTTTTACTGGATCCCACTGGGTTTCTTACAAAGCTCTGTATTTCCTCTTCAGGCGTTATCCTTGAAAGATGAAGTTGAAACAAAAGTTCTATTCTTTTTAAGTTGGCAGAACTTCTGAAAGGTGATTCTTAGCTGTACTGTGACTCATTCCAAGTACAAAATTCTCTGACCCTGAGCTAGTCTATTTTTCATGTAGGAGCCTAGAAAAGCCACGAGCGATAGGAAATGGCTATATGTGGACTCTTGCCTGCAAGCTTCGTGCAGACTTACTCTCTGCGTTCCAAAACACACCTTGAGCTCCTCTTACGAATTAATGGAAGGATGGCTGGTGTTCAGAGCAAACGAGGAACTGGGGCTGGCCTGCTTCCCTCGCCAGACCTCTCCTGGAGTAACACTTTGCTTTTCTGATATTCCAAGTTACCTTATAATTATATATACATATATATTTTTAAAACTTCAATAATTATGGAAATATATGACATAAAGTAAAAATCCCCATAAACCTATCCCCACACAACTGAGAAATAACAAGTTTGTAGCTTTCCCCCAGATTTTGCCTTTCATATAGAATATATGTGTGTGTATGGAGACATATATATATGTGTGTGTGTGTATGTATATATGTATATACGTGTGTGTGTATAAATATATATATATAGAGAGAGAGAGAGGTGTGTATACATAATGAATTTTCAACAAAAATAGAATCATATCCATGCTCTAACCTATAATTTAGAGTTCGTAACTCATGTTTGTAATCGTGTTCTAAAAGTTCCTTTTTTCTTTTTAACTTCATACTACAACTTGAGCAGATGCCATGTGGATGCTTGCTTTTAATAGCCGCCCTGTATACCAGGAGTAGAATGTGCCCTAGTCTGTCTGACCAACCTTCTATTGTTGGATATTTGGCTTATTTCTAGAAAAGGTTGCATACTTGTTCATACATTTTTATGCACTTAGGTAAGTCTCTGTTGGTTAATTCCTGGAAGTGAAACCTGGTCAGAAGTTTGTGAGAGTTTTAAGTGTTACATTTTAAGAAGGTGTGAAACTAGGCGAGGACTGAGGAAACGTAGCCTGCCCAGGATTCATGAATAATAATTCAAAGAGCTGAGGCTATTTAGCCATGACAGGAAACATTGGGAGTGGGCTGCAGACAGGACAGCCATCCTCAGATCTTCAAAGAGCGTTTCTCCAGGGCAGGAATGGACTCCACCTGCAGGGAGGCGGGGCTGGGGGTGGGCGGGGCCGGGGCCAGACTCCAAGCTATGGGGCTTCCATAGGCTTAGAAAGGATGCACAGAGCACCTTGGCAGCAGGATCACAGGCCTGGCCAGTTGCCTGCTCTCGTGGAGCTTGCATTTTAGTTCGGAAAACAGAAAATGCAGAAGTAAACTTACAGAAGAAAAAGGAAATTAATGATACTGGTCAATGATGGTTGGAAAGAAAACAGGGTCCTGTGATAGAGTGACTAGAAGGGAGGAAGGATGAAGGGCAGCATTTAATAGGATAAACAGTAAAGGCCCAAATGAAGGACAGTCTGCCTTATTAGGCAGTAAATTCCACAGCCTTGGAAGTTAGAAAGGGAATATATTAATATACACAGAGGATGAAATTACGGGATCTGCAATGTTATTTAAAGTCTCTTTCAACATAAATTATATGGATGTAATCCAAAGAAAAGGTATCCTCAAGGACTCATATTCTTCCCAAGGATCAAATTTTACTGTAGTTACACTGGGAGACTTACATCCGTGGCGGGTGAATCGTAAGGAGTATCTAGAGGAGTGAAAGATCTTCGGGCATTGCACTGTGTTCCCAGATAACAGTAACTGCAGGCTGATTTCTGCCTTGAGGTTGTGGCCTCATGGCCGTCTTCAAAACAACCAAGGGCCGGTACAAGGCACAAAGCACAGTGCTTGGTTTCAAGGGATCCTATGGCCCGAGACCAAGCAGAAAGCAAGATGAGACAGGTCCTGACGCAGTAACGCAAAGCCTTCCTCTCTTTCCCATATGAGTCATTGTTAGTCAGAAAATTACCTTTGCAGAAGGACTCAAATCCTTTTCAGGCTTTAAAGTGATTCTTCCTCTTGACTTAGGTGTAAACCTTTGTCTCAAAGGATAGATTCTATTAATCTGTTGAGCCTAGGACTGTGGGTATGTGTTTATTTGCATGACAAAGAGGCCTTTGGTATTTCAACAAACAAAAACAGGCATATAAAAACATTCTCTTTCTGAATGAGTACCAAAATTGTTCTCCAGTGAACTTCTGAAGGAAGAGAAAACCTGGGTACTACTCCAAGGCTGGTTGTGTATTTTCCTTGCAAGAACTCCAGCAAGCTAGCCCTTCGCTGAGAACAAGGTCACCTAGATAACCAAATGGGGAAGTACGTTAGGGGGTGCAAAAAGATAGAGGAAATTGAGAGGTATAACAATGCAAACAGATATCAAGAGGTGTGATATTATCACTGTAAGAGTCTGTGGGGGAAGAGGGTAGGAGAGAAGATTTTCTATGAATCTCATGAGAATTTCCAGAGAGAGACAAGGGGTCTCGATAGAGAGAGATGGCTCTGTGAATCCATCCCCACTAATCCCCATTAGGTGATAGTGCAGAAGTGTGTGTCTGTGTCCCTACAACCAAGCCCGTCCAGCCTTGCAGGGACAGCCCGGCTGCTGGGTCAGCCCTCCCAGCCCCAGCAGGGGAAAGGCAGCAGAGATTGAGCACAACCAAGGTTTGCATCAGCACTGCCCTCAATCATCTATAGGCCTTTGTCTTAAATCTTAAGTGTCTTAAGATTATTTAGTTATATATAGAGAGAGAGAGCTCAATTAACATGTATCCATAACCTAAGATATTCATAAGAGACTGTGTCTGCATGAACAGAATCAAGGACCCAGGCCACTCTCAGTCCTGTAATTACTGCATTTCCATGTTGCTTCCTGTTCACACCCAGAAGTCGAATCTCAAATATTGCTTTCCAGACAGTATTTGGGACCAATTTTAGCTCCGCTTTCCTTTCTCTTGCCTCTTGCTGGCCATCAGCCACCAGACTCTGCACAATGACCAGCTGGCCCCTGGCAGATCTTGGGCCCAGGTGTGAAGTAGCTAGAGAAACGTTTCAGAGCCAAGAAGGGAGTGATTTCATTTTCCATTGGCAGTATGCAGAACTGAAGGGGATTCAAGTGCCTTCAGAAAAGCTTCCTTCCAGTGAGTAGAGTTTTGGGGAGTTTCCAGACTTATACTGCTTTTATTCTTGGAAGCATCATTGTGCCTTTTCCCCCTTCCATTTATATCCCAGGAACTGATTCACAAACCATAGCAATTGGATTTGGACTTGCTGAATGCTAGCAGACAGCTGCCCGCACTCTTCCCAAGATTCCTGCCAGCTGGGCTAGGTACCAAGTGCGAGCACCCCTGAGCCAGCCGGCCAGGTCCTCCAGCTCCAGCCGTGCGACAGCAGAGTGACCAGAGCTGCAGTGCTGTGCTTCGTTCGTTAGACACTTCGTGGTTTGATTTCAGTCAACCAGGGTATGATTTCAACCCCCAGTAACGGGTTTGGGGCGGCTGCCCAGTGAGGCAGGTTTCATCTTGCTTCCTTAGCTGTTTTTTCTTACCTCACACCTTTTTTCTTATTAGACTTGGATTTCCGTTTCCTGAGCCTGTTGTTTCCACGGATTCAGACAGGCTTCCGGGAGGACCTACCAGCCTTCTTGAATAAAATGCAGCAGTGAAGGTCTTAGGATTAAAATTGCCTAAAATGTGGTCTAAAAAGTACTAAAAATAGTGTTACCATCCGGATTGAATAAAATCCTATAGAGGTGAATTCCTTGACTTGAACCGTTAGGTGAGCTGGCCTCACCTCAAGAGTAAAATGTGTTCAGTTAAATGAGATGAGATCAAATAGAGGAGTGTTACCCTGGGAAGCGGCCTGGCCCCTTACGTCAGCAGCCCCCCAGGTAAACACCGTGGAAAGGCCACATTTAGGAGGACTTAGGATAGTGCCACTGAAAGGAAAGGTTTTTAAAACAGGGAAAAAGTGAAATGTGTTCCCCAATCGTAGTTCCCCCGTGCCAGGCGTTGTGCTAAGTGCTCGCGTCCACATCGTCTCCCTCAGCCTGAGGGCACCCCAGAGCTGCTGTTTGGGGGTGCAGGGGCTTGGGGGCATGGGGTTGGAGGGGTGGGTTGGCAGCTCGCGCTAAAGGCCTGGCGGAGCTAGAGCCGGGCTCTTCCGTGACCGCTGCCGACCCCGGCCTTACCTGCAAGCCCTCCGCTGGGCAGCGCACAGGATTCGTGGGCAAAAGGGCAGCTGCCCTTTGCCTCCTCCTTTTCAGGCTGGAAAAAGCCCACTGCAGTAAGAGCAAGCCTTTAACCTGTGTGCCACAGTGACCTCCCAGAGATCTACGAAAAAACCCGCACCACGTGAGCGTTCCGCCCTTCTGCGTCTCACGGATATTCACGGTGACATCAACACGATCTTGGGGACATTCTGACGGCCGCCGTTCCGTGTCCTCCCTGGTCCCGTGGTCACGGCGGGCAACAGAATCTTGGGCCAACCATGGGGACACGACAGCCCGGTGACCAGGCAGCTGGTGGGAGGGGGCCATTGCTCAAACCCGTAATTCGCAGTCAAAACAAACAGACGATTAGCTGGGGGTTGTCACTTTCAGTCAAGGCCTTTAGCATCGTCTGGACGTGGCCTCAGAGTGAGCCCCGTGGGGCTCCTTGGCAGGCTCTGCGCAGATGGGGAAGCGTTGAGGAAGGAAGGGCTGCACGGATTCAAATCAGAAAGCCCACCTGGGCCTCGGTCACCTCACACGAAGAGTGAGAGGGGGTCTTCCTACGAGGCTTGCCGCTAGAGTTGAAAAACAAGAAAGAGTGGCTGCAGGATACCATCTGAAATGTGACATCACGACGGTCCTTGTTAGGCTATGAAATTCCTGTCCAGCGGGCTTTTGTAACCGGCCCAGGTCGCCCGGGCACTTCGTGGCAGAGCCAGCCCTGGAGTCGGTCTCCTGACCTTCAGTCCTGTGTGATGTGCATCAGACGCGCAGCCTGACGGTCACACGGGAACTGCCGCCCAGGTCCCTGGGTTCCAGCCCCGTCTTCTAAAGATAGGTATCATTTTACCCGGGTGATCCTGGGGCAGTCATCAAAGGAAGATGAAACGATGCCCTGTAGATTCAGGATGTCCATACAATTTCCCCCTCCAAACTAGCACACTTTTGCGAGTGAAATGAGGGGATAACTGGACCAGACCCTGGAGCCAAAGCGCTAAGAGGAGCGCGTGGGCGGGCAGAACAGTGATTCCCACACACCCGGAAAGGTTCACGCGAGTCAGGTTTGCCACTCAGCTTCAGTTACATGGAGAGTTGAGTGAACTGGGACAGCTCATTGCCTAAGCATTCTGACTGCTAGTGACACAGCCCGATAGTACAGCTCGCCCTGTCTCATGGTCGTGGTGACTAAATAAGGTAGCGTGTGTGCCTCCTGCCCAGGGAGTGCTCAATAAGCATGTTCATCCCATGAAAACACTTCCTAGTCAAGTCCCCTGGCATCCAGGCAGTCGCTTGTCTCCCGGGTGAAGTGTACAGTGAGATGTATGCCCAGCTCTTGTTCTCCTGGGTGTTGGCAAGGGGGTCCTTTTGGTCTCCTCTTTCCTCTGAAAGTGTGAAAAGCCTTGGATGTGTATAAACGTTATGTTTTTGCCCTGTAGACAAGTAAATCACCTTCTTTCCACATTCCCGATAGTTTTTCAATGGATGTCCTCCAGTGAGGAATCAATAAGGGGAAATTCATTGAAAGCTTTAATTAGGTTCACTATTGATCCAAAAACATACCTCAGAAATCCAGCTTTTGTTCAACATTCTAGCCCGGTATATTCACAGAACTTCAATTCTGATACAAGCAATTTATCTGCGACAGAGACCCCAAGGTGAATTGGTAAGAAGCAGGGCTGTGTATGGGCTCTGGAATGTTTTGGTAGGAGTTCAAGTCCCACCCAAAGGCCCGCAGACCTCTAGAAAGCAGGACACATGTCTTACTGTGGTAGCCTGGGGCCACCTGGGGAGCTTTGAAGAAACGCTGCTGGCCCAGGCTCACCTGACCCGACTCGCTGTTTCCCAGGTCTGGGCCCTGCCTTGGGGGCGGGGGTTTGAAGGTTCCCGGGGTGGGGAGAAATGCCCCCCACCCCGAGACACTGAGAATGGTGCTTCCCTTTCTCTCAGCACTTATACCTTGTCTTCCGTCTAAAAAGTAAGACATGGCTGTCCTGGAAAATGGCCATGTAGTAAACAAAAACCTTGTCATCCAGAGACAACCATTGTTAACAGATTAGTATGTATAAGTGTTTTTTACTCATTAACGGTGTATCCTGAGATTTTTCTGTGGCATTTAATGTTTTAAAAAGATGTTTCATTGTTAGAGCCCTCTATTTTATATCTGTGCGCAATCATTTATTTATAATAGTTTCTTAGTGTTGGGCATTCAGCAATTTTTTAAACGAATACTATTTTTAAAAATGTCCATTTCTAATTTTTATCATAAGGAACCATTGGATCTGATGTAATTGGAGAATTCATTCTCTTCTATGGCACTGTGTCCAATAGACTCGAAGTCTTAGTATGTGTGTTTCTGGGGGGGGTTTCCCGGGCATTTCAAAAAGAATGAAATACATTGTTACCACCTATGTAGATAACAGCTTTTGAGAGAAGGAAGTTTCATAGAAATAATGAAACATTGCAGCCTTTTATTTATTATTCTTTAAGTTTACATGAAAACCTAAGATGATTTCAAAAAATACCGTAAGTTAAAATATCACCAAGACTCTACTTAGACAAACGTACGATAAAAGTGCGTCAGGCTCTTGACAGGCATGATCTCTTAACGCCACGATAGGCTTGTGAAGAAGGATCTTACCTACCGGATAACTGCAGAAACGCCACTCACAGTGCCCACACAGAGTACGTATTCAGTGGTTGCTATCTTTATGAATTCTGTTTAATAAATATGTACTGTCCTGTATCACATTGAAGAAGTTATATTTATCATTACCTAAGACTTTAACTCTTCTGTCTTTTAAAAAGAGATTCTGTAATCAGTCACAGGATTGCAGAGTGACTCACAGATCTGTAAATCTGAAGGGTTTCCTGGAAGCCTTCTCGGAGGTGGAGGCTGTTAGGAATCCCTCAGGCCTGGCGCAGGGGCCCCTGGGAACGCAGGACACGGGTTCCTCAAGGTTTCACTCCCCACCCACAAGTTCCCTTCAGACGCTCAGGCTGCTGCTAATCAGACCCGGTAATGTATTTACATCAACTCTGTCAGTTCCATGGAGAACTTCCTGTGTGCCCTTCCCTCTTCCATGTAATTCCATTTACACAACGACATGCCAGTGTCGTTGCTGGGTACTTGGACTGGTTGGCCCCTGGACTGCATAACTGGAATGGAGAATGACCTCAGTAAACTTTATCATCCTCAGGACAATCATGTAGTGTTAAAATTTTACGTTTTAAATGACAGCAGGTGTGTGAAGGAAGATGCACAGGGTTCCAAAACACAGATAAGCGTCTGAAGTTGGAAAAAAGTGTCCGCAAGTCAGGGTTCAGGGTGTTTTATTAGCTTCCTCAATTTGGAAGAGGGGGCGTTTAAACGCCTCTCCGTGCAGGTGGACCCCGGATCTCAAGTGCGGGGAAAGTCCAGGCCCCCTCTGCTTCCGATCCAGGGTAGGTGAGTGAGATTTCTGTGCCCACACTGTGCTTAGAACTCCAGCCCTGGCAGCTCTCCTCTTTGGCAGGTGACTTGGTGAGAGGCCGTGAAGGGTCCTGAGCTGGACCGCACTGTCCTGGCCCCCGCGGGGACCTCCCGTTCGTATGTTCTGCCAGCCCCATGCGTGGCCCCTTCAGAAAGCCTGATTCCTGACGGGGGATTCTGTTCAACCCAGGCAGCTTTTCTTATAGGGAGCAGCAGTCCTAGAATTTTTTCAAGGAAGATTTCAATTCACGTATCACGTAGAGTCGGAAAAGTGCACAGATCAAAGGGGTGCGATTTGATGAATTTCACAAACCAAACCCCGCTTTGTAACCAGCACCCGGATCGGGATAACCAGCCTCTCGTGTCTCCTTCTGGGGCATGGTAACCACTATCTTAACGATAATACCATGGATTGGTTTTGCCTCTTCTTGAAGTTTGTATAAATGGAGTCATCCAGCAAGTACTCTGGTGGGTCTGGTTTCTTTCACTCAACATTTTGTGTCAGAATTGTCCACGTTGTTCTATGGAGTTGTATTCCTCTCACTCGCAGCTGGATGGTCCATCATGAGAGAGTTCTACACTGCATCATTTGTCCATCGACCATTGACGGGCGTTTGAGTTACTCTCTTTTTTGCAGTTACGAGACACTGAGTGCCATCGCACATGTTTCTGAATACTATCGCACAGTGAATACAGTGCACTCCTCTGCGTTTCCGTTGGGTACCTAGGAGAGGAATTGCTGGGTCGTCGGGTGTGGGTTTGCTCCACTTTACTAGATATTACAAAAAAATTTTCCGAAGTGGTTTTAGCAAACTGTACTCCACCTGCAGTGTTTGAAAGTTTCAGTTGCTCTGGATCTGCCCCAACGCTTAGGTTGTCTGATTTTATTTTAACTGTTCTGATGACTGTGCTCCTGGAAATCTAATGGTGAAAGTCAATATTCATTAACCTTCTTAAAATTAATTAATTTTCTTAAATTTATAAATATAGCCTTTATGCCAAGGAGGCAGCGTGGGACCTGGAACAGGCTATAAGGCAGAGATGGGCTTGAATATTGCTTCTGCCGTTGTCAGCTGAGTAGCTTATCTGTAAACCTCGGTTTCTCCTGTCGTAAAATTGGAATAAAGGACAGGATTAAGTGAAGATTAAATGATATAACGTCAGAAAACAGAAAAGGCCTGAGGCACTACATTCAATAATGGTTTGTTTTTTATACCCCACTCCCTGCAGATTTTTTAAAAATTCACATTTGCTACAGAAAAGCTTGTCTTCTTCAACAAAGCGTGAGGGTTGTGTAAGGCCATGGGCCACAGTCAACTCTGACCAAGGACCAGGAGCTGACATGTGGTCTCTTTGCTTTGTTCTCTTCCTAGACGTTATGAATTTTCACAGTTTTCCCAGGGCCATTCCCTAAATCCTAGAGGATGACACTTAAAAGAGAACTTGGGGACTTCCCTGGTGGTCTGGTGGTTAAGACTCCATGCTGTCAAGGCAGGGGACAGGGGTTTGATCCCTGTTCAGGGAGCTATGATCCCACATGCCGCAGGGAACAGCGGAAAAAAAAAAAAAAAAGTGTGGAAATCCTCCAGCCCAACAATTCACTCCATTAAACCGTAACTAAGCGTCAGGAGGTAGAATGACTCTCTCGAGAGCCTACAGGCAGTTGTGGCCTGGATGCTCCTAGAAGTCAGACCCTCTGATTCCAGAACTGTTTGGTGCCTCTAGTCAGTACAGCGGAAATCTGTATTTAAGCCGTAATGAAAATGAAAATAACTTCTGACACATGCAGTTAATATAACTTCTATCTTGTTCACAATAAATCCAACACCTCTCGTACCCATGACAACTCCTCAGCAAATTCGAAAGGAAATGTATTCGCTCTTTTGATTCCAGTGGTTTATAAAGTGCGACAGGGGTGTGGTTAAAGGTTTTCTTGCCCCCATTTTAGATCAGTAAATGTTTATTGAATGAATGTGTGAGTGGAAGAGAGGCCATGGCACCCAAAGAAAGATGTAACGTTCTAGAAGGGAGGGGCATTTCCTCTGGGAAAACCCGTCCTCTCTGACTTCCACAGTTAAGAAGCATGTTACAGTTAAGCTGCAAGAATCAAACAAGGCAGCTTGTCAAAAGGGAAGGCCTTTTGGCCGTGGCCGCTGTGTGGAGGAACATTCGGTCCTAGGAAAGCCAGGGCGACCCTGGAGGCCAGGCACTGAGTGAGGGGAGACGTGCGTCCGGGTCACGGCCCTGTCCTAACGGTAGGAGCTGTGTGGAGTCACCCAGACCCTCCGCAGCAGGTACCATCCGTGGGCCACCTTCTCAGACTGGTCCACAGGCATTTTGTAGGATGCCCTTGACGGACACCAAGGAAATGGGCTGACGCCCCCAGCCTTCTGTAAATCCACGTTGGAACCGCACGTGCGCTCTTACCTCGTTGAGAGCTCCGCAAGTCTCCAGCACATGTTAAGTTTTTATTAATGAATCCTTTATTTGTCTTCATAAAATACTTAGAAGGAAGTTCCCCCTGCAGGTTTTCAGCAGAAATGCTAGAGCAGGGCAGGCCCAGCAGGTCACTGAGGAACAGGTCCGCCCACTGCCGGGGAAGCTGCTTCCCATGGGGTCAGCCCTGTATCAGCCGCCACCCTCCCCCGACCAGGTGTCAGTGACACGGCTGCAGCAAGTCCAGCAGACACAGTGCCTACCCCACAGAAAGTTCACATCCACCGGCACGCGGCAAGTCAGTCAGTCACTCACAGCCCCGGGGTCAGCGGTGTGAGCTCGGGAAGGCGCCAGGGGTGGCGGGACGCTGAAGGGGCAGATCAGAAGGCCCAAATCGTCCCCATAAATGTGCTCTCAGTGCCAAACTGGCAGGAAAATGGGTGGTTTCACTTTGCGAATTCTTACTGGAAAGCTAGAGTTTAAAAATACACTCCAAAAATGTTTTTATTTTTGACGAATCCTACCTTTGCTCCAAAGGCAAGGAGAAAAGAATAGAGGTCCGTGGGAAGTTCAGGGAAGCCTGCAAGCACTTGCCCTTCCCCACTGCTCATTTTACAATTAAAGTGTTACTACATTTATTACTGCAAGAAAGGTATCATTTGGGCTTCCCTGGTGGCGCAGTGGTTGAGTCCGCCTGCCGATGCAGGGGACATGGGTTCGTGCCCTCGTCCGGGAAGGTCCCACATGCCGCGGAGCGGCTGGGCCCGTGAGCCATGGCCGCTGAGCCTGCGCGTCCGGAGCCTGTGCTCCGCAACGGGAGAGGCCACGGCAGTGAGAGGCCCGCGTACCGCAAAAAAAAAAAAAAAAAAAAAAGAAAGGTATCATTATTAAGACCTTAATTTCATAATATTGTCTAATCTGATAAGAATATGAATGCTGTGAAATGCAGGCCTTTTGAAAGCCTTCTCTAATACTACACTGAGTACTCTGTTCTCTCCATGCACAGTCTGTGTGATGGTCTGCAAGTCCTTTCCCATGAGATGTAACACAGTGAGATTACAGGCTCAGAATTCAACATCAGACTCTCCCTTTCTTTGATAGGATAGGATATGACCTAAGTGTCTGATCCCAATGCAGCCTTTGGAGTGTTTAAAAGTGCATGGTGACTATAGATAATAATACTGTCTTGTGTGCTTGAAATTTGCTGAGAGTAGATCTGAAGTGTCGTCACCACACACACACACACACGGTAACTGTGAGGTGATGGATGTATTAATTATGGCAATCATTTCATAACATGTGTTATTAAATCATCACATTGTACATCCTAAATAGATATACTTTTTATTTGTTAATGATGCCTGAGTAAAGTTGGGGAAACTATATGGAAGTAATGTTGGCTCTAAAGTTGTATATCTCCAACAAATGTTTAATCCTTGGAAACTAGAATTTCAAATTGCAAGGTGGTCAGAGATGGTCTTATCCCAGCAAACGTGAGAAGAGACTCACTGTGCATTTTCTCCTCCTAGCCAGTGTGTGCATTTCCTCAGAATATCATCCGTGCGTTCTCACCGCGCCACTGAAACTCCTCTGGGAAAGGTTCGGAGACCGCCTCTGTAGTTGAGATCTGGTCCGTGCCTTTCCTCTCACCTGCTCCAAGCTTTTGCAGCTTTGGACAACGTGGTGTCTGCTTTTGCCTCGTGGCCTGGGGGACCGCCCTGTCCCAGCTCTCCCGTCTCCTTCATCTCTCCTTGTTGGTGGTATATTTTAACAAAAGCCCTCCAGGGCTTGAGATGCGGTGTCCTGAGCTCCTGGAGTACGAGTATTGCTGAGGTCAGTGCTCTAATCGGGTGGCTAGATATGACTGGGGACGCTTTTTCTTTCGTGCGATCCTGGATGGGCCCAAGGCCATCCACCTGGCCGGAGCAGGCTTGCGTTCTGGGTTTTTCCCTTGCGTTGTTGTGTCTCTCCGTCCTCCTGCCGTGTGTGACAGTGCGCTGCAGCGGCTGCGTCTCCCAGGTTAGGGGCCCACGGGGGTGTTGGGCAACTTGATGAATAGTAAAAGGAAGTGCGTGCTTTCTTGGACAAATAATCGCTTCCCCTCTTTCATTTGAAAGTCGTTCACATTGATAGAGAAAAGAATATATGACCTCCATGAGGACATTTTTGTGGCTACGACCCATCTGGAAAGGCATCTACTCATTGCCCTGCAAATCAGCTCATCAGTGGTGGTGTCAGGAATCCCCAGCTGTATTTAGCGTCGGTCTTTCTTCCCAGACTGTCAGCTCCGTGAGGGCGAAGACCGTTCACCCCTCCAGTAACAAGCACAGGGCCTGGCGCGCATTTGGGGCCAGTGAACGTTTGATGAATGACGCAAGAGCTCGTTCATTTTCCTGGGAACTTCGCTGGTAATCTTCAAACACTCATTCGGAACAGAGGCTGCTTGTCACGGGCTGCCAGTTATTATTATTTTATTTTCCACTGGTTATGGAGTCTTCAGACTTAAAAGGCATTATGAATATTGCTTGTAAGAAGAAATGTTGATGGAAACGAGGCAAATGGCATTATGGTTAGAAACTTGCCAGGTGTCATTTTTGGGAGATTAGATAACTGTGTTGTCTGGTCGAGTGAATTGCCTGTTTGTTACAAGTTAGGACTTTGCTGGACTGATTTACGGGGCTGAGGGGAAAGAGATAAGTGAATCTTCTAGCGAGAGGTCATCTGTTTTGAAAGTGGGGACGATTCCATGAACCCCATCCAAGTGTTACAACATAGGGGAATGTCTCAGACCGTTAGCGTAAGGAAGCCCCCAGTTGAACGTTAAAGCAAAAATTCTTCACGCTGTCCTCTTTGGAAACCCCATACGATCCAGACCTCTGAGTGCACAGTCGTGAGTAGATTTGGGGATGAAACTCTGATGCCACAGAAAAGGTGAGCTTCTTCCATCAGGCACCCGAGAGCGAGGCTGTCCTGCTGTCCTTGCCGCTGGCGTTCGGAAGCCGTTTCAACAGAGGAGGTCAAAAGCAGACGGGACTGCCCCTCCCCGCACGGGACCAGGGCAGGTAGGGCGTGTCCTCTCCATGGCATCGTGCCATCTCTTCCTGTCAGGTAGTGACTTGGCCATTAGAGGAATGTCTTGGACATCTTTGCATATTCCGTGACAAGAAGAGCAGAAGATCCTGCCCTTCTAGAGATTGCACTCGTCCTCGTAGCCAGCGGGCTGGGCCGTGCTTTCTGCGGCTGTCTTCCGCTCCATCCCCCGCCCGGCCACCACCCCTATTACTTTCTTTCTCTATCTGAATTCCATTCAGAGAATCACCATTAAAAACAGACAAGAAGTACACCACTCTGCAGCATAATGGGTGGTTTTTATCTTTTGTTTTAGATTACCAAGCTTTCCTGGATAACGTCAATTAATTGAACTTAATATTAGAAGGCCCTCCCCGTTACCAGACTAAAAAGGTATTTCAGTGATGCCGTCAAGTGTGTGCTGTAATTAATTCGACATCTAACAAGCGTATTTGCCGGGCTCTGTTCTGTGCAGGGGGTTCCTTGCCGTCCGATCCCATCAAGTGGCGTTGTATTGTGCGCTGAAAACCGGTTTGGAGGATAGGTCTCAACGTTAAATGTCTTAACACGATACAATTTTTAAAAATTAAATAGATACACTGTTAGATTTCTTTTAAGTCAATTCAGACCCTTAGAGTCCATCCCGAAAAGATTTAGAGGGTGGATCTGAGCCCACTTCCTGAAAGAAATGATATCAATTTACTTAGGTACTCTGTGAAACAAGCAGTATGGGAATCTCCTCCCTAAGAGCCCTCTGAGACCTCACCATGACCCAGGAGGCTCCGCCTCTGAGACCCCAACACCCACACCTCTCACTGGCCTCCTTTGCTCCCAGCCCTCAGCCTCCCTTGTGGCACCCAGGCCTCGTCCTCCCTGCCCTCTGGCAGCGCGCACGGTGACGGCGGCCCCTGCCTGCCAGCCAGCCAGCCACATGCCCTCCCCCCACTGCCAGCGCTTTGTGTGCTCCTTGCTTCTGATCAGTGCCCGGCTCACTCCTGGAGCTGCTGTTCCGGGCTGGCATTCGCTCAGCGGATGGACCTGTGTCTCCCTGCTTCTTCCCGCCCCCTCCGAGTCTTCTCATGTTCCGTTCCTTTGTTCTGTCTCCCCTGTGTTCCTCTGCACAACGAAAAGCTACTCTTCACAATACACTCAAGCATCAGATCCTTTAGGAAGCTTTTGTTTTAAAGGTGCCCTCTGTCCTCGCTTAGCTGGGAATTAGCAGCCTGAGCAGTTGCCATAACTTCTTTCCAGCATACCGCGTCCTGTCTCTGCCACGGACGGAGTTCCTTCAGGGCAGGGGCCAGTGCACAAGTGCCTTGTGTTCAGTATATGGTGACAGATAGATTAATTGATTGGTTAATTAATTAATAGTTTACAGTAGCACAGCTTCGATGCAAAGATCACATTAACATAATCCACATGCTGGGTTGTTCTAGAGGGATGGCCTATGATCAGGAAAAAAGTCACAAGACTAGGTCACGAATTCCTTTTTAATCTACTGGCTTCCTATAGAAGATATTGAAAATGACCCACCTGGTTCCTCCAGTTTTACCAGGCTGTGTCTCAAATCTCTTGTATGGAAAAAATGTGATGGGCGGCTACAGACCCTTCTCGGCGTGACCTGGTAAGTTTCAGGTGAACTTGTGGAATGATAGTGATGCTGTGGTGAAAGCAGAGGTATTTTTTGCCCATAAATATCTATTCAAGCAATTAAGAAATTAACATTCAAAATGCACTTATAGTAATCAGCATCATCATTCCTCTGATAAACAAACATGAGGAAAACGTAACTAAAAATACTACATGTTTCTGCTCAAGACTATATTCCCAGAAAGGATATATTCTTCTTACGGTTTTTGGTCTTTACTTTCTGTTTAGAATAGAGTCTGTGGGCAAATGCATTTCTTCATACTTGAAGTGTACCTCCATGTGAAGTGTTTTCAGAGGTTACTTATGTAACAGACGACTGCTGGCGCTGTCCTGAAGAGCTTCCCCCCATCTCTATCATGGGCTGCATTTCATGAGGCTTTGTAAGAGGAGGTTTAGAGCTGCAATGCCTCACTAGTATAAATGTCAGTGTCAGTTTAAATCTAAGATGCAGTTTCTGAGAAGGAAAGCCTATAGGATAAGACGGAGAGGGATCAAAATATGGGGAAAATGTAATGCAAGACGAGAGCAACTGAACTTGCCCAGCTCACAGAATTAAAGCTGTGTGTGTGTGTGTGTGTGTGTGTGTGTGTGTGTGTGTGTCTAAAGCCTAATTAGAGAGCGTGCATAAAGGAATAGGGACATGAATAGGAAAGCTATAGCTTCAGTTACAGGAAAACTCTTTGCTCTAGATCAGACATGGTTTTAAAATGTTCAGACTTGTCGATATTTTCCCCCGTGCTATTGGCACAGAATGCCCCTGTGACACTCCATACCACTTCCATCAAATCTGAAAGCTTTGTTTCGGCATGTTTTATTGAAATCAGTACGTTTCAGATCTCTACCAGGTTTTTGTATAGGCGCATGTAGGCCTTAAATCGGCTCAGTTATTCACGGTGCAGGCTGAACCCCACACAAAGTGTGGACCCGGGCTCTGGAGACTTGTTTGACATGGTTGGTGTTTCCAGAATCTCAAAATTGTGCGTTTAAACTCTACAATCACGATGTTGTTCGGGATGTCCTTTGGTTGTGGCCTCCAGTTAGAAAGCTATGGGGGGCCCTATGTGAATACCATGGATCTGGGGGCTTTTTTGAAGTCTGCATCGTCACGATATGCAGGTTTGGACGCGGCGTAACTAACTCAAAGGACGGACCCTTGTGGGCAGTGCACTTGGCTGGCGGTCAGGAGCCATCACCACCTTGCTTGTCCCTAGGATGCGCCGCTGTCATCTGCAGCCCGAGCTCCATGCAAGGCGGGCGTCCCCTGTCGCCTGGTCTGGACTGAACGCAAGGTCTTTCCCTATTATCTAGGCCTTTCGTTTTTCCTTGCTGCCATGGCGAGCTCAAAACCATCCAGATATTTACTTGGAAAGGCCTCTTCTGTGCTTCTATAACAAGCTCTCCCCAGTTCCGTGGATTCAAACTCTAACACCTGTCAGGGTTGCCCGTGACCCTGCCACCGTGCTAGTGTCGGGCTTGGAAAGCTCGTGCAGGGGCAGTGCAGGGGCACTCCTAGTGCAGGGGCATCTCCTAGAGACCTTGTTAAGATTCTGATTAACGTTCTGATTCTGCGAGTCTGCGATGGGCCCAGGACTCTTCATTTCTAACAGGCTCTCCCAGACGAGGCCAGCGTTGCCGGTCTGCAGACCCCACTCTGCGTCTTGAGGCTCTAGACTGTTCTGCAGCTGCCTAACTGGTCTCCCCACACTGCTCTGGAGACCTTCTCCATGGGGAAGTAAGGCCTTTTGTTTAAGTTAGAAGAGAGAGATTATTTAATTTTACGAAGGTGCGACATGGCACAGAGGAAAATAATTCTTGTGCACCGTAGAAACCACATGCTTGTGTAGCACGGGAACTCTACTCAATGTTCTGTGGTGACCTAAATGGGAAGCAAATCCAAAAAAGAGGGGATCTGTGTATACGTGTTGCTGACTCACTTCGCTGTACAGCAGAAACTAACACAACATTGTAAAGCAGCTATACCCCAATTAAAAAAAAAAAAAAGGATATGGTAGTCTTTAAAAAATAATAATGGCTTTCCTCTTTATAAGAAAAACTCGCAGCGTTTGAAAATTACAAGCTATTGATATCCCACTTAGAGGGGAAGAGTCCCCTGTCACCAGGGCACTGCCAGAAGCCGGGCTCATGACCACCAGCACTGGGCTGCAGCCTAGGGCTTTGGCTTTTCCGACAGCTGACACATTCTAAGGATGACAGTTCCTGCCAGACTTCTGCCTTACAGCTTGTGCTTCTGAAAAAGTAATGTCATTAAACTTCTTGTTTTGGGAAAAGTGGAAACTCACATGTTGTGAGAACTGGCACGGAGAAGCCCCGTGCAACCTTTTATGTCGTTTCCCCAGTGGAGCATCTTGCAACACCAGGATGTTGGCACAGAACATCGCCTCCCACGGGACCTCGTACGGACACGCCCCCTTCGGGGCACCATCTAGGTCCTGCTCCAAAAAGCAGCGGGTTTTTCTTTTTCTAACATCTTTATTGGAGCATAATTGCTTTACATTGTTGTGTTAGTTGCTGCTGTATAACAACGTGAATTAGCTCTACATGTACATACATCCCCGTATCCCCTCCCTCTTGCATCTCCCTCCCACCCTCTCCATCCCACCCCTCTAGGTGGTCACAAAGCACCGAGCTGATCTCCCACTGCAGGTAGTTTTTAAACACAAATCTGAGCGTGTTCCTCCTTGCTTGAAACCTGTCGGTGGCTTCTCGTCCCTTTAAAATGGAATGGAACGGCCTCAGCAGCAAGCCCTTCGGCGGCCCCCCTGCCTCCCCTTTCGCTGCTCTCTGGGCTGCATCTCTGCTAGGCTCACGTCCTGCCAGGGAGCCTTCCACAATTGCACCTCCTCCTACAAGAAAGCTCCCCAAGCCCTTCCCCACACTTGGCCAAGCTCCTCTTGTCCTTAAGAGCTCAGCTGAACGGCCGAGAGCTCAGGGAATCCTGCCAGGGCCGCTTTGACTGCGTCAGGGTCGACCCTCTACACCCACTCGCAGCCACGCTGCAGCACCAAACGGATCCATGATTTGGTGGCTGTCTGTCTCCCCCCTGGAGTGCAGGCTTCACGAGGCAGGAACAGTGTCAGGCCTATCTCAGCCGTGTGCCCGGACCTCACGTGTGCCTGACACACACTGATGCTACAGTGACAGTGCTGATGACAATGATAACAGCAATGGCCTCCGTGAGCAGACACGGTCTTGCAGACGTTAACAATTTCGTCCTCACACCGACCCCAGGAGGGTGGCACTTTTACCCCCATTTACAGAGAAGGGAAAGCGAGACTGAGCCAGAAATAATTTGCCTGGGGTGACCCCACTGGTCCCCTCAGAGCTGGCTCAAAGGCAGGCATGGGAGCTGGAATCCTTGCGCTCAGACAGGAGCATTCACCACAGGCAGCCTCTGCGCTGGTCCCTACACACGGCGGTCGGGTGTCCAGTGGGCATCTGCCGTACAAACGCTGAAGGGAAGCGGTCCCCGTGCTGCCCTCACTAAGCGGGGTGCAGTCACAAGGGGCTTTCATCCTAGTGGGCTAGATTCTCAGTAGTTTCCTTATTAGGCTGATTTTCTTTAGTAGCTTAAGTATTAGGTAGAGATGGATTAGAAAGTTGAAATTAATTGCAAGTGCAAAGTATAATGCACTTTGTAAATGTAATTCTCTTTGTAAGTGGATGAGGGTATAATGAATATGACATTCATTATATGAAAAGTATTGTGGGATTTGGGGTATAAAATTGACTTAGGAATTGTCCTATGAAACAGCCAGTAATACCCAAACATCCCCTTTGAATTGTCCTATGAAACATCCAGTAATACCCAAACACCCCCTTTGAACCTCAAATCAACGCTAAATAAGAAGTGACTAGACTTAAGGTGGGGGGTAGTGCATGTGTATTTCTAGTGGTAAAAACCATTCCCCAGTGAAAATTAAATTATTATCTAGTTAATAAGAGTCCCCCGTCCCTTAGCACATTAATACTTGCTCCCAATTGCTGTTTAATATTTTTGGTTTTGTATGTCTTTTGCTAATTGAGGTAGCATTTGATGAATGGCTAGGTTCTGCTACCCCAACTTTTGGACTGTTTCCCGCATAAAAATTACAATTCCAGATAATCATGCCACAAAGATCTGGGTCTCATTAGGAGGGAGGGATGCTGGGAGGTGGCCCAGTCTGGCCTCCCCCAAACCAAAGAGCCATGGCTTTCTCTCGTCGTCCTACAAACGATTCAAATTTTTCAGTAATTCTAAAACCTGATGTGTTCTTTCCATGCAAGGAAGTGTTACAGCATTTTCCAAAGGGGGAGGATCTCTATCCCTGCTCCTTTACCCTCTCATTCCCACCCCCTCACCAACACCCACACAACATCTGTAGTTCCTAAACGAAAAGCACAAATTATTGTAAAACTTAACTGAGCCTACAAAGAAATGTTTGTGTAGGAAACTTTCTCGGCTTCAAGGAGAAAAGTCTGGTTTGCATGGCCATTCCACAGGGTAGAAATGGGTTCACTGGAGGCATTCCTACAGCCCCACTGGGTAACCCCTTCTGCTGCCACCAGCCCCTTTCTGCAGATTGGACCACGTGCCAGATTAAACAGCTTCATGATGAGTCCTCAAACCATAAAGCGCACACTTACAGTTTTTCGCTTCTCTGGTTACTGACCTCAATAACCAGAGTCAGCTGAAAAAGCAAAAGATAAACAAACCCAAAAAGTACTTCAGGTTACAGATTACCAACTTACTGAAATAGGTCCATTGCATCTAGGCCCCCCGGCCATTTGAAAGACCTTGGACACCATCCTCACACAGCACTGGCCTTGCAGGGACCTGCAGGGCCCCAGGTTGCCAGGAATGACTTGATGTCTGTCAGCATGTTCTGTCGGATTGAATGGGACAGCCCAAGAATCCGGGGCTGGCACGAGAACAAATAAAAAGTTTTCCCATCTCCTGGAGTGAATTGTTGAGCCTGGATTTGGTACTTAGACATAGAGTGCAGGTCAGCAGCTTTCACTTGCGGTGGTTTTCCAGACCCAGGTACTTTGCTCCAGCCCCGTCACCCCACTGCTCTCCCTTAACGACCAGGAGTGACTTAGAGTCACAAGCAAACAGGCGGAGGCCGTCTTGGTGAAGCCTTGTAACTTCACTTACAGTACCTGCATTTTGCAAGACACTAACAATGATCAAAAGCAGCATATGTGGCTCCAGGAGATGAGTCTCCGATTTTCCCCAAGGGGAAAACATGCAAATAGTTTCCCACTAAGAGATGAGGAAACCCCACTCCAGGATTCTTTGGCCTAGAATTATCTTCATGGTGGAGCAGTTTCACCTTGGTCATTGAGCTTAAATGGAGGCTATTTTAGAAAGCTGAGCAAGGGAGAGAATCTTGAGTAAGAGAAAAGCAGAAGAGAGAAGTTGGAGGTAGGAATTGTTTCAAAAGAAGATACGAAGTGTGTTTTGTGAATCCCCTGTGTGAGTTATTTTTATGTATTCCCTTGGGTAATCATGAATAATGCAGCAAGGAGGGCAATGATAAGTTTTCTTGTCTGTTATTCTAACAGACCATGTGTTTGGAAGACATCACTCTGGTTAAATCCCAAATACATTCAGTCAGAAAGTGGGCTTTCAACAACAGAATCCTGTACCTGCAGTCAGGAGCAAATCCAATTCCATTAGGCCAGGAGGATGTAATAGAAACTCAAACCTAAGAGAGACCCAAGCAAGGAAAACGACTTCCTCATCCAAGCCTGAGAGGAATTTACGGTCAGCCCTACTATTAATAGATGCCGTGGAGATTCCATTTTCATTGCCCAACTGCCATTTTAGTTATTAAACTTAAAGGAGTGAAGCAAGTCTGCTGAAAACTCATATATGATGTTAGTACAGATAGTAGTTTAGCAATATTTATTCAGCCCTTATTGCTTGCTGAATTTCTCAGCGTAATAAGCTAAAAGGGAAGCCAAAGGAAACAGCATGTTTGCTGTCGTTCTCGGGTGACATATTATTCTTTAAAGAGACAGGATGTGCTGTGAAACAACAGAACGCTTTCACCACCCAAGTATGAGCAAGTGCACGTCCACAGAGGCAGCCGGGGCTGAGAAACCAGGACAGGAGGAGAAGCTGATGGGGAAGCCTCTCTGGAGGGTGTAGCTGTGAAGGGAGACCACACACGTGGAATTCCCAAGAGCACTTGGGAGGTGGAGTCAGGGTGGGGAAAGCACTGCGGTGAGAACAGCAGTGAGAGGCTACTGTTGTCTTCAGTATCTGCAGGGCCAGTTGCATCTGTGTTAAGTCAGAGGAAATTATCATGGGTCTAGCTTCAGATCAGTGTCAGGACTAATTCTGGGATAGAGTTGTAAGTCAGGAGTGGGCTGCTACGCAAACTCTCTTAGCAAGATTAAAACTCTTAGTCACTCAGAAAGACCAGCAGGACTTGATAACCATTTGTGGTGAATAGGGAAAAAGCCAGGGTTCCTGGATATGGAGTTCTTATGGATGTCCAGTTCTTTTTTTTTTAACATCTTTATTGGAGTACAGTTGCTTTACAATGGTGTGTTAGTTTCTGCTGTACAACAAAGTGAATCAGGGCTTCCCTGGTGGAGCAGTGGTTAAGAATCCACCTGCCAATGCAGGGGACACGGGTTCAAGCCCTGGTCCGGGAAGATCCCACATGTCGCGGAGCAACTAAGCAACAAGAGAAGCCACCGCAACAAAGAGTAGCCCCCGCTCGCCACAAATACAGAAAGCCCGTGCGCAGCAACAAAGACCCAACTCAGCCAAAAATAAATAAATTTATTTAAAAAAAAAAAAGTGAATCAGCTCTACGTATACATATATCCCCATATCCCCTCCCTCTTGCTGATGTCCAGTTCTAAGAGTAGATGACGTAGCTTTGCACAGAACCGTAACCTCACCGCCCCAAACACATAAATGACAGCTTCCAGCCCCGCACTTCCTTATACGTTCTTAGTACCGTATATCTTCATTTCCTCTATTTAGCTGAGGATAAAATAGGAAGGGCTTAACCCTAAGAAAACCCTTCTGGAGTTTGGCCTTGGAGCAAAATGACTCACTTTAACCAGGTTTATCTTCTAGAAAGTACAGAATAAAGGGAATTCTAATCATGTGCTTCCCCACCTTCTGTCAGGCCTTCCTCTAAAACAGAGATCGGCAAAGTACAGCCCAGGGGCCAAATCCAGCTGCTGCCTGTTTTGCAAATAAAGTTTTATTGGCGCACGGTGGGGCCTGGCTGGCATTGCTTGTTGTCTGTGGCTGTCACAGCAGGGTTGAGTGTTGGGACAGAGGCCCTGTCATCTGCAAACCCAGAAATATTTACTCTGGGTGTTTTCAGAAAAAGTTTGCCAGCCCCTGCTCTGGACCAGCATACAGGATGCTTCAGACTGTATTTTCTGGACTCAGACCTGCAGGGTGAGAGGCAGCTCTGGTTGGCATCACTCGTTCATGCATTTTTCCAGGCACGTGACCCATCTAATAGCAGATGCTTCTGTAGGAAAACTATTACCTTGAATTGCTAGCTCCTCGTGGAGAGCTCATATGTTCTAGAAACAGTAGTATCTGAGCAAAATCAAGATTCTTCTGTGGCAGAAAGTTGGCTCCGGCTTCTTCTGAGTTAACTTAGAAGTTTTTAGTGATTTCTGAGTCAGTATTTCCTAGTCACTGAGCCCAGGAATTAGGGTGGGCTTTGGGTCACACTGCAAACCAAGGAAAGAGAGGCTGCGGGCCTCCCCCACTGGGACCATTTTAAAATGAAACTTAAAAGGAATATTTAAATTAAGTAGGAGTAAGTGAAAAAAATGGTTCATTTTAAAACAAGCGTTAATTGAAAACATGTGCATACACACAGCACACAAATCCAACCGCACTTACAAAACCACCACAAAGGGTCAGGCGAGGCTCTCTTCTACGTGAAAAATAACAACAGCAGAGAATGTTCTGAGCAGAAAGCTGGAGCCCTCCTCAGGGAGTTCTTCTAAAAGGCGCACAGTAGGTGTGGCCTCCTCAGCCTTAAGTGCCGGCACAGACCCCCTGGTCAGATACGGGCCCAGATGCCCCCGCTTTCAAGCCCTGGGCTCGTCCCCGTGGCCGGTTAGCTGTGGTCAGCGTCAACTGCCCCTTGCCTCAGTACAGGAGCCACGGCTGCTCACCAGGCCACAGACGGCCACGTGAGCAGAAGGCGGAGGGGTCAGCCTCTGGGAGTGCTTGGAAGGAAGGAAGCAATTCATTGGACTGGACCCAGTCCAGATTTAACTCAGATTCAAGTCGTAGTAACATTTACTGAGTCTACCACGTGTCACTGCATCCTCCCAAGAGTCCCTGTTTTATAGGTGAAGAAAAGGAGCCTCAATGGGATGGAGAAGTGACCTCCGTAGTGGTGGGACCAGACCGTTGGTCATTGACAAGTCATTGTAAAAGCCGGTGGGGGTTGGGGGGCGGTTGACTTGCCCCTTTTCTGACTTTTCAAATCCTTTATGACCTGAGTAGGAAAGCACTGGTTCAAATAGTTGTGCTGAGGACCCGACATGTTTCAGTAACTTTAAAAAACAAGCAAGCGGCAGACTCTGCTCGTGGGTGAAATCAAGCCCATCATCTTTTTAGGGAGATTACTTTTCTCCTTTCACCGCTTCTGATTTGTTCCCAGCAGCAAAAAGGATACAATGACTCCCCCGCAGAGAGCAATTCCAACCTGAAGCAGCACAGTGCAAGTTCAGACTAGAGAAGTCGCTTAGAAATCTCAGCCGCGTTAGCTTTGTCCCCTCCACACTCGCCCCCCCGATCCACCCTTTCCCAAGCAGCACCCCCGTAGACCGGCCTCCTTCTGCACCTCTCCTTCCTTTCCGTGATCCCCGTTCCTGTAGGTTCCCCCGCAGGAGTGTCAGAGGTCCTCTGTGACCTCCTGCGTATCGTCTCCTCTGGGCTTTCCTGCGGTTCTGCAAAGGCCGCCTTTGGAAGTCTTCACACAGCAAAGGCCGGGCGGATCGCAGACGCCACGGGGCAGCTGAGGAACTAGACCTAGCCTTACCGTGGCCCGTGCTGCCCAGGGAGCACAGCGGGCGGTGCTGGGAGCATCTTGGTTTTCAGAAGAAAACACTGTTGTCATGGCCTCTCCCGGTGTCTTAGTGATTACTCCCTTCTTTGGATTTTCGTTGTCGTCATTTGCTTTGGGTTTTTGTTTTTTGTTGTGGTGGGGGGTTTGGGTTTGGGTTTTTTTCTAATGCTCATGAGTAAACCAGCTTAAATGTGTGCATGTTTCGAGAGATGACCTTGAAACACAGTTGTGCCCTAGAGACTGATTTCTTTAAAACATGAGTGATAATAGATGAAAAAATTTAAAAGGACATTCAGACCACCTTGGGGTGGAGGTAGGCACGCACAGCCGCATAGAACCCAAACACAGTGCTTCTGCAGAGAAATACTTGCCGGAAAGGTCCTTACCCCCCATTCTGGATTGGAAACCTTTTATTTCCTTGCAAATTACAAATCGTTTCCAGAATTTCCTTCAATAAGAAGAATGCATGGAGAAGTGATTCGTAGAGATAACTGTAAAGGACCCAGGAAGGATCACTTGTATCCCCAGGTGGCCCAGAGGAGGGGAATGCAGCGGGGGAAGGAGGGATGGACGAAACCTTATTTTCTTCGTGTAGCAGATTGTGTGACTGGGTACAGTGAAGTACCAAGCCCAGCACCTGGCCCGTGTAGGCAGCCTGCTCTGTACTGGGAACGTGGGGTGGCGTGGCTTCATTTGCTTGACGGTGAGAAACGCGAGGACCGTTCCCGGGTAGCTCACGGTTGGCGACTTCTCCTCTTGTCGGCCTGGGTTCCTTCAGCGGCTCTGCACCGCTTGGCTGTGGGATGTCCTGTGATTCTTTCATATGTAAAGTCATCTCCCCAAAGGACTAACGCATTTCTTCACGGCAGTGAGCACTTCGGATTCATTCCTGGCAACTGTTACAGAACCATTTTATTAAATATGAGATAGGTTTTAGGTGAAGAAGTGAATGATCAGAAAAACAAACAGCCCTCGTGGCCCTGGTGCAGACCACAGAGCAGGAGGGAACCAACCCTCACTCGGTGGCCAGCGACACCCAAGGTGATGGCTCCCCAGGCCAGGGCGCTCCTAGGCCAGGCTGGGATGAGTTCCAGGGGGACAGCTCCGACTGCGGGGCGTGTTACCTAGCCTTTGTCATTAGAGGGAGTCATGCAGGCCTGAGCAGAATGGAAAGCAGAAGGGATGTGAGTTGGGTGGGGACGTGTCAGCCTTGCCCCGCCGTACCTCCGCGCCATCTTGCTGGGAATGACACCGATTGTGAGCTCGCCACAACCTTCCTGCTGCTTTCTGCTCACCAGGTCTCTGCTGAAGAGGGTCAGGCCGAGTCAGAGGTGAGAGGTGGTGAGGGACAGCGTGCAGTCTTAAGTCAGGCTCTGAACCGTCGCGTCACGTTGTGACCCTGGTTTCAAGCAGTGGTCTTTGACACCAACCCCGTCCGGGATTTTACATTTCCCACTTCCTTAACCAGCCCTCCTCTGGGCTTTCCTCTGTGCTAACCACCCGCGTCCCCTTTTCCACCCCACCCCCTGTCCCTCCCTGCTCTTTCAAGTCTCCTAGCTTTCGGATGGGCAGACCATCCCATTCCAGTGGGTGCTTCGGCGGTGAGAGAGGATAACTAGCCCTTCCTCGTCCAGGTGACAGGCAGGTCTCCGCGGTCGCCTTCTTGAGGAAGGGCTTTGCAAACTGTCATTGCAACTGTGCAGTGTCCAGTACTAATCTTACCGTGGACTCTGTGCTGCCCCACGCCGGTCGGGCTGCAGTCATCACCTGAGAACGCGCCGGGGCTCTGAAGAAATGGGTCAGAAGCACCAAAATCGCTGTGCGGGCAAAGCGTCCAAGCAGTGGTCTGGCCAGCGGACCTTTGGAGGGGAAGTGGCGTTACTCACTTCAGAAGTATGCCTGTGTGCAGAGAGAGAGCCCTGAGCATGAGTAAGCAATAGTCCCCAGCCAGGAGATTAGAAAAACAGAACCCGGGTCGGGAGGAGGCGCTTACTCACAATATATCTAGAAAGGAACAGCCAGACACACTAAAGTCACTCGTGTTATATTTCCATATATAAACCAAATCCAGCCTTCTGTCCTTTCCTCAGTGCACCCTGCTCAACATTCACCATTCAATCAAGGAACACTCCAGTCCCATAGAGGTCTAGTTCTATGTTACCTGATATAGATTCTGATGGATAATCTGACATGTATCGTTCATCCAGCCATGAATTTTCATTCAGTACATGTCCATGTATTTAAAATACAGATGACCAGAGACAGAACGTGTTGCCAAGTCCTCCAAAGAGATGTATTGGACTGAATGAATAAAAGATGAGTATGGCTTTCTGAAATCTTCTCCGGTCCAAAACCATTCCTGGTATTCCAGAATAGGTACAATTCATTTCTGATCTACCAGCCATTCAACTACCTATAAAAATGGAATTGATGGTCAGCCCTGTGATTCGAGATTTTTCATGTCCATTGTCAGGACCATCCTCTGGACAGCATCCTATAAAAATGAAAAGGGATATCTTTAACTTCAGAATTTTAAAGCATCCCAAATTTCCACACAACTCATCCAATTCTGTGGAGTGCATTTAAAAAAGAAATCCTGGGGGGGTAAGTGGGGGGATGGTTTGCTGGTATCCTTGAAGACACATAGGCAGAAACAGACTGCAGTGGTTTGGCTACTGTGAAGACTGCTGTGGTGAAGCCTTAGTGTCAGACGTGATTTGTATTTCGAGAGATTTGTGATTTATGAAGCGCGTTCATGTCCACGATCTTATTACTTCCCACAACTACCCTGTCAAATGCATCAAGCTGGTCTGATTTCAACCAGCGGGAACACCGAGACCCAGAGGGTTGCGATAACTGGCTGGAGATCATCCCATAATGATACATCACCATCTTCACAGTGATAGGGCAGATGTTTGATGCTGTCACTGGAAACCTTCCACAATCCCTCCCGGGCCTTCCTGGGATTCATAAACATCAGTTAACTCCCAAGAAAGCGGATATATTATGCACAGGTGTCCTAACTCAGTATATTTTTTAAAAGTCATAAACTGGGCTTGGGCTTATTTTCATGGCTAGGAGGAGAATCAGGAGGAAGGAAGTCAACCAGTTTGGGTATTCTGTGCCCCAACTCAAAAATAAAATAGGTGTCATTTGAAAGTCTTCTGCTTGTGAACTTAATTAGAGCTACCTGAGTTTGCAAATGTGCCGAGGCTTGGCACGTTTAGTCCAGTAGGCGTATTACAGTGCACGTGGCAAATCATCAAGTATTTAAGAGGACTTTCTGAGTATTACATGTGCATATTGCAAGTTGCAATGTAGATCGAAATTCAGTTTGACAACAGTCTTTGGACGCCTACAAACTGAGAACTATTTATTAGTTATGAGATCAAATATGATCAAATAAGGAACTCCTGATAAAATATAAAGTGTTGGAAAATAAAGAAACATCTTTTTCAAAATCATAATGAGACTTTTCCCCTTCCACACAACCTTTGATTAAACACACAGTGAAAACTTAAATACTGTTTTGTATTAACGCTTACTATTCTCCCAATTATTTCATTATAACTGAACCGTAGATCTAGTTTCCTACCAACTGTTGTGTGTATTAAATAAGTTTCACAGGCTAGTCGGGTGCCGTAATCACAATTTATAACATTTTTCTATGGGATAAACTTACTCTCTGCTCCCCGAAATGGAAAAATGTATTGATAGATCAGGAAGAAAATGGAACTTGGGAACTCTTCACTTCTGTCATCATCTGAGGAGAAACCATGTGTGTGCGATGCATGGCGTCTCCCAGGGGCTGCCGTATGCAGCTGTTCTGAGCAACACTGATGTGCTCAAGCTGCAGCTTACTCGCCTTTCTAACACTTTCTATATATAGTACTTCATTCAGTTATTTCTAATTTTTTTTTTTTTTTTTTTTTTTGCATTACGCAGGCCTCTCACTGTTGTGGCCTCTCCCGTTGCGGAGCACAGGCTCCGGACACGCAGGCTCAGCGGCCATGGCTCACGGGCCCAGCCGCTCCACGGCATGTGGGATCTTCCCGGACCAGGGCACGAACCCGCATCCCCTGCATCGGCAGGTGGACTCTCAACCACTGCGCCACCGTGGAAGCCCCTATTTCTAATTTTTAAACCGCTTTCATAAAGCCGTTTAACATGCAAAACTTTGAAAATCATTTCTCCATTTTTATGAAGTGTATTTTATTATAAATGTCCTTCTTTTGGCCTTGTTCAACACAGATTTTTGTAAATGATCTCCTCGATAATGTTTTATTATAAAGAACTATATGGTCACTATAGAAAATTTGAAAAATGGAGAAACTGTAAGGAGGAAATAAGAAAAACCCAGAATCCCACTATTCATAAAAGGCTGTTGTTAACAGCGTTTGGTGTATTTTCCTCCTGTCATATTTCTGTGCATTTTTGAATAGTTGAAATGTATATACATGCCCGTTTTGAAATTGCCACCATAATACAGTTTCAATAAGGCAAAAGAAATGATAAATCCTGATATGATGAAACCTCTAGCAAACTCGGAGTATCTTTTCCTTATTTATTTTTAAATCCATTATGTAAATATCTTATTTGAGATTTCCTTAAACCTTTTCAGGATGAAAGTGGGCAAAATCTTCCTCTGGCTTTTAAAGCTTAATCAAATATGTTACCTAGCCTAGAAAGATTTTACGATAACCCTCCAGGAAGTTGTGAGGACTGGCAGTCTTCTGAGACATCCTGTGTCCTCCTCCACCACCACCAGACACACGGAAACAGGAGAGGCAGAGGGACCCGTGTCAAGTCATCCAAGACTTTGGTCACGTGGCCACCATTGACCCATTGCTTCCACGTCTAAAATGTAAATGCAACATGTGTATTCACATCCCAGCAGTCAGTCCAATGAGATATATCTGTACATATTCCACCTCTCCCCATTCTGTGTGTGTATTTGCATAAACAAATAATAATTTTAAGTAGTGATAAATGCTAAGAAGAAAAATCAGGAAAATGTGATAGAATGCAATGGTGGGGACTTCAGCTATTCTGGTTCCAGACAGGCTTTTCTGAAGGGATGTCACGTCCATTGAGTTGGAATCTCAGTGATAAAAAGGGAGACAAAGATGCAAAGAGCTGGGGAGAAAGGGAAGAGCATTCCAAGCAGATGGAACAGACCTGAAGGGAGCAGGAACCTGGCGCCGGGGAGAAATGGGGGCAGGGGGGTGTGTCGGGGGAGAACATACGTGGCTGGGCCGGTGGACGGGGGAGGGAGCCTGAGAGGATGTGGGGAGGCCGCGGGCAGGGGCCCGTCCCGTGTTCTGATGATACTGGGAAACCTGGATCGTGCAAACCAAGAGCAGTGCAATGTGATTTCTGCTTCAAAATGAGGTGCTCTGTGGAAAACGGGGTAACAGTAAAAACAGACAAGTTCGGAGAAGGGGATAGATTGGCAACAGCCCAGTGACTTTGGTTGCAGTTGAAGTGTAGAGAAAACAAATTAAACCAATTATGAGTTTACTTAGGCAATTCCCCAAGCGTCTAAGTGGATTTGGAGAGATCTGGAGAAACCTGTTTTCATGTTGTGTCTTAATCAGCCATACACATTTGCCCGGGCTTGTGGGCAAAGAGAAGGGCCCACTCCCACACTGACACAGGAAAGCCACAGGCTCTCCCCCTCACATCAGGGGTATCTCAAGACTTAAAGGAGGCAGATTGTTTTATTTTCAGTTAAGATAGTTTGGGGGGTTCTTGAGAAAACGAACAGCCTGACTCTGGATCAGCTCTCAGTGTCCGAGTGTAATACGCAGATAACTTCCCGTAAGACTCCCTGGAAGCCACGTGAAGCCCGGCACCAGGATGAATCTCAGAAACGCCTGCTGTGCAGGGGACCTGACACCAAAGGACGGTGCAGCGTGATTCCAGGAGAACGAGGTCCCCAAACAGGCAGAACTATTCTAAGTGAAAACAGATCACGGTGTGTGGTGTCTGGGGCAGGGATTGTTGGGGCAGGGCTGTGAGGGAGCTCCTAGGGTAACCGTGATGTTCCAGGGGTAACAGGTTACACGGGTGCATGCATTTGTTGAAACTCATCAATGCTACACTTACGACTGATTATCTCACTGTTTGTGATATTACCTCGACAACAGCTGTCCACTCATGTTGAACTGTAACCAGTGGCATGTCAGGGTGAAGGGTACCGACATCTGTACCTTACTTTAAAATGCATCCAAAAAATAAGATGGATAGCTACGTGATAAAGTAAACGTAGTAAAATGCTACTTTAAGGATGTTCACAGTACAATTCTTTTAGCTCTTCTGTCCGTTTATGAATCATCGTAATAAACTGTGAAGGTGAAAAGCTAAGTGCTTTGCAGGGCCCTACTGTTCTTGGTTCAGTAGGATTTGTCTTCACATTTGCAGGAGGGAGAGCAAATCCCTAGTATGCTGTACGGAGCTTGACACAAACACTTTTAATTGTCTGGTTTTCAACTTCATAGCCCTAAGGTCATATTAAATTTCTATTTGAATCAATTGCTTAAATATGCCTAAATGCATATTTTAATGAAATTCTTAAAGTACAATGTATTTCTTTTTCTTTCTTCTTATGATTGGATAAATATCCTTCAGACGAAGAATAAAGTAACTCTGTTTAATGCCCAGTATTTGAGTAAGCCAATCGGCAGATTCAAACATGCCCAGTTCAGACAGCACCTTAGGACAAGGACACGTCCACAGGGGCCCCCAACGTCTGTCCAGAGGCACCTTATGTCAAACAACCGTCACAGTTCCCAGTAGTTAGCTGTAGCAAAAGAAAGTTGAAGCTTTTGTGTTCATTCCATCCTCAGAACCATTCTGGGAGGCCAGAATTGTTTTCACCAAGTCAGTACTTGAGGAAAGCGTGGCGTAGAGCTCGGGGAAGTCGTTCAGTGTTGCATAAGGATGAAGGGCTGACCAAGAAACTTCCTCCCGGCTGAGCTAAGCGCTCTCACTCTTGCAGTTTTGTCTTAAATCTGCCTCACTAGTTAGTGATTTTTACTTTTTAATATGACTGATTCAATATTCTCACATTGAAATTTTCTCACTGCTTTATATTACATAACATGAGATATTTGGTATAAAGACGGAGCCAAGATTATACTTTGTTCAGTCAAGAAACCTAGGCCAGGCCATTCCCATCCTCACCCTAGATTTGCTGTCTCCTTCTGGGCACATGACAGGGGAGGCCTCAGAAGAAACAGCCTTGTAAAATTTTCTTTTGATACTTTAGTAATTAACCCCAGAACAGAACTCAAGATGGACTTGCCTTACGCTGAATCAAATAGGTGTCAACTGCTTTTTCTCAAGGACAAACATGTTGGACGGTTGGACCATTTTTTGCCATTATCAAAAAATAAATCAACATCTTGCCTGACAGTTTAGGTCTATTTCCTCAAAATAGGTTTTCCAAAGTGGAACATCATGACATGGAATTTAAGCATATTTATTTGTTTACACAGGTTGTCCAGTTGCTTCTCAGAATGTTTTACAGATTAACCTTCCTATCCATAATGTGTAATGTTGCTATTATCTTCCAGATACAGGATCTTTTATGAATGTAAAAGTAATTCATACTAATTGTAAACAGTGAAGGGTCATGGTAGGTATTCATCAAATAAATACTCGTTCAGCACTTTTTGAATGAGTGAATGACAACACAATTACAGTCTTCTTGCAATTATTTTCTTCTATAACAGGCTAAACTGACATGGCACGTTTTCCTTTTCTACTGATGAAAGTCACTTTTGCGTGATTTAATAATAAAAATTCTTTGGTTCAGCAAAGAGAAATTTACAAGCTAGTACCCCTGATCCTTTAAAATGAAAGTAGATGGGATTGTTTTCATCCTTCCGTGTACAGAAGAAACGCTTCAGAAATGCGCTCCAACACCCAGTTCTAGTCAATACTGGTCACCTGGCTGGTGTGAAGGGCATGATGGATACTTGGGGCTCCCTAGACCAGAGCTGACCAGTTAGGCTGAAATTTAGAGACCATGGTCTGTCAGCTGGAAGGCAGCTTTTGTTCCAAGGTGTGCCGACAGAAAGGTCACCCTTTATCATCAAAACCCTGTACTTCCGTTGGTGGTGGCATCTTTAAGGTCCTTAGAATTGGGAAATCAGTCTGGCCCCATCCACGTGCATTGCAGCCAACTGTGTACAGCGGTTCCAACTTGAGGTTCCCATCAGAGCGGTCCACACTCTTGGCGGAAAGCAGCCAGGGGTGTTGGGTCCATCCCGTGTTATGGTTGGAAGAGTGATGGAATCACTGTGCCCTGGGGCCACTGCCGGGGGGCTCTGTCTTGTGGGCCGTCGCAGTTCCCGTGTGAACGTTCTCTCTACCACCAGATTTGAATGAGACCACAGAAGGGGAAAAGAGGGAAATCCCCACACAGTTAAAGAGGAAGTAAGGGTTGCTTCATATTTACTGTTGGTGTAAATGCTTTGCATTGATTGTGTGGTATCTGAACACGGGCTCGCTGCCGTGGCACTAAAATGCAAGAGCGGACGGTGATGCTCTTCGGAACACTTCTGTGGGGAGGGGACGAAGGACCTATCAAAGAGGAATGAAGACTTGAGGAGAGTTCCTGAAGGGAGTCCCTGCATATTGACTCTGGCCTTGGTGTTGTTCTCGACCACCTGGTTGCAGGTTGCATCCGTGGAAGAGCCTGGCCTGGTCTGAATCTAACTTCCAAAGCCAGGGGCCCTATTTCTTCACTTACGATAATTTGGGTTCAAAGTACAGTCCCTTAACAGCTCCCTGCTTCAAAAGGCCCGAACCTCTGTGTTTTCTTTTGCTTGCCTGTACATGTTGTTCAAAGAGCTAGGTTTATAAACACGGCTTTATTATAATCCTCTCCTTTGCTTTTAAAGATAGACTACCAAACGTATTTTCATAGTCTAACTTTGTCCCCTAATTTAAAATGTTTTCCTATATTAAGTTTGATACCTGGAAACGTCAGGGAGTTAACCGTGCCAAGGCCACATCCCGGCAGGGGATGCAAAACCCTCGTACCTGCGCCTGGGTGGGTGGGCTCCTTGGAGTGTAGGCAAACACAAAGGCGTGTGGTTTCTTAGTAGCTGAGTGTGTTTTTTAAATATATGTTTTCATGTCGTCATTTTCTAAATGTTATATAATATTTGATTTCATTCTTTGGTGCATTCGTTTAGAATATCTTTCATCTCCAGCCAGTGGGTTTCAGTTTACACTCTTGTCATTGATTTTAGGTTGTACAATGTTATGGTCAGAAAATACGTTTGTAAATATTCTTTGAGCACGCAATAATGTGACATGCAATTTTCTGCAAAGTAAAAAGTTCATTATATAGTTGTTAACTCATCATTGTAATGCTGAGTTGCATATTATGATATATTTTTTGTTTACTAAAGCTCTTATAGACTGTTTTATCTTAAAGATTTTCACAGAATTCCCATCTATTGCCCCTTGAACTTTTAACAGTTTTAAACAATTCCACGCATTATAGAGATGAACTAGTCCTTATTATGAACTGCACCTTATGTAAACTTTTAAACATTTTTTGTCACATTTGTCCTGAGTGGCCTTCGATCAGAATATGTCGTAAGTCACTGAAGTGTGCAGTTAGTTGAAGATCGTGAATATCGTTTTACTTTAGTTTTGCTCTTCTACTTGGCATTTCATGTGATACCTTTTTTCCTCTTGTTTCCAGTTTGCCAAGGGACAAGTAACAAGCTCACCCAGTTGGGCACTTTTGAAGACCACTTTCTCAGCCTCCAGAGGATGTTCAATAACTGTGAGGTGGTCCTTGGGAATTTGGAAATTACCTACATGCAAAGTAGTTACAACCTTTCTTTCCTAAAGGTTAGTTCAATGAATTTGATTCTTACCCAAATATAGTAGAAGTAAATATAAGTAGATAAAGGCCTTGGCAGAATTTAACTGGCAGTGTATTTACTTTTGCTGTGGCAATTATAAGTCCTAGGGACCTACACATGCAAGTTTTATGAAAAGGCCACTTTACCAGCTAGTGTCAAGTTATAGCTGTAAAAGAACAACAAAGAGAAACAGACTGGTCTGGCATTCAGTGATCATCGTGGACACTAATCTTTTAACCATCACTTCAACCATGGTATCCTGACATACTGGCTCTTTTAAAAAAAGAAAAAAAAAAGGAAAAAACTCCTGCTTTGTAGCATTTGTCTATTTCCTGGGTATAAATACCCCCACCATGGTTGATTTCCAGCTACCAAGAGTTTAACAACTCATTCACAAAATTCCCAAATGTTTCACAGTAGGCTCTAACGAGCCAATGGGAATCAGCCCTGAAGGCTTCTGAGTTTGGTGTAAACTTAGGATTTGATTGGTTTTCTTCTGGGTTTGTTTGGTTTTTTTTAATAGGAAAACCTGCAAGACAGATAGAAAATAAATTAATAAAACATTTCCATTTTCATCTCAGTGTGTTGAACAGCAAGCAAAATGAAAGTCACAGCATTCCTAAGTAATACACATGGTCCTTTGTTACTGTTATCAAGCTCAAAAGGCAAAAATGCAGGAATCAGGGCTTCCCTGGTGGCGCAGTGGTTGAGAGTCTGCCTGCCGATGCAGGGGACACGGGTTCGTGCCCCGGTCCAGGAAGATCCCACATGCTGCGGAGTGGCTGGGCCCGTGAGCTATGGCCACTGAGCCTGCGCGTCTGGAGCCTGTGCTCCGCAACGGGAGAGGCCACAACAGTGAGAGGCCTGCGTATAGTAAAAAAAACAAACAAAAACAAACCAAAAAAACGCAGGAATCATTGTAAATTCTGTCACCTCCCATGGGATCCAGTGGTAATCACCTGCCTGCTTTGCATCTGTCAAACACTCCTGTTCAGCTCGGTGTCCTGGGCTCTCTGGACCCGTTTCAGATCTTGCATTTGTGAGTTCCTCAAAAGAGAAATAATATGTTTATGTTTTATCTCCTTAGACCATCCAGGAGGTTGCTGGCTATGTACTCATTGCCCTCAACACAGTGGAGACGATTCCTTTGGAAAAGCTGCAGATCATCAGAGGAAATGTGCTCTATGAAAACACCCATGCCTTAGCGGTCTTATCCAACTACGGTGCAAATAAAACGGGACTGAGGGAGTTGCCCATGAGAAACTTACAGGGTGAGAGGCCAGGGAATGGGGAAGCTATAAATGCAGAGAGTGACCTCGGATGGTACTCAGCAGACTTGGTGCTTTTCTGAATTCCATTCAGAGAAGACATTTATTCATCAGACACAGATGTATTTGCGTGCCAGCCATGTGCAAGATACAGCAGGTAGAAGTCGCTAAGAAGATAGTAGATGGTGGGGTGGGAAGGGAAGATTTAAGCCAAGTACCAGTTCTCCCTGGTTCGTGGAAAAGTATCCAGGGAGTTCGTAAAAAGTGGTAAAGGTTCCGGAAAAAAGAGTATGACCAGGTGACCGGAGCTGGAATGCTTAGGTAGTCTGCCAGTCTTACTACCTGGACCTCAGGTATAAGGGACATACATTAAAAAAATCAACCCTTATTTGAGACGTTTTCCAAATTAATGCTGATATCCAGAAAGCCATTTTTAAGTTAAGGATAGGGAATAAAGGTATTACAGGAGAAGTTTGAATTCTCGTGAGTAGGGCACTTGTGTGAGTTCTGTGAGAGGAAACTACAGAAGATGAAGAAAAGACGTCAAGTTGATTTTTAAAAATTGAGGGTAACAGTGATCGTGCCCTCACCACGCAGCAGGTGCAGTGCCAGCTGTGTTAAATTGGTAACTTCACTTCATGCCCACGGCCTTCCTTGAAAGCCAGTGGTGGCTCTACCACTTTCCAGGTAAAGAAATGGTGGCAAAGTAACCCTCCTGAAGTCCCACATGAGCGAAAGGACGGCCGGCGATGGCCACCCAGTCTGTGCCCCCAGAGCCCTTGCCTTCGCATCTTCCACGCAGCTCTGACGAGCTGGGGGGCCAACCCCAAATGGGGGATGAGAGCAGAGGATGCACGACAGAGTGAGGGTGCTGGGCAGGGAGGGGCCTGGTCCCAGGCCGCGGTGCTGGGATGGCTGAGTGTCCAAGCCCCACGGAGCCTGACGTCTGCTGTCCAGGTTGCCTCCTGGGCTCTGCATTCAGGAGGCGGCCTTAGGGCTTCCCACACCCTCGCCTGCTGGGCGCAGCTCTGGCGCTGGGTTGTGCTGTCCGTGCTCGGTTGTGCTCCGCCTGCCTGGATGCCCATCTTGCCTCATGCTGTCGCTGTCTCGTGGCGACAGGCAGAGGTGGGTGGGAGCGGACTGGCGGGTTCCAGCCCCGGCTCCATTGCTCACCAGCCAGGCACCCGGGAGCGTGTTCTCTGTGTCTTCAAAAATGGGGATGGGGCTTCCCTGGTGGCGCAGTGGTTGAGAGTCTGCCTGCTGATGCAGGGGACGCGGGTTCGTGCCCCGGTCCGGGAAGACCCCACATGCCGCGGAGCGGCTGGGCCCGTGAGCCATGGCCGCTGAGCCTGTGCATCCGGAGCCTGTGCTCCGCAATGGGAGAGGCCACAACAGTGAGAGGCCCGCATATAGCAAAAAAAAAAAAAGGGGGATGAACGATGGTGACAGACTTCCGAGGGTGGCTGAGAAGACTAAGTGAATTACTCCAGATAAAGCGCTGGGCAGACGTTTCTTCGCCTGGTATTATTTCCGTTGTGGGTATTGGGGTAGTATCAATCCCGATTATTTCATGTTATTAAATAATCCTCTAATGTGGGTTACTGGACGAGAATTACACACTGTTATTGATAAGTAACGCGGGCCTCTGGTCCTCGCCACGCTGCCCGCGGCTTCTGTCGGGCCCTCGGCCTCCCCGCTGGCGCTCTCCTGGCCCCTGATCTGTCGTCCCGAGGGTCCCGCTGCCCTGACGTCTCTCTTCTGCGTCTCCAGTGCTGACCTCTCATCAGTTTATCCCTTGACTCTGGCTCCCTCCTGGTGAACGTTTTCACTTGGTTGTCCTGCTGCCGTCTCTGACTTCGCATCCAAAGCTCCCTTTCCGACCCCCCAGCCTGCCTCTGTAGCCCCCGCCCCACCCCCACCCCCCCACCCCCACCCACCACCACACCCCCACCACACCCCACCACACCCCCACACCCCCACCACACCCCACACCCCACCCCTGTCTGCCGAAGGAACCGCCCCCCTGAGCCCTCGGGGCCTGTGCTGCGGTTGTATGTCCACTGGAGCCCGCAGCGCCCGCCCTCCCTCAGGTTCCTCCACGTGCTGCCGCCGTCAGCCTTCAGGAAATGTCATTCTTTCCATCAGCCTCAGAGAGCTTCCCAGGGAGAACCCTTCCTCTGCCACGTCCTTTTCCCGCTGTGGGTTGCTGGGCATTTACCTATGTATCTAGATTTGAGTCACAGCCAGAGAACCGTGTGAGGATTAGCTCAGGTCATGCATATAGCCCAACTGGCCCCTGTTGTGAGTCGTGGTCCGCTGTGGACCTGAGGTCATTAACTGTGTCTCCCACGCATGTCGCTTCTTAGAAAGGGACCAACAGAAATCACTCATCTCCGCTGACCCCGCAGCTCTTGGTGCTGTGCTCTGTGTACACAAGTCATTCAGGAAATAAACACAAATGTCATGGATAAAACACTTGTCCTGTGCTCAGGCTTGACTTTTCATATCACCCCTGATTTTTCATGTCCTCCCAGCTCTTCCTTTGAACAGTTGAACAGGTTTGCATCTTGGCATTCCCGGCGCCCGTCCTGTCTCTTCCTCACACGTACACACCCTTCTGCTGCACCTCACTCCCACCCCCTTTTCTCCAATGAAATACTGCCAAAGCCCCTCACAGCATCCTCCCTTCCACCCGCCCTTCCTGTTGCATCTGCCATTTCACATCGTCATCACACGGTCATTCCAGTTCTGCCCTTTCACATCGTCATCACACAGTCATTCCGGTCCAGCCCAGACCAACCTCCCCGGGAACCACCGACTCACGGTACACTTGTCGTTTACGCTAAGTGACTAAAGCATTATCTTCTTTCCTCCCCATATTTCGAAATTCTGATCATTCACGGTTCAAAGACCCAGGGCAGGGGAACCCTGACTCTTCCACAGAGGAGTCCATCAGGTTATTTTCCGCTGCCTCCGGTGAAGTTCCAAGGGGAGTCTCGTTTGCAGGTTGCCGTCTTTTAGCAGAAGGCAAAACGTGAAGAAACGCGTGCATACTTCAGGAGAATTTAGGAGAGATAGCGCGTTTGTTCACGGTGGTTCCTTTCTCACGCAGAGATCCTGCAAGGCGCCGTGCGATTCAGCAACAACCCTGTCCTCTGCAACATGGACACCGTCCAGTGGAGGGACATCGTCAACGCCGACTTTCTAAGCAATATGTCGATTGAATTTCAGAGCCAGCTGAGCAGATGTAAGTGTTCCACATGACCCCTGCCCCCAGCCTGCAGCTCTTAAGGTGGGCAGAGCTGTGGAGCTGGGGTGGGGATCAGGAAAGCAGAGTTAACATTACGTTACAATAATCTAATACAAAAGTAAATATTGGTAGTAAACAGATTATATGCTCACTAGAAGACGGAGGGGAAAAAAACCTGTTTTTCATGGTGACACCTCCCCTGCTGGCAGATCACCCGCCCCCACTCCCACCCCAGGACAGCTAAGCCCTCATGGGGCATTGAGAAGAGCCCGGCCTGTCACCCCTGGCGAGGGGGCTTCTCACGTCTTGTGTGAGGAGACTGCCTAGGCTTTTGTGAGCTTCTGACTTGCTGCTGAGACTCAAAGTAGCTCCAGGCCCTCTGGAAGCTTTGGGGCTGAGCTCTGTCCTCCTGCTGCCGGGCCTGGGCACTCCTACATGGAGCCCTGCAGCAAAATTGGGGAGCGTACGGTGACGAGTTTGTCCATATTTAGTGCCCGTTACCTAGTCCCTGCCATTCATCAGTAAAGCAGCCCATGCAGGGGAGAGGCTGGCCAGGGCCAGGCTGCAGGCCAGGGCTGCCCCATTAGCGCTGTTGGCAGTGGGAAACTCCGAGGACTCTAAGCTCCGCTTAGCCGGCTGCCTTCCTGATCTCGCTGACCTTTCGGTCTTGAAAATAAGAAGCCATCGTCGTTTCCTGTTTCTGTTTCTCTATAACTATGCAGTGGATGCATGGGTGTTTGTTTTTGCTTTTTGGGGGTTTTTGGGGGTTTTTTTGGTCTCAGAATTTGGAGATGATACGGATCTTAAAAATCAACTGGAGGGCTTCCCTGGTGGCGCAGTGGTTGAGAGTCCGCCTGCCGATGCAGGGGACACGGGTTCGTGCCCCAGTCCGGGAAGATCCCACGTGCCGCAGAGCGGCTGGGCCCGTGAGCCATGGCCGCTGAGCCTGCGCGTCCGGAGCCTGTGCTCCGCAACGGGAGAGGCCGCAACGGTGAGAGGCCCGCGTACCGCAAAAAAAAAAAAAAAAAAATCAACTGGAGCTGCTTTGTTTTTTCTTTGATTTGATTGATTGATTATGATAAAATACCCTTAACATAAAATTTACCATCTTAATCATCATTTTTTAAAAATAAGGACCTTTTTTCCTTTTGTGTATTTTTGTGGTGAACTTTTTTTCTTTAATATTCTGTATTTTATTTATTTATCTTGGTTGTGCTGGTCTTAGTCGTGGCAGGTGGGCTCCTTAGTTGCGGCTCACTGGCTCCTTCAGTTGTGACACGTGTGCTCCTTAGTTGCGGCTCACAGGCTCCTTAGTTGTGTCATGTGAACTCTTAGTTGCGGCATGCATGTAGGATCTAGCTCTCTGACCAGGAGTAGAACCCACGTCCTCTGCATTGGAAGGCAGGTTCTTTACCTCTGTGCCACCAGGGGAGTCCCCATCTTAACCTTTTTTTCTTTTTTCGGTACGCAGGCCTTGTTTATAATAAATTTTGAGAGCAACTTATGTATTTAAAAAGAAGAGATTGGTTAAATAAATTGTGGTTCAGCCATGCCATTAAAAATTCATGTTAGGTAGAAAGATATTTACTTTTTTTTTCAGGTTTTTCTCTTTTTTTTTAAATTTATTTATCTATTTTTGGCTGCTTTGGGTCTTCGTTGCTGCGCACGGGCTTTCTCTAGTTGCAGCAAGCAGGGGCTACTCTTCGTTGCAGTGCGCGGGCTTCTCATCGCGGTGGCTTCTCTTGTTGCGGAGCACGGGCTCTAGGCGCGCGGGCTTCGGTAGTTGTGGTGCACGGGCTTCAGTAGTTGTGGCTGTCAGTCTGTAGTGCACAGGCTCAGTAGTTGTGGCGCACGGGCTTAGTTGCTCTGTGGCACGTGGGATCTTCCCAGACCAGGGATCGAACCCGTGTGCCCTGCATTGGCAGGCGTATACTTAACCTCTGCACCACCAGGAGTCCCAGAAGGACATTTTAAAGGCATGGAAAAATTGTCATAACGTTTTATCCGTTTTTTTTAAAGTTATAATACAGTGTGTAGTGTGATATTAATTCTTATATGTAGATATACTTATATGCCTATATTGATTACCTCTGGATAGTCTCATTTCTTCTTCTTGCTTTTTTCTATTATCTGTATTTTAAATAATGTCTAATTCTTTTTTTGTCACAGAAGGTTAAGAATAGAATCATAAGCAGACTTTGAATCCCTTGATTGGCAGATGTTTTCCTGTGTTACAGAAAGATGCCATTAAACGTTTTTATTTTAAATATTTTCTTTTATAAACATATTATATGCTTATAATAGAAATTTGGAAAATATGGGGAAGTATAAGGTAAAAACGAAAGATAACGTGATATCATTGTACAGACACAACCACTTTGAACGTATCTATGTGTTACTCTGGCTCTTTCCTCTTAAGTTTCTTTCTCTCTTTCTGTCTCCATCTGTCTCTCTTCACAATGTACAACCCGCACCATCCATTTGGGGCTCGTCCTCCCATCCTTCAGGATTCTGAGAAGTACCAGCATTGCACTGATGCCTTTCACCCCTGGGAGCGATTGTAAACCTTGTCGGTCTTATTGAAGGGGTGCCCTGGTCCAACAATCACTTGGCAAATTGTCAGCTCTTCTGTTTGAAACCGAAATTCCCCAGAGACTGAATTCTTCCTGACTGGGGGAGACTTTGGGACACATGTTAAGTCCCTTGGTTAATGTGTCTTTGCGATGGAAGTGACCTGCATGGCTGATCTCTTTCTAACAAACTTGGTGGTCAGCTCTTCTCTATGTCTGTATATAGAACACTTGGTCCTGAGATTTCTTAATGCCGATGAAAACAGAACACAACTAATGAAATTAAAACCCTTAGTAGCTGTCATTTATAGTCAATCATTTACAAAAACTGCACGAATGGATTGATCCATTACAGATATTTTCAGACAGTAACTTGCAAATTAATAGCTGAAGTTTTAGATAATCAACCAGGTGACACAGACCGTGCACGTCCTACCCTTTGTGTGGCATCCAGGCCTCTCTCTCTTTGGCGTGGAGTCTGGGAGTATTTATTTACAGGACCCCAACTCCTGGGATCCCTGAGGATTGGACACGGCACGAATGTGGTTGGTACATACCCATCCCCCCAGATGAGGCATCCTTAACATCATTGTGGGAGATGCTGGAAGATTCTCCAAGCCTAAGCAGATTTGAAATGTGGACCCATGAGTCCATTTAAATCCCAGTTTTCATGGCCCGTGACCAGTCAATAATCGCTCTCCTCCTCAGTTTCCACAACTGAAATGTAAGTAAAAGCAGTACCTGGTTCTTTTTTTTTTCTCATGAGAGTCTTTTTTAAATCATCTTACAAACCAACCAGTCGAACAAACAGAATAAGAAATTTGAAAGCACTTCCTTGTTTCTAGGATGTGGCTTTGCCTAGGGCCTTGAGAAGGGGCCATCAGTTTCTTGTTCCCTTTCCCTAAAATATGAATTTAACAATTACGTTTATATTTTAGGCCCAAAGTGTGATCCAGTCTGTCTTAATGGAAGCTGCTGGGGTGCAGGGAAGGAGAACTGCCAGAAACGTGAGTCGGGGAGCAGAGTTTCACTGGCCATCTTCTCCCCTTACACTTGCATTTGTTTTCCCTTTGAAGACTCTGAAAGCATTGTTGATTTTAAGGCCCTGTCGTAAGTCAGTGCAAGTGGGCCACCCGTGTACCAGCCATTCTCTCTGAACAGTATGTTTGGCAGGTTTTCCTGGGAATGGGGGCTTGTCTGTGTTACCTGAGTCATGGCATCTCTTACGTCCTCGCCTCTCCTGCCGCCCCCCTCTCTTGAGTACCCACCTCCAGAGAAGCAAGAGTAGCTTCTTCTTCAAGGGGGTGTTTCTGCGGGAATCCTAGTTCGGGAGCGTGAACGGCCAAGGAATCTGGGGACATGTCATCTTGAAAACTTTAAGTCTGATTGTGATGTGACTGTTACGTCCTTTTAAACACTACTTTCTGGCAGGCGTCATGCTATGTGTACATGCTTTCTGTTACCCACCCCCAAACTCAATTCTCATCGGTATCTAATTTAGCAGTCTGAAAGTCCAGAGTTGGTCTGAGTCAGTTTTCCTAAGTGATGAGAAACAAGTAGGAAAAAAAAAAAAAAAAGTACAGTAAGAAAGATCAAGACTCCGTTGAATTTAGCAGAATGTGAATGTTGGGGAACTTAAGCCGCAGAATCACCAGATTGATCCATCTTTCATCCGCTGTTTGCAAGTGCTCTGCGAGGTGCCGGGGAAGGCATCCTTCCTCCCTCCCGAACCCTTCAGCTCACGGATGGCCTCTGCTTCTTTCCAGTGACCAAAGTCATCTGTGCCCAGCAGTGTTCCGGGCGCTGCCGCGGCAGGTCCCCCAGCGACTGCTGCCACAGCCAGTGTGCCGCCGGCTGCACGGGGCCGCGGGAGAGTGACTGCCTGGTAATACCCACCCCAGCGGCTTCTCTGGCCCGAGATTCAGAGAGCCTTCCTGTGACCGAACTGTACTGACTGACGTCTGTAGCCGCAGGGGTGACAAAGCATCTTTTAGTGTCCTGCCTTCCTTCACCACTTACTTGGTGACCTTGGGCAACTTATGTGACCTCTCCGTGCCTCGGTTTCCTTGTCTGACAGTGGTGGAGAGTAAAGTACCTGCCCGTTGAGTGCTCTAAACGGCACAGTGTGTGTGGCCTCCATACCCAGGACCTGGGCATAGAATGAGCCAAACTACGAACTGTGTGTTATGGGCCCCTAATGTCTCTTGTGGCCAGCACCCGCCTCGTCTCACTGTTTACTGCTCCACTCGATTCTCATTACAAACCTAGGGCGCTGATGCCGCAGGGACCCCTGAGATGTGTACGGAGAAGTTAAGGGGCCACACAGACCCCGAGTGGCAGGACAGCTGCGACTCCATTTGTGCCTTTCGCCCCTAAAGCCTCTGCTCTTTCCATCTCGGCTCAGAGACCTCCTGCGCGTATCCCTCCACGCCCACCCCCACCTCCTCGCCCCCCGTGGGGTCCCCATGCCCTCGCTGTTGTCCCTGTTACTGCAGAAAGCTCAAGCGAGACCTAGTGTCCCCGTGGGCCGCGGGGGCCACACATCTGATCATGGGCGCCTTGTGAGTCCCGAGACACCAGGGCGGACAGACGGGGTCCCAGAGTCAGAGCTGAGCGAGCTCCAGACTGGGAGACTCACCTTGGATGGGATCCAAAGGAGTCTGGTTTTCAGGAACAAGGAGGCTAAGTTCCAGAGGCTGGACAGGCCCCCCAGGCTTTGGACTCGGCTGGTCTGGGCCGGTCCTGATGTGCGGCTGGAAGGAGACGGCCCGAGGCTGTTGGTCAGGGCCCCTCTGTGCGTGGTCTGGTCCCCTCTGCACGACACCCCCCTAGTCCAGGTTCTCTGTGTTTGGCAATAAATTCTAAAATGTATCCTCAAGTGTTGTTTAGGAGGGAAACCTGACGTAAGTTAGGCCGAAGAATAATTTCACCGTAGAGTTAACTACTCTCGTGTGTGTACTCCTGCCTGGTTTTGAAAGTTAACGGAGACGTATTTTTCCCTCATCATAATCCGTAAACTCTGACAGCTGGGACAGTGGATTTAAGAAAAACCATGCTTTTAAGAGAAAGGTCTTTCTGACTCTACCGAGAGTACTTTGCTAGATGTGTGTGCTCTGACCAAACACCTGGACGCAGAGAACCGCGGCCGCAGCTCCCCGCACGGAGTCTAACAGCCGCCGCCCCTCCCCTGACAGGTCTGCCGCAGGTTCCGGGACGGAGCCACGTGCAAGGACACATGCCCGCCACTCATGCTGTACGACCCCACCACCTACGAGATGAAAGTCAACCCGCTGGGGAAGTACAGCTTCGGCGCCACCTGTGTCAGGAAGTGTCCCCGTGAGTGCCCCTCGTGGGGACCCTTTCGTTGTCAGGCACCCCGTTACCTGTTCTGTCTCCTGCTGGCATCCCCGCGTCCCCCGCTCACGTGTCCTTGGGTCCCCGTGTCCGCCTCAGCGTAAGGCAGGTGAGGGGACGGCTGCTGCTCCGACCTCGAGTCAGTTCTTGTGTCCTGAGCCCCAGCCGTGGTCGCCCAGAATATCCCATCGTCTGATGGGCACAGACCCATGACCACTGGGCCATTTTCCCGGTTAGCTCTTTGCAGGTATTTAAAAGGTCTAAGTTAGAGAGTAGTTAGAAGACCTGCCTTCTTTAGTGGTTAAACATCTGGTGAAGGTTGTGCCCTTAGGAATACTGCAGAGGGGTTTTTGCTTGTCAGTTGGCTTTGTTTAATCATTTGGGCTTGGGTTTTGCTTAGTTCAATTTGTGCTTTACAGATGACTCTGGTATTTAGGGAAATGGCAACATGAATTATTTCGTGGTAGAGGAAGTGTAGAATTGTCTCATTAAATTGTTTTAGAAACCAATCTTGATTTCCAAGAGGGAAGATGAAGGAAAAAGAAAAAAATGTTTAAGAACAATTGTGAGGGGGAGGTTTGCCCTACCAGATCTGTGAACATGAAATTTTATCAATTTGGAACAGAAAAAAGAACACACAACTAGAATAATAAACCACTGTAAGGTAACGGACAAGCTAAGAAAAATTCCCCACAGTCATGACACAGACATGTACTCTTTGAGAGACAGCTTAACGGGCAGAGTTTAAAGTCCACAGGAAACCACTCAGAGCCTCAGAGAACAAAAGTAGACAGTTTTCAGAAGGAAAATGACAGATGCCCAGCACATAGGTTTGAGGATCCACTTGGGAAAGTTGCAAGGAACACATAGAGTTCCTGAAAAGTATAGACTGATATTTGTGTTAATAGGTTATTAACACAAACACGGCAGCCATGAGACAGTGACCGGCGTCGGGGCTGGTGCCGAGCGTGGGCACCGCCACCCACGCTGGCCGGAGGGGATGAGGGCAGCCCCGGGTGTGGCAGCCCCAGCGGAAGCGTGGTCTTTGTGTAGCTTCCCATTTTTTAATCAATAGTCAAGCTTCAAGCACAAGTCCTGAAGGTAGACCCTACGGGAGCACAGGCTGCAGGGAGGGGGGGAACACGGTGACCAGCGGGCAGGCAGCACCCCGAGCAGCCCGGCACTGCGCCTGGCGGGGAGGCCCTGAGAACCCGTGAACCCCGCATCCCTCTCTGTTTGCAGCCTTTCATTCTTTGTCCTTAAAGTAACCAAAACCAGAGGATCAGCCCGTCATGGAGGGTCCTGAGGCCCAGGAACACCTGGTGCCGCCTTCGCCACCTTCCTTTCACTGTCCCCCAGGTAACTACGTGGTGACGGACCACGGCTCGTGCGTCCGCGCCTGCAGCTCTGACAGCCAGGAGGTGGAGGAGGACGGCGTCCGCAAGTGTAAAAAGTGCGACGGACCTTGTGGCAAAGGTGGGAAGCCGCCCAGTGCGGGCGAGGGGCTGTCTCTGTTCCCTGCCCCCAGACCTTCGGCGTCACGCTCAGACGAGATGGGAGGGGATCTCCCGGCTCGAAAACGTGTCCCTTCCTTTACGCTCTGCCCTGTTTCTGGGTGTCCTCAATGCCAGTGTATCCCTGCTTATCCTGTACTTTATGTTTTATCGAGAAATTTTTCCAACAACACCCAGAAACGTTGCAAGAATAGTGTAATGAACACCCATATGCCCTGCACTTAACTTTACCAATTTTCAGTAATCGCCACGTTGCTCTCCCTCTGTGTCTGTGTGTGTGTGTGTGTGTGTGTGTGTGTGTGTGTGTTTTCTGAGCCCAGTGACAATTACAGGTGTTATAACACTTCACCCTACGTTCGCCAGCACACTTTCCTACACACGGGACATTCCCCTAAGTAACAAAAGACGGCTTCACTCTCATCTCGAGTTTAACATCGATTCAGTGCAATTCTAGTTTTCAGTTTAATTTCAACTCCCCCACTGTCCCAATACATCCTTTTTAGCTGCTTTTCGATCCAGAGTCCAGCTGAGGGCTGTGGGTTCCATGCTCTTCCTTAAATCAGAACCATTTCTCAGCCCCCTTTTCCCCGATGCTGTGCAGAGTTGAGGCCGGGTGTTTTGCAGGATGTCCCTTGTCTGCCCTGGGCATGGTTTTCCTCCAGGCGGGACTCAGGTGGGCAGGAGCATTTCCCCTCATTGCGTCCCACCAGGGGGCACAGCCATTTCATCCCGTTACCACGATGACAAATTCGATGATTTGCTTGAAGTAGCATCAGTCAGATTTCTTGGTGGTTATAAAGGAGTGATTTCCTATTTCTATCATGTCTTCTACATTTATTAGTTGATATTCTTTTCTAAAATAGCTTTTTTAGTACCCACGTGAGGTCATTGAATCCTTTTTTTATTCAGTTTATGGTAATCCCTCCTGTCATCATTCACTTTGATGTCCAGACTGTCTTCTATGTGGCCTGTGGGAGCCTCCCCAGTTGGCACCTGAGTCCTTTGGGCACGTGGCAGGCCTAGACCACGTCTTCCAGTTCCGCATCTACACTCTTTGTACCTTGCCACTTAAACTTAGCATACCCTGGAGATCACTCCAGATAACTTCGTATGAATCTTCCTCATCCTACTTTGCAGCTGCTGGGCACTCCCCGAACCCTATCCATAATCCCCTATATCCTATCCCCTCTACCATAATTTATCCAGCCAGTCTCCCTGTATATGGTCGTTTAGATTGTTTCCGCTGTTTTGCTGTTAAAAAAAAATGCCTCAATGAATAACTGCTTATCTTGAACATCTGCCTCAGAGGCCACCTTCCCTAAGAAGCATCTGTGATTTCAGCTGAAACTGATTACCACCTCTGTGCTCTTACATTGCACGTGTGTTCTTCACGGGGCAAACTCAGCCTCCGTGCTCCACGTCATCAAGTCCCTCCAGCCCCCCTAGGGGGTCTGTGCCATTACCATCCCCACTTTACAGACCCACGAGCTCCCAGCGGGTCTCTCTGGCCACCTGGCCTTGTAGCTCCTGTGTCGCAGGGGTGTCGGGGCCCTGAGAGATGAGTGTCCTTTGGCTCCAGGAGACCTCCCGGCAGAGGGGACATGGAAGGAAGAAAATAAGAACCTGGGGCAGTGCCTGGCACAGAGGAAGTAGAAGAGCTAAGCCCCTGAAGAGAGAGAGGGTTATACCGTCAGCATCCTCAAATGCATCAATAAAATCAGAGATGATTTTTGTCTTTCTTCTGTTAGTTTTGTGTTCAACAAACACTTCGAGTCTCCTGTAATCATTATGCTCTATTTTCTGCCCACCCCCAGTTCATATCCTGGAGTAGTGGCCAACTCAGATCCCTTCAGGTATAGGGCGATGCCAGGAAAACAAAGTTTGGAAAATGCGTGTGTTGATGGTCTACAGCTTCTCCAAATCTGATCGGTCTAGGGGTGAATGTGTAATTTATCTCCAAATTTAGGAATTCAGGTAACCCCACCAATCACCATCACACCTAAACAGAGAGAGCATGGATATTCTTTCAAACATGTGGAAATCTCTTCCGAACCTGTAATTAAATGGCAAGTCCCCGTTGGCAGGCGTCTGCCTCAGGGCTTGTTGTGCGGAAGCCAGCCTCACTCTGTTGTCAGCCAGAGCCTTGGAATCCTAAAACAGCCTCGCCCTCCCATTCCCAAACCCACAGCGAGGCAGATGCAGTGCAAGGCGAGCCTGGAGGTCCAGGGGGGCTGATGGGACAGGCCCCACTGCCAGGTGGCAACCCAAGCAGCAGGGACTCTGGACAGAGTGGAGCAGAGGGAGATGGAGGGACCAGGGGACCTTGTCCCCAGGGAGGCCTGGGTGAGGCCGGGGGAGGACCTCACCCTCATCCTTTCATCCTCCCCTTTCAAAACCTCATTGAAAAACAATGAGATTTTCCATGATTATTCTTCAAAGTAAGATACAATCTGAAAGAGAGGTACCAAAGATTGCACTGTGAATTCTAGAAGTACAGCCACAACAGATAAATGGGCTTTGGAGGGAACTGGCATCTGAGATGGAAATTCGGGAGTGAATGTAAATTCATAAATGGGCTCAGAGTGTGGAAAAAGGCGTCTGAGACTGACGTCACAATAGGACACAGATCAAAGCACATGGCTTAAGTAAACGCTGTGGAAGAAAAGCAATTTATCTGATAAGAGTTATTCCAGTATTTCTTATGATACAACATCAGACGGCCATTAAAAACCATGTTTGTGAATGGTTTTAATGACAAGACAAATGTTCACAGCATAATAAGTGGAAAAAAACAAAACAGCTCCATATCTAGTGCGACATAACCATGGAGGATAGCTAGAAGGAAATTTTCTAAAATATCAAAGGTACATAGGAGAATTGCTTGTCATTTTGTTCCCCTTTATTCTGTGTTTTCAAGGTTTTCTCAGATGAATGCATCTTGCTCTTTCCATTAAAAACAAAAATATCTATGCATATTGTTTCTTTCAGTTAGAAGACCAAGCCGCAGGCCCAGTTAGGCGAGGGGAGGCGTTGAGGGTCAGTAGGGGCACGCGGGTGAGCACAGGACAGCACTGACGGTGCAGGGCACACTGTCATGGAGAGGAAGCTGGAGTCCTCAGGAGCAACTGTACTCTGGCCCAAGTGGGGAAAATGAGGAGGAGAAAGCAGGTTCCTTGAGGACAGCCATGGCGTCTCCTGTAACCACTGCAGCCCCAACCCCGCCATGGTCCCTGGGCCCTAGCAGGCCTAGCAGTGTTTGTTGAGTGAATGAATGACAGCCTGGCGGCAATAGTTCCCACGGCTGCAGTTTCCTGCCTGCTCCCCTCTGCCTGTGGAACACTAGCTATTCTTAATTCAACAAATGCGAGTGAAATAAACACCTCCCTTATCTTTACAGTTTGTAACGGAATAGGAATTGGTGAGTTTAAAGATACACTTTCCATAAATGCTACAAATATTAAACACTTCAGAAATTGCACCTCGATCAGTGGAGACCTTCATATCCTGCCAGTAGCATTTAAGGGGTAAGTAAAGATTTTTAAGTTACTGATATAATATAGAAAAAAACGAAATCAGCTTTGTTCACCTGCAGGTTGTTACTGATCGTCCTGTTCCTTGTTTCAGTGATTCCTTCACACGTACTCCACCTCTGGACCCAAAGGAACTGGACATTCTAAAAACTGTAAAGGAAATAACAGGTGTGTGCCGCTAAGATATCATATGAACATAAACAGGAAATCAGTGTTTTATGAAGAGAACGTTTAGCAGTATTTTCTTCTCCTTTGGCATAAAAACATTTATTCTGAAATTCTACCATTCATGAGTAATCAGTTCTTCGATATTTTTCAAAAATGCAGTTTCCCCTGCACTCGAGAGGTGAGCTCTTTAAGCAAAGAGTTAGGTCATTCATGACGTGGTGTGAACATGTCTGCTCTCTCACCGCCCAGCCCGGGCCAGCCGTCCGAGGACCAGCCCTGGACGTGGTGGGTAGAGGGAGGGGGGCAGCGGCGAGCGGACAGCAGGCTCCCGGGCCTGGAGACGCACTTCACATCCTGCTCTGCCACCGGCAGGCCTGGGCCCGGGACCCGTCAGAACTCCACTTCCGACATCCCTCAAAAAGAAATAATCAGACTAAATAGCAAGGTTGTTTGGATAACTGGAACTAAGTAAGGATACCACGTCAGCCTCCTTGGGGCGCTGCAGCTCGGCACTGGCCGCTGTCATTGAGCGCGGCAGCCTGCTTGGGGTCTCGCCCTTGGAGCACAGCCTGCGGGGTGAGTGTCGGGCGGCGGCTGGTGCGCAGCGACGCATGCGTGCGTGTGCTCGGGAAGATGACGAGAAGAACGTTCACCTCTCCTGCTCGTCGACACTCCTGAAAATCCTACAATAATGTCTCACACAGAATAGACATTTCTGAGTGGTGTGTGCCTGAACCTTCCTTCTGCCTTCTAGGGTTTTTGCTGATTCAGGCCTGGCCTGCAAACAGGACTGGCCTCCATGCTTTTGAGAACCTGGAAATCATACGTGGCAGGACGAAGCAACAGTAAGTTGACCCCAGCCAAAGCCCGGTAGACCCTTATTTTTTGTTTTTGAAATAAGACTTACGGAGGTGCTGCAGAGACACTACAGAGAGTTCCCACACATCCTTCACCCGGCTGCCCCGATGGTGACACCCTGCATCAGCGTGGCACGAGAGTCAAGGAAAGAAATCGGTAGTAACTGAACTGCAGACTTTCTGGGATCGCGCCAGTTTTTCCATGAACGCCTTGTGTGTTCCGTCAGCCCACACTGCACGCGGCTGTCACGTCTCCTTGGTCCCTGCCGTCGGTGACAGTTCCTTTGTCTCCCTTGTCTTTCATGGCCTTGACCCTTTTGAAAAGTATTGGTCAGGCATCTTGTAGGATAGCCAGTGTTTTCTCCTGATTCAGCTGAGGTTTTGCACTTTTGGCAAGAACAGCACTGAGGTCACACATCCTTTTCAGCAAGTCATTTCAGGGGACCTGAGAGGCTGTTTAACATGGAGTGTATCTTTCAGGATTTCCACTTTTCCAGCTCCAAGAGTGAAACACACCCACACACCCACACGCACACGCACACGCACACACACACACAAGCACCTTTAATGTAATAAGGGTAATGAAGAGTTTTGCGGTGAGGGGAAGTTTGGGACTCTCTTGTTCAAACCTGCCTTGGAAACCGTCTGGTTCCGAGCACTCTTTCCCATAATTGACTCCTCAGAGGGCTACGTAATATTGTGCAATATTAAAGAAAGGCAGACGACAGTGCATGTGAAATAAGCATCACTTTCCAAAAACCGTCGCGGCTTTGCATCGCTGATGCTAAACTGGCAGCTCATATCACTTCCCAGAAAGGCCCCTGTGCTCTGAGTTCTCAGGAATACTTCTTTTGCCCCAAGTTCATACAGAGATGAGAGATTTAGGTTCGTTTTCTTGGGTGACTAGCATATACCTCTCCGCTTAGTTTTAGGGATGTAAATAAGATAAAGATGACTTTTTTTCCTTTTCACATTTGCTGAGAAGTCCAAGGATGGACCGTCCCTCCTGGGGCAGTGTGACCCCTGGTTCTCAGCAAAGCCAAACCTGCCCGGCAGGGAAGACCTCAGCTTTGTCTCTGCTGGCTTGCCTCCCCTGGGCACAGTTTGGGGGGATTCCTAAGAGCAGGGGCACAGGTCTAATACACAGGAGCCAGGCTGTGGGAGGACAGAGGGAGGAAAGGGTGGAGAGAGAAAAAGAAACAAGGAGAAGAAGGAGTCCTCAAATTAGGCTTTGCTTTCTGTCATCTCACGCCTTCATTATCGCTCTCTCTACTGTACTGTCTCAACTGGCCCATTCCACGTCCTGGTGTCCAGTGAGCTTCCTAAAAGCGCAAATCTCCTTCCTATGGTTTCCCATCATTTGCGGACAAAAACCTCCTCCGTGTGGTGTCTAAGGTGGTCCGTGCTCTGGCCTCTTCCTCCCTCCCAGGCCCCCCTCCCAGGCCCCGCCCACCTCGAGCAGTAGTTCATGGTTCTTAGTGCCTGTCACGTTCTCCTGCAGGTGGTTCAGGACTTCCTTCCATTCAGTCGGAATAACTTCCACCTGGTCACTTGATGAACACGTACTGATCACCCCGTAGGATCCTAGCACAGGGTTGGGTAGCAAAGAAAATATCATAGTCCCTGCTCCCGGGGTCCTGACAATCAGGCCTCACCCCTTCCGGGAGACCCCCTCCGCAGACTTGTTTAGACCCCTACTCTTCGCCTCCGTGGTACCCCTGCTGGGTTAAAATTATCTACTCATATGATTGTGTCATCACTAGACAAAAGGTGTTTTGAGAATAGGAAACACACACTTAACGTAGAATTAGAATGAGTCACATGTTACCTCAAACGTTTGTTCAATAAATGGATGGGTGGGTGGATAGATGGGTGGATGGATAGATGGGTGGATGGATAGATGGACGGATGGGTAGATGGATGGATGGGAAAATGAACCTGTGATCTCTTAAGTGTATTTGGATATTTGAGAACTTAGAACATGTTCTCAATTCCCAGGCAAAATTAAAATGCAGCCAATCAAATAATGACATTAAGACATTTATTCAGCCCCTGGTCTGCCACTGGGATTAGAGATACTAAACGAACAAGGAACTAGCTCTTCCCTGAACTAGCTTTAAAAAGCACTTGCAATTTGCCCAAGTTGCAGTACATACCTTCCACAACGTGACTTAACAACCCGTGGAAGGCAGTTTGTGGTAAATCTAAAGTGGTACAGAAAAGCAAAGTTCTTAGCGATGCTGTGTTTTCATAATTTTTCACGACATTGTTTTTCTTCTCTCCAACTTAGTGGTCAGTTTTCTCTGGCGGTTGTTGGCCTGGATATAACGTCCTTGGGATTACGCTCCCTCAAGGAGATAAGTGATGGAGATGTGATCATTTCAGGAAACCGAAAGTTGTGCTACGCAGATACAATAAACTGGAAAAAACTCTTTGGGACCTCAAGTCAGAAAACCAAAATTACCAACAACAGGAGTGAAAAAGAGTGCAGTGAGTCACCACTTCAGTCCATTGTGGAGATGGTTCCCGCGGGTCATTTATTTTGATTTAGAATATTGGAGAACCATTCCCAAACCTTAAAATTACTTTTTACATTCGTGAAGAAGCAAATTAAAAGAAATCTGTATATTCTTAATTGTGGAGTTCATCAGAATTGTTTCTAGATCATTCTCATTTCATAGGATGAACTTGCCTTGAAGTCTAGGCTATCAATTATTGGGAATTTACAGAACTACATTTAGTATTAATGATATTGCATTTTTTTAATTTAATTTTATTTACTATACAGCAGGTTCTTATTAGTTATCTATTTTATACATATTAGTGTATACATGGCAGTTCATCCCACCATCCCGACCCACCCCTCTTCCCCCAGTTAGATTGCATTTTAGCTGTGTGTTCCTCCCTGCTCATTTCATCCCCAGTGACTATAGCTAGACACACATGTGCACGTGCGCGCGCGCACACACACACACACACACACACACACACACACACACCGGAATGGGATGACTGTTTCACACGGGCATTTCCAGTTCTGAGTTTTGAGCCATAGTCAGCTTTTGAAGCGGGGCCTGCACCGGCATAGCCTGTGCTGTGAGACCCCGGCCAGCGGCAGAAGCAGACCTGAGTTCACATCCTGGCTCGAGCCCTTCCTGGCTTTGAGACCTTCATCAGTTTACGTAAATCTTTGGGCTTTGGCTTCTTCATCCATGAAATGGAGGTAATGATTCCCACACCGTAGTGCATTTGAGAGAATTGGTGAGATTCTGTGTGCCTCGCACACGGCAAGGAGCCACACGCTTCCCGTGCCGTTCTGGCAGCTCTGAGTGTTTCATCCAGGTACACTCAGCCCCCAGCAGGGCAAAGGGGACTTGCGGTGGGCCTCCGGAAGCCCTTTTGTGCTTGCATCACTGCTTCTCCCAGGGGGCCCAGCATGTGTTTGGGCACCTCACCCACAGGGCCCTTGGCCACTGTTCCTCGGCTGACCCGTGTGGCTCACCCTGTCTTCGCAGAGGCCATGGGCCACGTCTGTAACCCGCTGTGTTCGTCAGAGGGCTGCTGGGGCCCGAAACCCGAAGACTGCATGTCCTGCCGAAACTTCAGCCGTGGCAGGGAGTGTGTGGAGAAGTGCAACGTTCTAAAGGGGTAAGAGGCTTTGTTTTTTAATCCCTATGTTTTGATTTAAAAAAAATAAGACTTAAGATTGTTTTATAGGTTTATGGTTAATCAGTCGGATTATTTTCCTTTTCCTTTGTTTTTGTGTGATTGACAACTGTTAATCACAAAGGGAAGTGAACAGACTTTTTTCATGACTTAATCCAATCCAATTTATAGAGTCTCTCTCTATCTGGAAATATCTTATATTTTTCCTAGCGGCACAATGTTCCCAAGACAAACAGAACAGTCTTCCGTGGTTCAGATGGCCAAGACCGTGGCCACTGTAGCACAGCATTCCTGCTGTGTCAAAACACAGCTCCTGGTTAATTTTTGTTTATGTTCAAGACACACTGAACAGTGCAAATAACTTCAAACATACCCATGGACAGAGAAATAAACAGTTGTATAGCATTTGTTGAATTTATTGCAATCAATAAAAAGTACAGTCTGTTGATTCTATAGGAATTTTGATATTGAGTAAGGCTTTGAATGACCACAAATAATGACTAAAATAAATTAATAGGAAAGTAAAATGGAAGGATAGAGACGGGCAGAGGCAATTTTTTTTTGTTTAATTTAAAGAAAAAGAGAAATTTCATGATAGAGAAGAGCGTAGGAGTTACAGATGGCTCTAGGAAAGCTTCCTTTCTGTTTCACTATCAGGGCTTGGGCTACAGCTCAGATCAGAAATATTCGGAAGCAGGATGAGAAGACCAAGTTCAATTCTGTAAGAATCTTTAGCTGATAGGCTCATTAGCCTAACAGTAATTTGCATAATTGATAGTATTGTTTCAACAAGTAAGAAATATTGGTGCAGTCCTTACAGCTGCAAACAGACACTAAGCTCTCATGTCTTCAGTGCTGACGTCTCTTTGAAGCGACAAGGTGATTAAAATAGCCACGGCGGTGGCGCCCGGGTCTGCCCATTAGAGAACCCCAGTGCCCAGCAGCACCTGTTCCACTTGCGAGGCTGGCTCCTGCAGTAGGTGTGGTAACCCAGAGAAGAAGCACAGGGAAAAAGTCCCACGGCGTATTTGGTTTAATTGATGCCGTCTGCCTGAGAGGACTCACGGACCACGTCTTTGGGTGTAAACACTCCTTGTTCACTGCCTAGTTAATTACCCGTCGTCTTAACACCTGCCACAACTACAGTGTCGTTTCAGTCAAACATCAGCTTGTCGCTTAACGTTAATCTAAGTTTGCGGAATGGTTAAAATAGTACAAGCAAAATTTTTCACGCCTGTGTTCCCTACTTGCTGTTTTTAGGAATAACCACTGAGGAAACGTTTAATAGCTGTCTTTCCTTTTCCCAGGCATTAGTCTAGATACCATTTCTTTGCAGCTTAATTTAAATATCCATGAATCTGATATTGGAGGGGGTATCTTAAATCTTAAGGACTGACATCTTAAGGACTGTTTTCTTCTCTTTTTTTCCCATGTGTTGCCTTGCTTATCTAATATTGAAAAACTGCGCCTGGAGAAAAAATGTAGGGAAGATGTTTTGATTATAACGGAAGCTGATGTTTTTGTTCCAGGAGAAGATGACCAAAGATTCCGCTGACAAGAATCAGTTCATTACATTACAGTATAGTCCTAGATTCCCGGCCATTCGACTTCTCCCTAAAACTGTTTTGACTTTCTAAGAGAGGTGATTTGTGTCATCTGAGCTCTCAGACAGGTGAACCCAGACAGCATCCTGCAGCAGGGTGTCCAGGGACGGCACTGACCAGTTTCCCGTCTTCTCCCGTCAGAGAGCCCAGGGAGTTCGTTGAAAACTCCGAGTGCGTGCAGTGCCATCCGGAATGCCTGCCCCAGGCCATGAACGTGACCTGCACGGGACACGTAAGGAGCACGTTTAATGTCACCCCACACGTCAGCCATAGCCCGCAAGGATGACCCTCGCCCCCGTCACCCCGTGCCTGCTGGGACGCGCATCCAGCACACTCCCTGTCCACATCTCACAGCCGTCGGGGGCTGTGACTGAGGGGACGTCAGCACATACCCTGCTGGCACGGGCATTCCCCTTCTCTGTCCAACCCCAGACGCACGTGGTGATGCCCGTCCTCACACCACAGATCAGGGTGCCCTGTGGACGGGGCACACCCACAGGCAGCCTTCAGTGTTCCTGACATCTGTCTTCATTGCTTTATTGTCTTAATGAAACATCACCAAATTCTTATTTAACATGAGTTTATCGTTATTTGAAGAGTATTTTTTTTTTTTTTTTTTTTTGCGGTATGCGGGCCTCTCACTGTTGTGGCCCCTCCTGTCGCGGAGCACAGGCTCCGGACGCACAGGCTCAGCGGCCGTGGCTCACGGGCCCAGCCGCTCCGCGGCATGTGGGATCTTCCCGGACCAGGGCACAAACCTGTGTCCCCTGCATCGGCAGGCGGACTCTCAACCACTGTGCCACCAGGGAAGCCCTGAAGAGTATTTTTTAATCACAAAGGAAAGATTTTCAAAATTCAGTTTCACATCTACATGTTCAGTAATAATCTTTTAGAGAGTGTGAGAATGCAGTCCCTCTCACACCCGTGTGCCCATGTTGTTAATTCTCAGTTTATTTATATGAGGAGCTCTGTTTGGATTTGAATTTCAACAGCCATATCTAAATCTAGTAACGGAAAACATTTCTCAGAAGTTCTTTAAATCAGACAAAAGACGGTAAGGCTCAGTTTTGAGGTACAGGCTGCCAAAATGGCTGGTTACAAAGGAAACCACTGGTTTTTAGGTTGGTGTTCGGTTAAATTTTCATCAGTGAAATAAAATAACTGGTGATGTTGACTGACTTAGTCATCTGATTGTTCTGGCTCTGGGAATACTCAGTCTTTGAGACATGAGAGCACTGAGCCAGCAGGCAGACCCTCCCCTACCCACGTTATTTCAGCCCTTTGTGAAGTGTGCGGACACAACCCAAACAGCCCCAGTGCATTCATTTCTGTGGGTTTTACCGACGCATTCACATTGGACCAACAGAATCCAATTTAGCCTGTTGCACAGTTAATTATGCAGCCATCACTGCACTTCCATGTGCCGCCTTCTCAACACTGGAGAGATGTAGGTGTGGCTTTTCTCAGCTTGGCCTTGGTGAGTCCAGCCTCCCACAGAGGCCCCCTCAACTCCAAACACGATTCACAAGGAAGTCCATCTGACTGATAAGGATATAAATATACATGTAGGCCAATCAAGAATGCTTTGACGAGGAAAGATGCCCACAGTGTATCGAGTAAAATGTAATAAAGCACATAGTACAGTTTCTCTCATGTTATATATATATATATATGTATGTATGTATATAAAGTACACATTTAAAGTCAAGAAGACTTTATTCTCAGCTGTTAACAGTGGTCACATCAGGCAAGCACAGTCACAGAAGAGCTTGTCCACTTTAAGAACTTCCACGTCGTTTGATTTTTTTTCATGATAAGCATTTTAAGTAAAAAGTTACTTCATTCTGGGGGTTCCCTGGTGGCGCAGTGGTTGAGAGTCCGCCTGCCGATGCAGGGGACACAGGTTCGTGCCCCGGTCCGGGAAGATCCCACATGCCGCGGAGCGGCTAGGCCCGTGAGCCATGGCCACTGAGCCTGCGAGTCCGGAGCCTGTGTTCCGCAACGGAAGAGGCCACAACAGTGAGAGGCCCGTGTACCGCAAAAAAAAAAAAAAAAAAAAAAAAAAGTTACTTCATTCTGAAAAAGAGAGAGACATAAGTAAATGTTTGATTTATGAAACGGTTTTTCCACCTTGGTGCAGGGACCAGGCAGCTGTGTAAAGTGTGCCCACAACATCGACGGCCCTCACTGCGTCAAGACCTGCCCTGCTGGAGTCACAGGAGAAAACAGCACCCTGATCTGGAAGTTTGCAGATGCCAATCACGTGTGTCACCTGTGCCACCCCAGCTGCACCTACGGGTGAGTGCAGGAAGCTCTGGGTCTGCAAAGGAAAAGGCAGAACAGGGTGCTTCCCATCTTGCAAATTTGTAGATTGAAAATGTCTCCGGACTTTCCAGTCAGTCAAGTACAGAGGTTTGTATTTGAGTCAGTTCCTCCAGGTGTGCTGGACCCACGGCCACGGCAGCAGCAATGATATGCTCGTGGGCAGATCATGGTGCTGGCGGGAGAGCCTCTCAGCCTCTCCAGGTGTGTCTCGTGCCAGGGCCCTGTTCTGCGGTGCCAGCATGTCCCAACAAGAAGAATAAGGGATGGGGGGAACGAGAGCAGAGGTCCTGCCCCATCCCCAAAGGTGCCTATATATATATATATATATATATATATGTGTGTGTGTGTGTGTGTGTATGTGTATATATATATACACATACACACACACACACACATATATATATATATATATATATAAATATCTTTCCAGATGACTGGGATTCCTGTGGGAATCTTTTATTGGTTTACAATTAATAGAAGATAACATTGCCTGGAATGTTGCCTAAAGGTGCTTTTTCTTTTAGCTAGTTGATTGCTAAGCTGTTAATAGGGAAATTAAAACTTTTGACTGTAATTAGTAGAAGCACTCAGAACGTATATATCTTATTTACTAACATGATAAATTTGACAATGAAATTGGACTACTAGAAATCAGAAGGAGAAGTTGTCCCATATATTTCACATTCCCTTCTGTCTCTCATAATCCTCAACTTTATTTGGCACCGTTACTCTTCTCTGGAGCCATCTCTTACTAGCTGTGTGGACTTGGGGAAGTGTCTTAACCTCTCTGTGCTTCACTTTCCTCACCTGTAAATTAGGATAATAAGACTGCATCGCTCACAGGATTTTTGAGATCTTGAGTTAATACGTGTACTGTACTTAGAATAGTGCGTGGACCACACGAGCACTCAATCAGCGATTGCACAGATGGCGGTGCGGAGCTGGTGACGAGGTGGCAGTAACGATGGTGGCGGTTATAATGCTGGTGAAGGAGGTAACGGTGCCAGTCCTGCTGGTAGTGACGGTGGTAATTATGACCGTGACAGTGATGGTTAGTGTTCTGAAGGGGTGCAGAACCTTCCAGTTAGACTTCTAAACATCAGGAGTCTTGAAAATTTTCCGAGTATGTCCTAAGTTTTTACAAAAAAACTATTTTAACTGCATTTATATGGAAGAGCCTGGGCCTGGAGACAAGTGATTTGGGAATGACTGGTACCCTGGTCAACTTCCGTCGTTTCACCTTCCTTCTTGAGTTTCAGCCATCATGAGGGTAAACGGAAGGGCTCCATCATTCCATGACCCTGTGGTCCAAGAGTTTCAGTCCCAGGCAGCTGACTCCCCAGCTAACATGTAGGAAGCCTGGGCATTTCCTGTGTGGTTTGCATGTGACTGTCTTCTCCCTCTAATCTTAGTCTAAGCCATTGGTGTGTTGCAAGTGATCTGGAATATTTTACCAAGTTTAACACACACACACACACACACACACACACACACACACACACACACACACACACACACACACACACACACACACACACACACACACACACACACACACACACACACACACACACACACACACAAACCCCATGAAAGCCAATTGATTAATTTGAGTAGGGCTAACATTTTTACAATATTTTGTACTCCCAGTCAGGAAATGATAATTTCTTCATACATTCAGATATTCTTTTTTATATTTCAGTAAAGTTTTAGTTGTGTTCTTTCATGTTCTGCCTAAACATTTTATATTTATTTTTGCTACTGTGAAGTGGACCTTGTTTTCTAGTATATCTTCTCATTTATTATATCTAGTATTTATTATATCTAATATATAAGATAGCCTTTGATTTTTTTTGGAGGAGGTGTATATTCATCTCGTATTGGTGGTCTCTACTGAACTTCCTTTGAAATTAGCGTTTTAGTTCATGGTCTTGAATTTTCCAGGAAAACAATTATATCGTCTCCGGTAATGGTATCTGTATCTCTTTTCCAAAAGTTTCAAATCATATTACAAGGGCCAGAATTTCTAGAATAATATCAGATACAATGGTAGTGGACATGAGAATTTTATATCTGATGGTGGTGGAAATGGCTGTAATAAGTCACCATTAAGAACAATATTTGCTATTAGTGTGAGATTCTTATTATCTTGTTAAAGAAACAGTTATCTATTCCTACTTTTAAACTCTTTTTTTTAAATCCAGAATGAATTCTGAACTTTACCAAATACCTCCTTGGTAGGAATTTCAAGATTTTTCATACTTTTCCCTTTGGGTATACCAGCACACTGGTTATACGGACCACTCTGCAAACTCTACAAAACATAGTATAAACTGTAATTTGCTAGTTTTTCACTTAGTCTATTTTTTTCATATTCCCCAAAATAAGCAATTTCAGAGCAGATTCTCAAAAACAGAATTATACTACCTATATAAAACAAATACATTTTTCCTGTTTTTTCTATCTTTGGGAAATAAATGTGTTTCTATATGCGTGTGTGTCTGTGAGCATATAGCATTGGTAGAAAAATATATAGTTTTCCGTAATCTTGTTATTACTATCTCTATCTTCTCCCAAAGGAATTACGTACTAAAAATGGATTTAATTTTTTAAATATGGAGAAATATTGATGAGGTGAGGGGAAATAAGAAAACATTTCTTTTATTGTGTATCCGCGATGTGCACAGCATCATCAAACACATAGTCTCAACGATGACTAAGAGCGAACGCGCTGCTTTCCCCATTTGTATCGTTAAAGAAACACTTAGAAAGGCTCTGGGGTCACCACGACTCATCAGCCAGCAGTGAGAAAGCCCAGGTTACAGGTGTATGCTTGCTTCCAGAAGCCGTGCCCTTCCCACAGGGCAAGTCTGCTTACCCCAGGGAATGGGTCAGCAAACTTGAAGCAAATCCACTTTTATTTATTTTATTTATTTTTTTTTTATTTTGGCTGCGTTGGGTCTTCGTTGCTGTGTGCAGACTTTCTCTAGTTGCGGTGAGCGGGGGCTACTCTTCGTTGCCGTGCATGGGCTTCTCATTGCGGTGGCTTCTCTTGTTGCGGAGCACGGGCTCTAGGCGTGCAGCCTTCAGTAGTTGTGGCTCGTGGGCTCTAGAGCGCAGGCTCAGTAGTTGTGGCACACGGGCTTAGTTGCTCCGCGGCATGTGGGATCTTCCCGGACCGGGGCTCGAACCCGTGTCCCCTGCATTGGCAGGCGGATTCTAAACCACTGCACCACCAGGGAAGTCCGCAAATCCACTTTTAAACGGAACCACATTTTATAGTAAGTCGTCAGGGGATGGTTTCTTTGAAATTTTATGCCAATAAATTAAACGAAATGACACGAAATTTTGCCTATTTTAATTACATGTAACAAAAAATAATAAATCAAGTGGGAGACAAGGAATAATTTTTCTGACAAAATTAAACGATAGCATGATATGGCCTCTTTTGCTTGATATTTGACAATCATTTCTGCAGAATTATGCAGGGTACCACCAGCTTTCCCAAGGACCCCTTAATCCTTTGACACTCAGGTGGTTCCCTCTTAGGGCACCTGTCCAGTCACTACCCTTGTCCATCAGCTCTTCAAATGTAAACTGGCTGAGCTCTCCCTATGAGCGTCTCCCTTGTCCATAGCTTCTTGCTAGAAACCCCATAGGTTTCTAAAGAAGTAAAATGATCGAAATGTGTATTTCTCTTTCAATTCCTACAGCTGTGCTGGGCCCGGTTCTGAAGGCTGTGCAGTGAGTGGGTAAGTGTGACACTGTATGCGATAACCTGATCAGAAATGACCAAGAGCGCTGTGGGCGAGGGTAGTGCTTTCCCTCTTTTCCGACGGCCCTCTGCCTTGGCTGGTTCTCACTTCACCCTGGGCCAGCCTGGGCATTCCTAGCAGAGCTCACCCTGCCCACGCTGCTGGCTGTGCTTTGGGGCCAGGGGGGAGGGCAGGACAGGAGTGCTGGGCCCCTCCACGCGGACCCAGCCTCACGGCCCAGCGCTTCTACACGCAGCCCTGCTCCCTAGGTCACCAGGGTGGTTGGGTCCTTCTCCTCTTCCAGCTTCCCTCCTCTTTCCTCGCTGACCCAGTTGGCCCTACCACAAACCTGTGTTTGAATGACCCGTCTGTTCAATGACAGAGCTCCACCTTGGGAGACTTTCTCCCCTTACTTCCTTTCCTAAACACAGGACTTCCTTCAGCATTTCAGTTGTGATCCTTTTGCCGTCATTGCCTGAAATGCTGCACAGAGAAAAGCAGAATTGGGACTTCCTGTTCAGACTCATCAGGAAAGAGTGATACTACCAATTAATAATGTCTATCGAAGAATCAGAATTATACACAAGACACTGACCAGTTATCCCCAAACAGCAGCCAAACGTCCAGGAACCTCTGCCATCTCCAGTAATGTTTACAGAATTCCTCCCCTCAACAACCTTCCTCAATGCCAGTCAGCTCAGTCTCTTGCCGAAGAATTAGCCAAGATAACTGATCCCTCCTGCTATCAAGTGAGACATGAAAGACAAATAGGGCAGTTTCTCAAAGATAAAGATTTCCTTTTACGCCCCTCTTCACTTGAGCCACGAGGACACCAGCAAGCTTTGTCCTCTCTTCGTGCTTCAATCAGCGTCTTAGTTATGAGGTTTTCCGTCACATCCCCACCCTGAAACCGGTCAACGACCATTCTTTGTTATATTTTTACCCTTTTAATTCTTTTCTTCTCTTTTCACTCCCCCTACTTCCCATGGAACACATACTCTGTACAAATTATTCCTTATATCTTTCAGTGTCCCCTTCAAAATGGGAAAAACCCATTAATTCAAACTATTAATTGGGAAGATGGTATAACTCAGGAGATGACTTTTGCACTTGCTAAGAAGAAAGTGTCATCAATACCATTTACGTGAAGTACATTTGACCCACTTATGAGAAATCTGTAAGAACACTGGCACATTTTTTTAGGTGCAAACGGTGCTACTGATTAATCTTTGATATTCATTAACATTTCTACCTGAAAATATGAAGTTTGCCAGAAGCTTAGATGGCACAGGTGCTGGAGAATAAAAGCTTTATGAAGATTCTAAATTCAGAATCTACTAATTCAGACGGTTCTTTCCCCGTGAGCTTTAGAACCTGAGTTTTGGGTGTTTGTTGACCCGAGCTCTATGGGGGGAGGGGTGGCTGCAGGATGACATCACTCATCCCTGACAGCTCTGCTGTCCGTGTGGAAATCCTGTCACTTCCTCACCGCCTCCACCCTCATGCTACAGCACTTCCTACGGCTCTGGTCCCATCTTGAAAGCCCCGGACCCCTCGGGAAGTCTCCACAGGTTTGAAAGGGTCCCTCCTTCCAGCCTGGCCAGCAGACATCGCAAGTGTCACGGAGGGCGTGCCTCAAACGCGTGGAGACACTCCGGGGAAGCCACACAGATTCATATGAAAAGCATGGCTGAACTCTGAGTTACTTTTTAAATGATGCGTTTTCTTAATCAACAGATGAAAAGTATGATCCTGTAGGGAGAAGTCCAAATGATACCTCAGTGTAAAACATGCGACAAAGCAGGCTCCTATACTGAAGGAAGTTGGAAACCCTGCCCTGGGGCTCCAAGTCCGCCCTCCTTTCTCCTTTACGAGCTGCGCCGTATTCCACTTTCTGAGCTAGCCCTAAATGACGTCATGCTATTAGAACGTACGGGAAATATGTGAAATGCCAAGAAGGTAACAAACCTCACCCCTTTGCGTGTCCACCTCGTTCCAGGCCGAGGATTCCGTCCATCGCCACCGGGATGGTGGGCGCCCTGCTGCTGGCCCTGGTGCTGGCCCTGGGGGTCGGCCTCTTTCTGCGCAGGCGCCGCATCGTCCGCAAGCGCACGCTGCGCCGGCTGCTGCAGGAGCGCGAGGTGAGCGCCGCGCGCGAGGGGGCGGGGAGGCGCGGCAGCCCGAGGCTTGCGTCTTGAAGATTTATTACTGTGCTCTTTTTATCGCGAGGAAAAAGTCGGAAGAATCTCTGAATGTCCAGTTATAAGCAACTACATGCACATGTTAGTACTTGTATCCAGGGGAATGCAGCTGTGTCTAGGGTAAGTCCCACGGCCGGTTCCCAAGACGGGGCGCCCGCTGCCCACGTGGGGCGGGCGCTCGGGCCGGCCAAGGGGAAGGCTGGCGCGCAGAAACGTGAGCTCAGGAGGTGTTACTTTGGAAAATGCCATTGTCCACACCAGCGGCTGCTCCTTTTGGAGCCACGTTTGTGACCGTGTTGTCCGTGGTTTCTCAACCGGCATCCGTGTCCGACAACGTGTCAGAAGCCAGAGGCCCTGGGAAGAGGGACCCACCGCAGCTACAGCAAAACGGCTGTGAGGGGCCCGACCGGTTAGCAGAGTGACCACCACAGAACACTGTCCTTCCCCAAGTGTTCTCGGCCCGGACACAGAAATAGAAATTGCACTTATTGCAAAGGAGCCGTTCTGTTCAAGGATGCCTTTTTTTGAGGGGGGGAGGGGTCAGTCCCTGTTCCTTCCGAGCGTCTCACCAAGTGCCTTAGAACAGGCGTCCCTGTCTCCGGAGGGAGAGCCGCGAGTTCTGTCCCCTGGTGTCTGGACCTGCCACCCCTCTCCCCGGCCCGGCAGGCATCGTCTCTTCCTCTTGTCTGTCACAGCTTGTCGAGCCTCTGACGCCCAGCGGAGAAGCTCCCAACCAAGCTCTCTTGAGGATCTTAAAGGAGACGGAATTAAAAAAGGTCAAGGTGCTGGGCTCCGGAGCATTCGGCACGGTGTACAAGGTGAGCCCCCCGGGGGTCCCGGGCGCCTTCCGCGGCGGTCTTCATCGTGGTCACGTGCTCTTTGTGTCACTGAGCGTTTAGGAAGAGCCAGTGTTTTTCTCAAGTTGTCTAGAGGAAATCTTTTATAATCCCAGTGACAAGTAACTGGTGCGGTGAGATCTGTACACAGGCACAGACATTTTCAGGAGTTCAGTGTGAGCTTTCCGAGGGGTGGGTGGCACAGGTCCGTCTGAGAGAGGGTTGCCTGTCACGGCACAGCAGCATCTGAATAAAGCCCAGCTCAGAACAGCTTCCTCTTCATTTCTCTCTCCTACATCCCCATTGCATAGTCTGACTGCAGTTAGGCCTAGACCCGGAATCTCAGAATTCTGGACAAAATGACTCACACTGACTGTGTAACTGGCACGAGCTTAGGGGTTTTGTCTAACTGCTCTGATTTCTGGAACGTGATAGCTAAAGAGCTGCTGAGCTGTCGTGACTCCCAGCACCGGTGGCCTTGGGTGCAGAGCCGTGCTCGAGCCCCTCGCCCTTTGGGCTGGGGTCACTAATGCCCAGCCAGCCTAGGAGCCGCCTGTTACGTGTATGACGCTTGCCAGCCAATGTCTTCACCTCTCTTCGTCACAGGGACTCTGGATCCCAGAAGGCGAGAAGGTTAAAATTCCTGTGGCTATCAAGGAATTAAGAGAAGCCACATCTCCAAAAGCCAACAAGGAGATTCTTGATGTGAGTTTCTGCTTTATTCTCTAGCTCTCTGCGGGCCTGGAAGCCAGAAGCCACCTTTCTTCGTGGTTGGCAGCACATTGCTCTGTTTTAGACTCTGTCATCACCGCATTCTAAATGGTCGCTTTTCCTGGCTTTTTTCCTTCTGGCTATAGTTGGTATAATTCTCTCTCGTAGAGAAGACTCACTCTTCCATTCTCTTATCGGCCCCCGAAAGTACGGAAGCCTGCGGTCCCTGGGCATCCACCGGGGGCCGTCCCTGTGCTCATGGCTTTACCCCTGCCGTCTCAGTGACTGCCGCTGGCGGGCCTGTGCTGCTCTAGGTGTTGTGCTCGCCAAGCTTTCAGTGAAGAAACGGAGGCATGAAGCAGCCTGATGCTCAGGGTCACGTGGCTGGGGTAGGATTCCAGCACGTGGTTACTTCTGACTCTGAAATGCATGTTCGTTTTCTTCCACCAGCTAGCTCATCTTTGAAATGGCTTTGTAAAGGTGCCTAGGATTAACACTATGATGCTCTATGAACTCTATAATCTCTTGCTCCCCTTCTGTACTTTCTCTCAAAGTAATTTAAAGGTTATTTCCAGCGACTGCTGATTGCTACTTCATGGACTCTTTGAAATACTCCACAAGATTATTGTTACATGTGTTTACTTGCGATTCTCTTGAACTTTTTCCACCTTCCCCGGACCCTCACTAGCGAGTGAGGGGGCTGCACAGTCTTAGAAAGAGGCTGGATGCAGGAGGGGCCAGCCTGGAGCTGGGCAGAACCCTCTGCAGGTAGAAGCTCAGGAAGCTCCGGTGGACACACCCTTGGGGTCCCGGGCTAACAGCGCTGGCCTCCGCTTGCCGTGGTGGATGTGGGTTTCTCTTGCTCTTGTCCCAAAGCAGAGCCAGTGAAAGAGGAGCTGGAGGGGCTCAGCGGTGAATTAGGGAAACAGTCAATGAAAAAGGAAAACGACTGCCTTTACTGAGTCAAAAATCTAGAGAACTTAGTTCGTGTTACAGCCACGAAGGACAAAGTTCAAATATAACATTTCCCCACTCTTGTATCTAACCCACAGAATATACAGTAAGCAAAGCAAACATGGGCCTTTTTAAAAAAGCGTTCAGACAGTGAGCTTCCCAGGAGCGCACTCTCTCCAACCCCATTTTCTCCAGGCAGCCTCCTCTCCTTTCATCGCAGCAGGAAAGTCCCACCCCAGTATCTTCTACTTGAAGGATGATGTATTAACACAGTGCAACAGAAGGTCTCACACGCTGATGATAGCTTACCAGGCAAAGTTATCTTTCATTTTCACAGTTTACAAATTAACGTACAGTCTGTTAACGTAACGTCGACTCCTGTTTCCATAACCACAAGAAGTACAGCAAACAAGTGATTTGTGAAGTCTCTTCACTTTCAGCCTCTAGCTCCTTCTCCTACACTGTTAAAAAGAAAATCTTTTTGCAGAATTGGCTTCCTTAATTCATTTGTTACTCATTTAAGACATTCTAATAACTTTCACAAAACGGTGTTGAGATGTGAATTTTAACAATATTCACTACGCAGAGTAAGGGCGATTTTGAAGACAGTAGCTATACTTTGGGAAGGAAGTAGCTTCACTGAGAAGGGCCCTCCAGGACCCCTAAAACTGGAGGAAATCTGCGTTCGTGGGCCAGAGTTGGGGTAGAAGATAGAGAAAGGAAAGACTGACAAGGTAAAAAAAAAAAAAAAAAAAGTGTGAAGTCCCATTTCGCCTCTTGCGCTGTCTCTGTCCTGCTCTCCTTCTCTCCCTGCGTCCCCCCACCCACCCCGGTTTCTTCCTCCTGCTCTAACACCTGTCCTGTGGCTGTAACCAGAGGGATGGCAGCCCGAGGCCCTCCGCCTGCTTTTCCCGAAGCTCCCTCTGCCCCACATACACAGGGAGCCTGTCCTCGCAGGGTGGGCGCAGCCGTGGGGAGCCCCTGAGGGAAGGGAAAGCTGAAGCAGCCGCCAGTGATTTGAGGGACAGTTTCAACAGTGAGTTAAAAGGCAAGTTAATTCTGTGACAGGCAGCCCAGGGGGCTGAGCGTGGGCTTTTTTTTTTTTTTTTTTTTGGCGGTACGCGGGCCTCACACTGTTATGACCTCTCCCGTTGCGGAGCACAGGCTCCGGACGCGCAGGCTCAGTGGCCATGGCTCACGGGCCCAGCCGCTCCGCGGCATGTGGGATCCTCCCGGACCGGGGCACGAACCCGTGTTCCCTGCATCGGCAGGCAGACTCTCAACCATTGCGCCACCAGGGAAGCCCTGAGCGTGGGCTTTGAAACACTCACACGCACTTGTAAATGGCTCCAGCAACCCGTACTCTTATTCCCCTACCCAGGCCAGCACTGAGGTCCAGCACACACACCCTCCAGCCCTGGCGCACGCTGCGGTCAGTGGTGGCTTAGTTAATGGGACACTTTCAGAAATATTCTTAAAGTTAAGCGTCTGCCTCTCCTGAAGGAGTTTAAAGTCTAGTGGAATCCTTTTTCCCCAATCTTTAACGTAAACTAGTTCACAGATGAGGGAGACGGCAAGAAGGAAGGCCCCCCAAATTTCAACGGTTGGACAAAATAATAGACTTCCAAGGTCACCGAGCCTCAGAGGCCCTCCTGCCACGTGACTCTGACCTCAGCCTTGGGAGCCTCCGAGCGTGGGCTCTGCCTGCCAGTCTGCACGCCTGGGGGGTGGTGGCCGATCAGAGATGGCTGGGGGATATACCAAGCGTTCTTGCCGTAGGTCACAGTGCACCTTTGAGATTCCAAGAAAAACAAAGCTAAGGACAAAGCTGACGTTAACTCCTGCACACACTGAACAGGACACACCACCAGGCAGCATCCCCATTGTGCCCGGGCTTCGGGAGGCAGAAATCTGTGGCTGTACCAGATTTTAATAGGAGCGGGGTCCTGGCAGGGCTCCAGGCTCTGTGTGGCCGGACACCCACGCCCATGCTCTGCTCCCCGAGCCCCAGGTCAGCTCCCCACGGCCCGCAGCAGATGGGCCGCTCAGACTGCTCTGATCTGCAGATTTCTCTCCCCTCTAAAATGAATACAACATGTTTCCAAGTCTCCACCAGATCTTAAGAAAATAAGAACAGCCAGGGGATTTCTTTGGTGTTATGGTTGTACAGTTTCCCAGACTGGGGGAGAGACGTGATTTGTGCTTTTCTGGCGATCGCACGGCCTATTGATGTTTCCACAGACTTTCCAGCTTAAATTTAGGCAACGGAACGAGAATGCAAAACACATTTATATACGTGCTCTTTCTGTGTCATGAGGTGTGGCGCTTTCTGGTAGCCCATCTGCCGGAGCACTCAACAAGGCCTCGCGGTGCGTGGGGTAAGCGGGGGAGGGCCTGGGTCGGGGGAGCCCCGGGTGTGGGCCCCGCCCTGACATAAGAAATGTGGTCTCTGGTCGTCGTTCACTGGGCCTCAGTTTCCTCTTCAGACAAATAACGGCTTGAGAAGAAACCACTTGCAGGCCTTCTCCAGTGTTAACTTTTTATCAGTAGCCCTTCTCAAAGGTGAAGAGCTGTCAGAAGGTCCATAGCATTAAACACCTGCTCTGCTGTTGTGATGCCGCGTTTGCAACACGGACGAGGAGAAAGGCCGACTGCCTGTGAGAGCAGGGCGTCTCCACTTGGGGCAGCGTCCAGACAGACGGTGGCTCTGCAGCGGATGTCAGAGCTGTGGGTTTCTTTCCGTAGTGGACGTGGCATGGGCTCTGTCTCGTATGATTTCAGTGTCGTTCGGCCGTGGTGTTTCTGAGGCAGCTCTGTGCCTAGAGATGTGTTGGGCAGCACGGGAAGGACGTAGCAGGAGCAGGTGTTGGGGAGGTGAGGTGATAAATGAGCCCCAGCTCTGTGCATCTCACACGGCACACCTGCCCCGGGTGAGGCCCGAGGGTTGGCATCTCTGGCAAGTTCGCAGGCCGTACTGAGCCTGCTCCCCCGAGGGAGAAACTGCAAGATGCCAGGGGAGTTTAACTTAGGTTGGGGCTCAGGGATGCCCTCTGAGGAGGGGTCAGCCAGGGAAAGAGGAGGTGGAAGGGCATTCCAGACAAAGGCCCTCCCGGGTGCGGGCGAGCAGAGTTGGGGAGCAGAGAAGAAGGAGGACCGGGGGTCTGTGGGAGGAGAGGCTTTGCGAGGCCTGGCGGGCTCCCCAGGAAGAGTGAGGCCAGGGGAGGGGTTCAGGCTATCACGTTTGTGTTTAGGGATGTGTGTACGTGCCCCTCCACCTGTCTGTCACCACTGTCACCTCTGGCTCCTGCGGTGCCTGCCCCAGCATCCCCCCTGGCGTGCCTTCACCTGGCCCAGGCCGTGTTCCCTTCTGCACAGAGGGCCCACACCCCCGAGCACAGCAGCAGTCAGGTGGGGAGAGGCGCCTCTGAACTTTCTCTTGGAGACCAGGTGGTCCCTTCTGTGTCTGTATAAAAAAGGTGCCCCCCCTTTGGATTCTAAAGGCAAAGAGATGGAGTTTCTTGGTGGAAATTGAGGATTCCCTAATTCTTAGACAAAAGCGAGGCCCAGTTATGTGCATGGTTGTAAATGAAATCCGCTTCCTCCGCCCAAGGACAGCAGAAGGGTTCAGATAAAGTCCATGGCTGTGGGTCTGTGCCGGGCTCCCGCCACGGCAGCCTCCGAATTAGCAGGGGCGGGGCTGTGGGGAGTGGGTTCTGCAGAGCAGCATGGATTTCCCTTCCCAAGACTGAGGCGGGGCGACACAGACCACCTCTTCAGAAATGAATCCTGGGCCGCCAGCAGAGTCTGCGATCGCTGTAGGTGTAACGTCCTCCGTCCGGTTCAGAGCCAGAAACGGTGCACTGAAAGGGCTTCTCTGCTGTGCGTGGCAGCGGTGCCCGTGGTCCTGGCAGTGCGGGGGGGGGGGGGGGGGTGGCTCCCCCCTCTGCCCCCGGTGCTCTGTGGGGAGGTGAGGTCCCCCTCCCTCTCCCGACCCCCCCCCCCCCACCAGAGCTCTCAGCATCTCCTTCCACGGTGCCCAAGGCCGGGGTTCCAGAGTCAGCGGGCAAGTCTTCACCAGGGTGTGGGCCCCAAGCACGGGTTCCCACCGGCCCTGACACCATTTTAAGCGGCGGCATCTTTGGCTTTGAGGTGGAGGTCTTCGTAAGGGCTCAGCAACGCCCAAACTTGGAGACGTCAGGTCTCATTTTCACCCAACGCTTTGCCGATGGGAGCGCGGCCCGGGCCTCTCTGTGATGCAGAATCCGCATGTGCACTCAGAGGACGCCGTCTCCCGTCAAGCCACTCCACAGCCTCGCGTGCAAGAGACCCCACGGGAACGTCCACTGCGCTAGACGTTTCACGGGCACCCTTGTCCTCCACACGCGCACATTTCCAAACTCAACATCGTGTTCGACTTCTGTACCCGGAAATGGTCTGTCTGCCTGTTCCTTTAGCCACGGCGGGGAGCCCTTCTGATGCGCCCTCTCCTCCTCTCCCCCCCAGGAAGCCTACGTGATGGCCAGTGTGGACAATCCGCACGTGTGCCGCCTCCTGGGCATCTGCCTGACGTCCACGGTGCAGCTCATCACGCAGCTCATGCCCTTCGGCTGCCTGCTGGACTACGTCCGCGAGCACAAGGACAACATCGGCTCCCAGCACCTGCTCAACTGGTGCGTGCAGATCGCAAAGGTAAATCAGAGGAGCGTGCTCGGAGCAGGCGCCCAGCTCTGCAGGGAGGGCAGGCAGGGCCACGAGGCAGCGCTGGTGGCTGCCGTCGCTTCGCCGCCCCAGCCTCACCTCCTGGGATGATGCGATCCTGAGGGAGAGCCCCGGAGAACAGCGGCAGAGGGGAAATAAAGACAACCGAGAAATTAATCATTACGTTCTCCATCCTCGGACAGCATAGAGTTTGCCAAGAGGGTGTGTGTATGTGTGTTCACGTGCATGTACGTGGCATGCAGTCTTCTTTAGTTTGGATTGAATTGAATCGGTTGTCCTTTGCATCAGATCGGTGCCTATCCCACTGCACGTTGAAAATCTAATTATTCAGCTACGTTTGCACAGTTTTCTCTGCACTGGGGGCTCTCAGTACGGTTGATGTTAGTGTTCTTGTTTCCCTGGCATTCTTTTTGTTGAATTTGGAGCAGAGGAGGAGGTGTGGCTTTCACCCAGGCAGGACTTGATCACAAGGCCAGCAAACCAGGCCAAGGCTGTCAGGTGACAGTGGCCGGGTGGACAGACAGGTGCTGGCTCTGACGTGCGGTGGCAGGAGGTGAACAGACGTTTCTGCTGCTTCACGGGGCTCCGTAGGCGTCCCCCTGTCGACAGGCAAGATCCGGAGCGAGGGAGGGGCTGAGGGGGCAGACAGTGGCCAGGTGGGGCTGAGACCAGGAGCACAGCAATGAGCCAGGTGTTAGCTGCTCATACGGCCTCACAAGGACTGTTCTTCCATTTCAGATCTCCCTCTCTTCAGGCCAGTAGTGCATCAGTTGTCTGCAACCCGACTTGCTAAATTCTGTTTCTCCTGACAGTGGGTATACCGTTCACTCCGCTGAATGAATGGAATCTGTGGGCAGGCCCCGCCCTCAGCCCCGGGGCGGGTGTTGGGAGCCTGCAGGAACCAGGGAGGACAGGGCACCCCTCATCCCCCAGGCCCCATCCAGGTCCTGGTTGCTCGCCTCACCCAGGGCGGCAGCACCCTCGGTCCTGCAGATTTCCTCCTGAGGATGCTCTGAACTCGCTCGCTCAACCCCCAGCAGGCGTAGAAGGTGACTAAAGACACGAAAACGTGTTCTGGGCTCTGCCCAGCCTGCAGCCGCCTGAGACGCTCGCTACAGGACGGGCTCCTCTGGGGTCAGCGGTGCAGGGTGAGGCTGGCGGTGGGAGGCCGCCTCAACCCTCTTCTTCCAGTGCCCGTCGGGGTCGCTGTCTCAGCCACAGCCCCGGAGGCTCTGGCACGCGGTGGTGTGGGTGTGCCTCTCGGACGCCCGCCCATCGCGCGGTGCTCTCGGCGTAACCCCGGTCACAGAGCAGAGGAGTCACATGGCCGCTGCTAGGCAGTGGTCCTGGTAGAGCCTGTGCGCCTCGCGTGCTGTGGTCTCATGAAAAGGCTGGTTATTTCTCTGTCTGACCGTGTTAGTTTCCTAGGGCTGCCACCAAAAAGCACGACAAACTTAGTGGCTTACCACAACAGAAGCTTACTCATAGTTCTGGAGGTCAGAAGTTCCAAATCAAGGTGTCAGAAGGGCCGTGCCCCTCCCAAGGCTCTAGGGGAGAATCCTTCCTCCCTCCCCAGCTCTGGTGGCTCCAGGTCCCTCCCGTCTCTGCCCGGTCTTCACGTGGCCTCCTGCCCTAGGCCTGAGTCCAGATCACCCTCTCTCTTAGCAGACACCAGTCTTTCCTAAATCCAGGAGGACTTCATCTCGAGGTCTTTAACTGATTAGATCTGCAAAACCCTATGTCTAAAGAAGGTTACATTCTGGGGTGCTGGGTAGGCATGAGATCTGGGAGGACGCTGTCCAGCCCAGGACAGAGGCTGGGGTCGGGGAGGAGGTCGTTAGCCCCAAGTAGTTTTCGCTGAATATGGCATTTTTCCTGGAGGTTTACTCGTGTCCTGACTCCTGTCCCCAGAAATTCTTCCTTAGTCTCTTCCCTGATGAGCTAAGGCAGGAGAATCACCAAAGCTATCCCCTTCCACCCCAGGCAGCCTCTGTTACCTTGCTTAACTTGCTTTATTTTTTAAAAACACATCTTGATACCTGCGAAGACCTGGTTTATTTACTTGTTTAACTTGAAACGGGGAGGTGAGCTCCGTCAGAGCCAGGCCTTGGCTGCCGCTGCCCCGGTCAGGCAGGGCGGCCAGAGCTCTGCACGCCTGCCTGGGTGAAGAGGCCCAGCTCACCAGAGGCTGCCTGGGTATTTAGCATATTGTGATTATCTTGTGTCAGTTGGCAGCTCCACAAAAGTGACTTACGTGATGCGACGCATAGCCTTGGCAAGTTCTGCCCAGTACGGAACCGGGCTTGTGACTCTGGGAGATTCACAACTCAATTCTGGCTTTTCTTAGGCGAGTTGTCTCTCTCTGGCCGCAGAAGGGCCTCTGCCGTCTGTCCTCCCGGCAGCGAGAACGGTGCTGGGTAGCCTCTGTGAGGTGCCCACTCGGGCCCCAGTACGCACCCCATGCTCACCTCTCTGGTTTTCTCGCCATATTTTGACTAATTTAAGTTAGATTCATGACGAAAATCTAAGCTGAAACATTGTCTCATTCTGGTTCTACATCGACTTTCTCTCCCTAGAGCAGCGTCTCCTATTTCCGGTCCTCTCTCGTTCATGAGCTTTTCCCCTTCTCTCCTTGGCAACCCTACATTCAGATCTGCCTGCTCACAAGTGTCTGCATAGATGGAAGTTTATTTGACCCCAAAAATCAGTCCTCTGCCAGCACGAGGAAGAAACAAACACCTGGCCACGGCAGTGCCCGCCACAGGGCGAGTTCAGCTGTGCCTGGGCCCTGGTCAGCCATGAGTTTCCAAAGTTCCTGAGTTGACTTTCCAGGGCCTGCAAGTTTTCCAAGACAGTGCTCTAGATAATATTACTCAGAATTTCACCTTGTTATTTCAATCCGCTGCTCTGCCTGTTGAACTCTGTTTAGGTTCACTTTCATCCGAAGTCGGTTCACGTTGCAGCTGTTAGATTTGTCTGCGACGGAGCTGCTGCTCCCTGTTTCACAAGAGAAACCTAAGGCACTGTACTTGAATAGCTGTGGCGCTGCAGTGTCTGTCCTTGCAGGGAAAGGAAAGTAATGGTTTCTTCAGCTGTAAAGAGAGAAATTTGCTCTTGGGTTAGTGACTGTTTACCTAAGGATTGAACAGTTTTCTCTGTAAAAGTTAGAAGTGAAACTACCCAGAAACACTTAGTGGCTGACCAGAAACTAATCTTGGTGGCGTTTTCGAGGTGAGATTTATTGACTTACAAATGTCCTCCCTGATTCACAAAGGCACAGGCTCTCTTGGGAAGTTTTCCAGGATTGATGGAGACCTGGGTACCATTACGCAGGTTTATTGTCCTGGCTAAACTGCTAAGAGGACAAATAAAATTATATCACAGGCAAGAGAAAAAAAGAAAAAAAAAACAGAGGTGGCCTAGTGGGGAATCTTGCTGGGGTTGGGAAAGCAGAGGTGCCCTTCCACACAGGGTGAGAGTGGATTCTAGACTCAAGTCTCAGGAGGCCGTCGAGACGTCACCTGCTCCCTCATCACCGCTTCCTAAGCTCCTGGCTCGGGAAGGTACAGGGGGCTCTCACTCACGGGGAGTGACTTAGGTGCTTCGGAAAGTGTATGCATTCTTCCTGGCTGCATAAGCCAGCTAGTGAATCCCAAAATAATTAGATGGGATAATAATGTAGTAAAATGTTAGCATGCAAAAGACGCTGTCTGTCATCAATTCAGTTTAGAGAACACCGCTGCCGCGCCAGGCTCATTCCTCTTAGAGCACCGCAGAGCACGTGACTGCCAACTCCTGCATAAATCAGCTCTCTAGGCTGTGATTAATTTCACATTTTCACAAACCTTTGGGACCACAGAGCTTTCTTTCACCTAACTTGGATTAAGATCTCACAGAAGTGAGTTTTTAGAGAGACGATATATGTTTCAGATACTTGACCAGGCCCTGGTGAGGTTTGAAGGTAGCTGGGGGCTGGGGTCGAGGGGTGGGTGGATGCTGTCAGAAGGAAACCGACCACAACTTCACAAGCACTGAACTACACCTAGTTCATTCTATAAGATGAGACTTAATAAGGATGAACTTCAGAAAACATTCCATTCGAAGGATCCATTTTTTAAGCAGATGGGATACTTAGTTTGGTCTAAACTCATCTGAAAAAGCCCCAGCGTTTTCACTGCTCAGACATTTATAGGCGCTTTCAGGGCACGAGAGCAGCGAAGGGAAGACCCATCCGGGTGAGGAGAGGAAGGTGGTCCTGCCGATGACGTAGCAGAGCATGCTGGCCACTCGTGTCTGAGTCTAGGTCACGACACCCACATCGACAAATTAGAGCCTGGTCGTGAGAGATGAGCAGGGGTGGGAGAGAATGAAAATCATGCTGGAAGAGGGGCCGGAAGAGGGGCTGTTGTCTGCGCAGCCTTCGGGGGCAGGGGGAGACGCTGACGGTCCTGTGCACGGCCTCCTGTCTGGGCCCAGGTGGCTCTGGCCTTCACGCCCATGTCTGCTCCCCCATCGCCTGGCTTTCCTGTGCGCCACATCAGGACTCCTGGAGGTGAAAGGTGAGGTTCCAGGCAGCCCCCACCCTGCTGACTAACTGCAGCCTGAGGGTGGTGATTCAGCCTCCGGCCTCCAGCCTCCATCCACCCGGCTAGAGAGGAAGACGCTTCCTAAGAGCTGATTCAGCGGCAGAGCAGGTACCTGCGTGAAACCCTGGGCAGCAAGACCGCAGACAGGGACACAGCCACACAGCAGATCCGGTTACCAGATAGTCTACTTATTTGAATTATTTTTTTATTTATTCTCACATCGTTCCACAAGACTACAGTTGAACTTAACCTAAACGATCACTTTACAGTATGTCACTATAAAGCCAAAAGTTGTCGTACTGTTAAAGTACATTCATCAACTTCTGGTCATTTCACTTGGTGATTTCTTGAGCATATATCTGTCAGTGTCAGGTATCATGTGAAATACTTATATAAAGAAGACAGAATTTCCTATCTCCCCAAACTTGCAAACAGATGAGGAGAACAGATCCATACAGAGGTAACAGTGCAGCAGGAAATGAGTGGGTCAGAGCAGGAGAGCCGAGGGACCAGACTCCCAGAGGCTGCTCTGGGCGTCACATGGGCATGGCCAGGTGGGCTCAGTCGGCCAGCCAAGCGCCAGGTGCGGGGACGGCAGTGGTGAGGCAGCCGCCCTGCACCCTCGGGAGCCTGGACGTGGCTCTGGTGCTGTGCACACGAGTGAGAGCCCGTCCCTGTCCTGGGGACCATCTGAGGCAGCAGTGAGAGGTGGCCAAGAGACACTGAGGGCTGCCGGAGGGGAGGGGAGACCCCGCAGGAACCCACAAGCGCAGCTTCATCACGAAAGCAAAGGGCGCCGCGCGGGAAGTTATTCGTGATCAGACTTCGTTGGGAAGTGTAGCAGGACGTGGCAGCAGCCTAATTCCAGGTCATGGCACAGGGGTGGAGAAGAGAGGATGGATTTCACATTTAGGAGGAAATGATGGCAATCAGCACTGAGGGAGGACTCTCTGGGCCCCGTCCTAAGTGCTCCATGTTGATGAACTCACTTAATCCTCTGAGTAGCCCGTTTTACATTGGGGGAGAGTGAGGCAAGGGGTGTTGAAGTAACTTGCCCAGGTCTCAAGCTAGGAAGTAGCAAAATCAAGATTCCACCCCAGGGCTCCTTGCTCCCAAGTCTGTGCTTTTCCCCAGCACTTGATGTCACGGGTCAGAGTGGAGCCCACAGGCTGGTGAGCCTAGCAGGCCTCCTGTCCCTACACAGCAGGAGGTTGGGGCCTGGAATAGGAAATTCGGACACTTCCCTGCCTCTTCTGAGGGCAGGGGTTCGGTGGTGTGGACGCCGTGCTTTGCTTTACTCTGCCAGAACCTTCTGCCTACCCCCCGCTTCCTATCCTGCCACCTCCGTAGTCACCAAGTCAGTGTCCGCCCCCACTACCCACCACTGCCCCACATGGTGGTGAAAAAATACACTAGAAATGCAGCGCATTCCTGCCTCTTGCTCTGGGCGCCTCCTAAGTTGCAGGGTGCTGCAGGGCCTGGGAATACGGTCCGTATGTGTCACACCCAGCCCAGGCCTCTCTCCTTCCCCGGGCGTTGTGCGAGGAAAGTCTTTAAAACCCTCGTGAAGCGTCCTGTGTCTCCTGTGCGTTCAGGTCCCAGGGTGGCTCTTCAGATCCCCTTTTAACCTCAGGATTGCCGCATCCATCCTAGCTGTCCTGCGTTAACTAGCAAAATAAATACGTTCCATTCAGTTAAAGTGAGGATCTCAGAGAGAATGCATTTCCGAGAGGCCCCATGAGGCTGACGCTGATGATGTTGCTTCCTGTGGTTCTGTTTGGATTCTGAGAGTTTACGAGCGATGTCAGGGCTCTTATCTTTGGTGCTGGTTAAACTATAACTCTGCTGGGCCTAGAGTTATAACTGAGATGGCCTTTCAAACCGCCATATTATGTGGGACAGAGACCAAGGAATAGAGTTTTATCTAAGTTCAAATGAGTCTAATCTTGTCCCAAAATTATGTCTGATTTAAATCCCTCTAGCTGTGTGCTCCAGACACGTACTGCTCTTTCCTGCCCTTTCCCAAGCCTTCTCTGAAGGCTGGTGTTACGAGAAAACGTTGCAGTGCGTTGCAGTTGCTCTGCTCATCTGAGGTGGGTGGGGGTGGGTGGGGAGGGAGGGGCGGGGGTGGAGCTAGTTCCTTTGTTAGATTCCCATCCACCTGCCCTCGGGCACGCTCAGCTCCGAGGCACAGGGCCAAGATGCTGGGGTGTGGCATCCGTCGGAAACAATCTCTGGGTCTGCAGACAAGTCTCACTTGGAGGCCCCAGCGGGAAATTAAGGGCACGGTCCCAGTGGTGGCCTCAGAGCCCTAGGGCCCTGGGGCAGCTGTCGAGGCTGTTGTGTGGCTACCGGACCTCCCAGCACCAGGAGAGGCATCTTCGCAGGTGTGTTTGAAGTGCCTGGCTCGGAACTGTCGGCCGCTATTATCATTCATTCATCCCTTCCTTCCGTCATCTTCAGCGAGCTTTTGTAAAAAATGTATCCAGTGCACCAGATCCTCTGTTAGGCACGTAAAGAGGCAGAAAGAAAGTTCACGATGATAGTTAAATGTAGCTGGAAATGCCCTCTGAAGTCCTCCTGTGGGCTTAGTGAACAAATTTTCCTTTTTGTGCCCCGTGAAGCCCCGTGAAGCGGGGGAGGTGCCAGGGAGTAGGAAGTCCTCCTCTGCTAGGAAGCCCTGCTTCTGTCTCCCTCTCCACGCTCCATCCCGAAGGAATGATTCCTAACCTGGAAGTGCTATTCCAGGGAAGCACCTGCCCACCTCCTCTTGAATAGACACGAGCCCATTAACCTTATTTCCCGACACCTGAGACATCTTAGAAAGGAACCATTTAAATCAAACAGCATCTTAAACATTCAGGAGCTTTCTAGATAATACAGTGGACACGTGGGAATCTTTTTCTTTTCCCCCAAGAAAAGAAAAACATTAAAGGCTTCGAAAATAGCCCTCAAAGACTAACTCCTGGGTAGTGTCTTTATAAGATCCTGTTTTCCTGTGATGGCTAGTTTAACTCTAGAAGGAAAATTTGTAAACTTCACTTTGATGTGACAAGTTAATTAGTAATTTTTACCTAATATCTTATGCAAAAGGAAGCAATGAATTTGCCAGAAAATTTGGGATCTATCCTTATCTACAGAGGTATTCCCTGCATTTGCACTAAAATGAAGAGAGCTACATGCAAAAGGCTCAAGAGTAATGCAGAGTTGGTTTTGCCCATTCATTTCCATTTTGTGCCCTTCGGTAAGCATTTCTGTGGTGCCTTCCCTTCACTGGAGGAGAGTTCATGGGTGTCGGCTGTAAAGGAGGCTGGAAATGTGGTCCACCTCCCTGGCTGGGGAGAGGAGAGGCGCCTTTGTGAGCAAGTAGGAGAGGACGTGGTTCCAGCCACATGAGCCGTGTGCAGAACTTGACCCTCCAGCTTGGCTTCTCCTGCCTGCCCGTCTGGCCCTGCACAGGGGCGAGGGCTGCCAAGCTCATGTCAACGGGTTAGAGCTTGCGAGGGTCCAAGGGAAGCTTGGCTCAGCTGGGCAGGCTTCAAGCCATGAATAGGGGCAGGGAGTGAGCCCGCCTGTCAGGGGAGAAAGGGCAGGTGACAGAGACACCAAGGAGGCTGTGGACAAGGGCTAGAGGTGAGGGGTCACACAGTTAGCCCTTCGTAGCCGGGGTCCTGCATCTGCAGAGTCAGCCAACCGTGGATCAAAAATATGTGGGAAGAAAATTCCAGAAAGCTCCAAAAAACAAAAGTTGAATTGGCTGGATGCAAGCAACTGTTTACATAGCATTTACATTATGTTTACAAGTATGTACATTGTATGAGGTGTTATAAGTAATCTAGTGGTGACTTAAAGTATGCAAGAGGATGTGTGTAGGTAACAAACACTTGCTCCATTTTTTATAAGGGACTTGAATATCTACGGATTTTGGTTAGGGGGGGTGGCAGGGAGAGGGGGTCCCGGAACCAGTCTCATGGGTACCAAGGGCTGACGGTACCTCCGAGGATTCACTATGTGTCGGGCACTGCGCTGGGCACTTCTCAAGTATTCTGTCTTTCTGTCTCTTCCAGCCTTGATTCTGATTACAGCAGTTGTGGAGGCAGCCAGGGAGGGGGTAGGGAGTGGCACCTTGTATCCATAAAAGCAAATTCAACATCCATGTGATTTCAATTTCAAAAAGAGAAAATAAAACAGGACCGAAACCTTCACTGGTAGTGAATCACGTACGACGCTCCAGGAAAGCGTGATGAGAGCCCTGGGTCCTGGGGAGGTGGCGCTCCAGACGCGCTGGCGCAGGGAAGGCGAGGCCGGGCAGGTGGGGTCGGCCGTCCCGAGCAGGAAGCAGCGTGTAACCAGGTCACGGCCGACGGCGGGGCTCCTGCTGCGTCACTGGCTTCTTCTATTTGTTCAGCTGAGTTTGAAGCTTGAGTAACTGGATGGACATAAGGTAGTAAGTCAGCAGCCAGTTATGTCTTCATCTCTTCCCCTTTTCGTCCGTGGAGCAGGTAGACTCTGGTCACTGATGTTACCAGGTGCAAGTCACTGTGTCCGTGGAGGGCAGTCCGTCTGCAGACAGACTCCGGCTCGGAGGCTGCCGCGTACGTGACGCTGCACCCTGCGCTGGGGCGCCCGCCCTCTGATCCCCGCCGCGCCCTCCAGGGGAGCCCGCTGAGCACCCGCCCCTCACCGCGCCCCCCCGTGTTGCAGGGCATGAACTACCTGGAAGACCGGCGCCTGGTGCACCGAGACCTGGCGGCCAGGAATGTGCTGGTGAAGACGCCGCAGCACGTCAAGATCACGGATTTCGGCCTGGCCAAACTGCTCGGCGCCGAGGAGAAAGAATACCACGCGGAGGGGGGCAAGGTAAGGCGCGGGCCTGTAAAGGGCGAGCACTGCCCTGCCAGCAGGCTGACCCGGGTGGGGCCACCCTCGGGGCCTGCTGGGTGAGCTCACAGCTGCCACCAGCACCCGGGTCCAGCCAGGCTCTTCTGGCCGTGCAGCCAGAGCTGCCCGCGGAGCAGGACTTGCTGGGAAGGTGCGTAAAGAGGTTTCTGACACACCCAGAGGCCGGAGGCGGTACACGTGAGCTCAGCTCCATCGCTAGGTGACCGTTAGCCAAGGGTAGGTGTCAACCTCCCAGTCCTGGGTAAAGCCCCTCTCAGAAGAACAGCTGGGAGAGCGGCACGGAAAGGGCCCCATGTTGTTCCAGCAGCTCCCGAGGGGCGCTGGCCGCGGCCGCATTGGCTTCTTCCTCTCGGACGGGCCTGGGGCTTCTCCAGGGGGCTGTCCCAGCAGCGACGGGTGCGGGGGTCCTGATAGGCCCTCCAGAACGCCCTGGCTCAGCTGCTCCCGTCTTCGCTCTCACTGTGGCCCGCACGGCTCCAAGCAGCTAGCCCTGCAAACAGCCACAGACGCAGGGCACAGCCAGGGCCCCCCGCTGCCAGCACGTGCACCCAGCTCAGCAGAACAGCCACGGACCAAAGGGCCTCAGCTCTGGGCCTGACAGAGGCCCTGTTCTCTACCAGACTAAACCTCTCCCTACCGGCTGGGAAGGTGCACGGGGCCTGGGCTGGGCTGGGGGCGGCCCGGCGTCCTCACCTTTGTTGCTTGTAATTTATTCCGGTGTGATTTCCTTTTTTTCAACACTGTTGTCTTCTTAACTTTTCTCTCTCATCTTCCCAAGGTGCCTATCAAGTGGATGGCTTTGGAATCCATTTTACACCGAATTTATACCCACCAGAGTGACGTCTGGAGCTACGGTGAGTCGAAATCCCGAGGCTGATGAAGCAGGGCTGGGGCTGCACTGGCTTGTGTTGTTCACGCACGTCGTGCGCTCTGCCGTCCAGGACGGTGACTTAACAATCACATAATCGCCACTGTCTGTCTGTCGTACTAGAAAACGTGAAAAAGGAGACTGAGTCTAACTCCCGTACCAAGTGTCACTGGAGAGAACAGTGAGCTTGTCAGGAGAGCGGGTAACGGGAGGGAAGGAACTTGAACCTAGGAGACGCCTGTACCCCCAAATCAAACCAAAGGTGACCTCTTGCCCTGAATCTGAAGTGAACCAAAGGGAGATGACAGATCAGGTTTCATGGGGAAGAGTTTCCCGGTAGAGGAATGTGGTTTTATGATGGACTAACTCGCGGCGGTTTTGGTTTCATATAGTGAGGGGTCATCTTTGTGTATCAGAGAGAATGGCTTCAGGAAATGCACTGTGAGGGTGTGTTTGTGGGGAAATGTGAGGAAAGGGAAATAGTTACTGTTTCCAGCTCTCGTGAAGGCCGTCTCGTCGGGGTCTGATTCTTCTTCCTTCAAAGCCCACGCAGCCCTGTGCTCCGTCCTCTGACGGGCTTCCCTGTCTTCAGACACACCTGTCACGCTCTCGCCTCGTCCTCTGTACAGAGCATTTCCTGAGTCCGCAGGGGCCTTGCCTTCCAGGAAGGCATTTCCACTGGCTGCCGTGCTGGGGTGCTTCCACCTCTGTTACTGCAGGCAGTCCTCTCTGTCACCCAGAATCAGCCCAAAGGTTGCAAAACACCTGATCCGCACTGAACTATGTATGCATCAGCAGCCTATCCCAGCTATGAACGCAACAGAGGTGAAGGGGTCACCCACCTCCATGGAAACGTGTATTTGGGGAGAGCAATAGTGAAAGGAATCTCCAAGAGGAATTTAGCCATTATCACAAAAACAAAATCATTCAGGAGATTGTCCATTTAGCATTCCTTTCATAGCATTATTAACTTCCTAATATTCCGAATGCATCTTTAAAAATTGCATGGGTCTTTGTCTTTTCTGCTATAATGTAAGCTTTACAAAGATGGAGATCTTTGTGAATGAATAAGTGAATTTTCATTTATACCTGTGAGCTGAGCTGCTCACAATGAACCGGATAAGGAAATAAAGCTATTCTGATGCCTTATTTTCAGTCATGTTCAAGAAATGTCTACTCCCCCAGAGGGATGGGAAGAAATGCCGCTTTCCCATTTGTGGTCCTGCCCAGAGCTGTCATTGTCATTGTCACAGCCCAAGCCACCCCACCCCCACCCCCAGTGACACCAAGGAGGGGCTCCTCCTGGGTCTTCTCTGGGCTTGTTTTACACCCACTCATCTATTCTCCAAACAGCAGGAAAATGTATTTTTAAACTACATTAGACGTTCGCTTCTCTGCTTAACATCCTTCTTTGGTGTTCCACATATGTTCCAGATAAAACCTGAGCCCCTAACCGTGATCAGTTAGGATCAGAAGTGGTCTGCCTTTCCCAGCCTACCAGCTGCACTCTCCCCTGGCCCTGTGTGTCCACTCGCAGCGCGCACTTGGGCCACGTTTGTCCAGTAAATGAAAACTCTCCGACTCAGTGACTTAATCCCTGTGAATGATTACAACCGACATCAGAAAGCCAGCATCACCACGGGGGCGCTGTGTCTTTCGTCTCAGTGGAAATCATGTTGTCAGTGATTCTAATCTGCTGTCCTGGCAGTACACCAGACCTGTTACAACATGAACCTGAGTTTTTAGGCTAAAAACATATCCTGTTACTCCACTGTCTAGGCTCCAGTCGAGGCAAAATAGTTTAGTCAGTTAGGGACCTATGAGTTCCGCTTAGGAGTTGAAAAGAGAGAGAATTCATAGCACCTTCCAGCCCCACTCATACCCCACAACCGGGTACACACACTGCCCGCTTTCACCATTTGTTCTGAAACCTGAAAAGCTGCCTTCCCGTAGGAATTCATTGTGTGTGTTTAAATGCAATGTCTAAACCTAGTTAGAGGAGGACCAATCGACTTTAAAGATCTGGACATGAGATTTTCTTTCTTTCATCAAGTCCATATTGACTCCGTGGTGGGCAGGACAGAAGAATCTATTTTCTTGTCCCTGGACCACTGCTTTCCTTCATTCTTCAGCCTTGCATTTTGCGTGTTAGTTCAGGTCATTCGGTTTTGGAATGACCTCTGAAAAATCTATGCAGATCCGTGGTGATAGGCATTTGGAAGCCAGTCTCAAGAAAAGGGGGGGTTAGACTAGCTGGAGACCAGGAAGGCCCCGGGTTCCTGTGTCTGGTCCCTCCCTGTGTGGTCTGGGAACCCAGGCTCAGGCCCACTGCACTCATCGCTAGTGGCACCTTGCTGTCCAGGTGGGGACATACTCCCCACGGCATTTGTGTGTTTCTGGAGCAGAGAATTCCATCAAGGGAGGCACGGAGATGGAAGGACCATCAGAACTTCGGAACAGTCTTAAAAAACACCAATTCTAAAATTACTCCTGCTTTGACATTTTTAATCATGACGATGGATGGATGTTGAAATTAAAAGTATGGGGTTTTTATATTTATCAAAAGGAACACAGGGGGGGTTTCTTCCAATTTTTTTATGCTTTAAAAACAGTTTATAACCTTGCTGGTAAGTCACCTGGGGCCGATGATGTCTGGGTGTGGCACTCCAGCTCCACAGACGGTAATCCGTATGTTTCAGAGTGGTGGTATTCCCTTTGCTGTTATTACTAAAGTTTACTATTTATGGGCTGCTTACTATTTGCCTGGGATCGTCTGAACACTGCAGTTGTGTTATCTTGTTTGGTCCTCACAACTGTCCTATGAGGCAGACACTGTCATCACCCCCGTTTACAGGGAGCTGAACTGAGACTTCTAGCATCAAGCAAATTGCCCAAGGCCACAGACATGGGTTTTTAAACCTTGGAAACAGTATGTCAACAATGATGACTAAAGACAAGGTGCAGTGATTATTATTGACTCACAAAGCAACGCTTCTTCCTCTTAGGAGTCACCGTTTGGGAGTTGATGACCTTTGGGTCCAAGCCTTACGACGGGATCCCCGCGAGTGAGATCTCAACCGTCCTGGAGAAGGGAGAACGCCTGCCTCAGCCGCCCATCTGCACCATCGACGTCTACATGATCATGGTCAAGTGTGAGTGGCCGGCTGCACCTGGCCCTGGGCTGCCCCGAGCCAAGCGCCCCAGGCCTTCGACGCCCTGAACACATGCTGTCACGGTCCATAGGCAGGCACATCTGTAAACACCCCCTCAGACACTTCTGGAAGCACTTACCTGACGCACTGAGCGCTGTGAGCTGACGTTTGCCCATGTTCACAAGCAAACAAGTAAAATCCAAGTCCCCCATAAGCCATTGCACCAAAATATTCTTCTCTCTGAGTTGCTCAGTGAAAAAGCTGCCCCACTTTTTGAAGCCTGTTACCAGAGAGACTGTTTTTAAATGCCTAACAATGAGTAACCACAAGAGGTTAACAGAATCGGCATTCCTGCTTTGACGTAAACGTTTTCAGACAGTGGATTTATGTGAGGCCTTCTGCAGTGGGAGCAAGTAAACATTTTAATCCAAGTAAGAATGTGTAGCTTGACGGTGACACTACCGCGCCATCAGAATCACGAATTCAGTAGGCTCTGCGGGCCACGTTACATGCATGATGAGCATTTATACAGAAGGTAGCACAGGGAATGTGATCGAGTTAATGTAAATATTAAGCCTTTCTGAACTTTAGACCACAGAGTTAATCATTTTTAACGTCCTTGCTTTAGGTTGCGGAAGCTGGGATCCAGAGAGGTTACATGATTTGTGTCAGGTCACATAGCAGTCTGGCCCAGAATAGCTTGACGTCCTGCTGATAGAAAATAAATAACCCTCAGGAATCAGGAGGATTTGCAGTCGATAGCTGTTCCTCCAGCATGTTTAATCTAGACTTGGATCATCGTGTACTCAAATGCACTGGCACGGCTGACAGAAGTATCCCCACCGTGGAAGGCACCGAAGCACCCCCTGTCACGTGCACATGTGATTGCTTCAGTGTGTGATACAGTGAAAGCACCAGGGTGTGGAATTCCCAGACGCCGAGGTTCTTAAGAAAGTCCCTAATTTTCCCTAAACCGAATCTGGTTTCCAGCTTACTAGACTGCTGAGTGAACATGGATGAGGGTGAAGGTCAAGGGAGGGCTTCACCGAGAGACCTGGACTCAGGGCACCCTCCAGTCCGAGCGGTTCACAGAAAGCAGTGCATATCCTGCAGTCACTTAAGGTGATGACACCAGAATGCTGGCCCTTGGAAGGGGAGGTGCAGGAACTTAGAGCATGTTGTTGTCATTCTGACTCCGATATGTGATGGCATCATGGTCTTTAAACAGTAATCAGTGCTGGTTTGCCAAGACTGAAAAACCTGTCACAGATTAGGTTTCGTCCTCGTTTATTTGTCTAAAAGAATCTCACCGTAAGTGCGTTCTCTCAGCGATGCCATCTTTATCACTTCTTTCAGGGCTCTAATTGCACTGACTTTCCTCCTTCCTTCCCCAGGCTGGATGATCGATGCAGATAGTCGCCCAAAGTTCCGTGAGTTGATCATTGAATTCTCCAAAATGGCCCGAGACCCCCAGCGCTACCTTGTCATCCAGGTACCAGATCCCAGTCTGCACACCCACTGGGAAAATCCGTCTAATATGCATCAAATGTCACTGTGCTCCGTCCGGTGCCGACACAGCCTCCCCGTCTCGCAGGTCACACCATTAATCCTCAGTGCATTAGGACAAGCGCAGCCCAAGCTGTGGACTAAGTGGAGTGCGCCGTGGGGCCCCCAGCTCCATCTGCCACCCCTGTGAGCCCCTCACACTCAGCTCATATCATGGTCCCCTTAGCCAAAGCCTTATGTTGCTCTCCTGGAGGACCAGGGCTTTGGTGTCGGGCAAACCTGGGGCTTCAGATCCCTGACTCTGTACTTACAACGTTAGGTTAACGAAACTAAGCTCGCAGAGCTGCTTTAAAGATTCAGTGAAATAATACATGCAAAACACTTTGCAAAACGCCTCAAGGTTCTGCTCAGCAATCGCAGGGTGTGTGTGTTGGAGGGGAGAGACCCCACACCACCAAGCAAGCAGTTCTCCAGCACCAGCTGGTGTCCTTCAGTTCAGCTCGATCTGACACTGTCCACCTGGAGACAGCGTCAGATCCCACAGTCCTCCAGGGCCACTTCCCCTCCCCCCAGGTCACATGCCCGTCCCAAGTCCAGGCTGTCACCTGGGCATCTGACCATCTGGCAGAAGGTTCCCACAACCCCCTCCTTGGGTTCCATTAATTTGCTAGAGTGGCTCTCAGAACTCAGAAAATCTTTTTACTTACTGGATCACTGGTTTACTCTAGAAGGGTATAACTCAGGAACAGCCAGACAGAAGAGATGCAAGGGGCAAGGCGTGGGGGAAGGGCGCAGCTTCCGTGCTGTCTGGGTGCACCACTCTCCCCAGCTCCCCAGCGGTTCACCCCGAACCTCTGAACCCCGTCCTTTCAGGGTTTTATGGAGGCTTCATTACATAGGCCTGATTAAATCACAGGTCATTGGCAGTAGCTTCGACCCCTAGTCCCCCTGCGCTCCCTGGAGGTCAGGGGCGAGACTGAAAGTTGCGTGTGATCACATGGTTGTCTCCACTGGCCACCAGCCCCCATCTTTAGGTGCTTCCAGAAGTCTCCTGGTTAATGTAAGAGACACATAGGGAATTCCAGGGGTTTAGGAGCTCTGTGCCAGGAGCAGGGAAGACGACCAGATGTGTATTTCTCATTGTACACAGCACAGCACTCTGAATGCTGTGGCTTTGGCCCTTCCTTTTTCCTCCTGAGCTGTCTGCATTTCCTTTGAGGACTTTGAGACATCAGGGAATTTTCAGTGTCTTAGTTCCAGGTCTGGGGACATGGAAGGAGGAGCTGTACTTCACAGACCCAGGCAGGGGGAGGGGGGACGAGTGTATTAGAACTAAATTGGCAAACACACAAGCCACCTGCTGACAGCAGACCCGCCTCGACAGCCAGTGGGTGGAACAGCGGCTCTCTGGACCTTTCTAATGGTCTCACAATCTCTGTGCCAGGGGGACGAGAGGATGCATTTGCCAAGCCCCACGGACTCCAACTTCTACCGCGCCCTGATGGACGAAGAGGACATGCAAGATGTCGTGGATGCGGACGAGTACCTCATCCCCCAGCAGGGCTTCTTCCACAGCCCCGCCAGCTCCCGGACGCCCCTCCTCAGTTCTCTGGTACCAAAGTCACTCTTGTTCAAGCTCTGCCTCCTGGTTTGAACAGGTTGAGTTTTAGCAAAAAATGATACCCGTCTTGTGGAACTCACGCAGAGACAAAGAAGTAGACGTTAACCAGACGGTAAAGGCAAAATCAGAATGAAGCAATTCAGTGTATTAATTATCTTACTGCATTGCAACAACTGGGTCATACCCTCTTCTGGTCCACTAAGGAACAGCGTTAAGTCAGAACTAAATCTAGTTTTTCTAAAGCTAACGAGTCAAGACGGAATCAAGCCCCTTTAACCGCGCCCACTCCCGGAGCCCCCCCCCCCCCCCCCCCCCCCCCCGCTGTCCTGCTCTCAGTGGGGATGGGCGAGCGTCCACGTGCACCGTAAACAGCTGTGATTCTTTTTCAGAGCTCCACCAGCAACACACCCACTGTGGCTTGCGGTGATCGAAACGGGGTAGGTATCAACTCCTGTAAAGCAGAATTAAATAACAGCTCTGTACCATGGCTCTATTAGACATAAGAAATGCCCACCCTAACTCAGAAAGCTGGGATTTTCCTTCCTGTGTTGTTTGATCCCTACCCTAAGGCCAGCAATTAGCTATCACTTATCAAAATGCTATTGAAGATAGAGTTGAAGGACAGCGCGTCGTGCAGGTCATGGACCTGGCAGTTGTTAGAGATGCGAACGGTCGGGCCAGCACCCCGCACCTGCTGACTCAGGATCTGCGGGGAGGGGCCTGGCCGTCTGTATGTGAGCCCACCTTGCAGGTGATGCTGTTGCTTGGTGTGTGAAGCCTTGATTAGACCCACACTCACCAGTGTAGCAGCCACCAGCCACATGTGGCTGCTTAAGTTACAATTTGAAATTCAGTTCCTCACACATGTGGTTAGTAGCTACCGCGTGGACGAGCACAGACTACGGAACATGTCTGTCATTGCAGAAAGCCCTGCTGGACAGCCCCGGCCAGGGCCGTGCCACTTGCCCTGGGGTCTGTGGGCCGCCTGTGGGTGGTGCGGGTCCTCTCCTAGACCTGCTGAATCATTATCTGCAGGTGAACGGGCTGTCAGGTGATCCTGATACCCCCCCGCCGAAGTGAGCGGCACTGGCTGGAGTAACCTTGCCTCATCTCCTCCCCAGCAGAGCTATCCCCTCCAGGAAGATAGCTTCTTGCAGCGGTACAGCTCAGACCCCACTGGCACCTTGACCGAGGACAGCATAGATGACGCCTTCCTTCCAGCACCCGGTGAGTGCCTCACTCTGGAAGCAGCCATGCCCCTGAGCCCCCATCCCCAGTGCCCCGGCCAGCTGCTGCTTTCGAGCTGGTCCGGAGGTGGGGCCCATGGCACGCGTGCAGACACGATGGATGGAGGAAGAGGCCGATCGACAGAAACCGCTGGGCGTGTGCACGGGTCTCTGAGGGGCTCAAGGCATGTCCAGGCTGTCTATAGAATGAATCTGCACATTTTCTAGAATTGAAGCAAACAGCAGAGATATACATGTGTCAGTGTGTGAGCATGTGTGGGTGTGTGTGTGACACATTTGATCTCTGTTCTCTCTGCTGGCTCCATTCTTGGCCTGTGAAACATGTATTTCCCTAATCTAAGCTTTATCCCCACACACACACACACACACACACACACACCCCTCAAGGGAGGCTGTCCTCTGAGGACTTTAAATTGGCAAACGATAAACGTGCCCATTGCTTTGAGAAGGACAGAAAACAGCGCAATTTATTTTAGCCAGAGAGTCGTCTCCCCAGGCTTCCCTGCTTCTGTCACCCGTTGCCTCACTGAATATTCACGGCTTCAGAATGAGCCGTGGAATCCTGCTTAGGATGATGCTTTGCTGATTACGTCTGATTTCTTTTCAATTTCAGAATACGTAAACCAGTCTATTCCCAAAAGGCCCGCGGGCTCTGTCCAGAACCCCGTCTATCACAATCAGCCTCTAAACCCGGCTCCAGGCAGAGACCCTCACTACCAGAATTCCCACAGCAATGCCGTGGACAGCCCTGAGTATCTCAACACCACCCATCCCGCCTGCAGCAACGGTGTGCTCGATGGCCCTGCCCTCTGGGCACAGAAAGGCGGTCACCAAATTAACCTGGACAACCCTGACTACCAGCAGGCCTTCCTTCCCAAGGAAGCCAAGTCAAATGGCATCTTTAAGGGTTCTGCCGCTGAAAATGCAGAATACCTAAGGGTAGCACCAGCGGGCAGCGACCTTACCGGGGCCTGACCATGGAGGACGGCCTCAGCCCTAAAAAGTCCAGCCCCTTCATTCCCCAGGACCAAGCCACGGCAGCTACTCAGTCCCGTCAGCCATACTCACATTAACTCTTGGACCCATGGACTGGTTTGGCCGCATCTGCCGTGATCAGCCCATCTTTCAGCCAACAAGTGCCCCCGACTCGGATGCACTTAGGGGAGCTGGAGGGACGTTCCTTTGTCTTCAGACTGTGAGGCTTCCACAAAAGGCATCCAGAAAGAATGTCCATTTGGGCAGAAGTTCACCTTTCAATGAGGTATATTTGAAAAACACTAAATATGTTTAAGGAGTTTTATTGCTTGGGGACCTCTGGGGTTTTGTCATTGATTTTGCTCTCAATGGGCTTGTCCAATGAGGGACAGTCTTGCTCGTAGCACCTGTGGCACTGAGTTGACCCAGGCCCACCTGTGACCGAGAAGCAAGGGTCAGCCTTCCAGCTAACACTTGATTCCATTGGCTCCGCTTGGAGACTCTTCCACTGCAAGACAGTTGAATAACGAACCAGTCCTCTGGATCCTAAGCAGGCCCGATTGGTACTATATCAAATCACGGCAGGTGCAAGAGGATAAGCCACTTGGAACTCTTCCTGGGCAAGGAAGAAACAGAGGGGGTAGAATTCTTCCTCAGACTTACTTTTATATGAATGTCTCCATGGTACGTAACTCTCCATTGGTTGACCCGTGTTTTCTAACTACAAGTATCAGATTTGTTTCTTTTCCATTCCACTGCGGTGAAATTCAGCATGCTTTCCCTGTCAGCAGGAGGGGACGGTAACCAAGACCGGCTCATATTTCATTCGTCAGCATTCAGACCAGTTGCCTTTAATTGAGATGGAATGACAGTGCAAAAGGGGACCAATCCCCCAGATGTGAGTCTCAGAGGAAACACATCAGGTCCTTTGGGGGTCAGGGGACAGGCATGTATCGGGAGACTGCAAGAACGAAGCTGCTCTTACAACTTCTAGCTCCCCCCGACAAAAAAAAAAAAAAATTTGTTCAAGCTACTCACGGAAGATAGTTTTCTTTTTATTTCACTTCCAGGCTTTTTTCCTCCAAGGGTACTTTGCCCCTCACTGGCAAGCGGCCCCGAAGCTCCTCCTTCCCTTGGTAAGCTGAAGGGTCCAGGCTCTGGGGCAGCTCTCGGAAATGTCTCGCCCTCACCACCACTGGCACGCTTTAGAATAGAGACAGCAGTTTGTGTCGTGTGGAATTCAAGCGGTAAATATGAAATTTAATTTGATGATACTGCCTTCATAGCATCTATAGGCATGTGAGAAGAAGAAAACAATTTCCCCTTAAAATAACTCCCTGTAATTGGAGGACCTGCTGCTTAGGACACCAGCATTTTCTCACCCGTGTCCCCGCACCCTGACTGTTAACACCCTTCTTGGTAGACAGTGTTATAAACACTCTTAGTCAACACCCACCTCAGCCAGGAAGAAGTGTTTCAGACAGTATTTTCAGCCGCCCATCCCACATCCCACATACACGATTTTCCTTTAGCTTTTAAGTTATTTATTGACTCAGATGGATCAGGGCCCCAGTTTTGTTACCAAAGTATTTTATCTTGTCTCAGTGGAAATATAAACTATATTCAATTCAATTCCATCACATCGTGTTCCAAATACCCTTGAACACCTTACCAGCCTGGCATAGGTACTGAAGATAAACAAAACATAATCCGTGAGTCCACGAAATTCACAATTTAGCGAAGAAAACTGACTCACAAACGCCAGCCTTAAAACGATATGACACATGCCAGACGTGACATGTCAGCCCAGCACCGTGACAGCACAAAGCAGGGAGTAAGGGGGACCGGGTCCTGGAGGAGCCGTGGTGGAGTTGGGTTAAAAGACCCCCCCAGGGCGTCAGCCACTGGAAAATGGAAAGTGCGTTCCCAGCAGAGGGAGCCTCAACCACGGAGGCATCTGCCGCAGGAACCACTCGTGCAGCCGGTCTACAGGCCCACTGCCCCTTCCGGCCTGGGAGTTACATTCCCCAGGGGCCCTTCGGGTCCGTCCCCACGGGGGATTTGAAAATGATTTGAGGAAAGATTAAACAACACCTCTTAAGAATCTGAAATTTTATGTCCTTGTCAGTAAACCACTTTCATTATTTATTCACCTCAGAACATAAATACTTTAGCCCACGACTTATCCAGCCCTGAGAAACACAACGATTCACATTCTGCTGTCACTTACTTGTCAGGAAACAGATGGTGAGGGAGGACCACAGGGTGCTGGTCCAACTGTAGCGCTAAAACCCTAGTATTTTTGTAATTTGAAATACTTTACTATAACATAATAAAACAGCGGGAACTATTCAGCTTTTTTCTTCTTTGTATTTCAGTTTTCCTGCATAAAATGTAGTTGCTAAATTCTCTTAAAGATTGTTTCCTAGAATGGTCTCACTATGTCTGTCCAAGGAGGTGCAGGGGGGCCTGTAGATGCTTCAGAGCCCAAGAGAGCCTGAGTCCAGTCCGGGGGTCCCTGGGAGGTCAGGAGGGGGGCTCCCAGGGCTCCAGGATTCCCACATCGTGGCTCTGACTGGCCAGACCTCAGGGCTTAACGCTCACCCCTTTGGTTCCTCCTAGTTGACACGAGGCCCCGAGGTCCCACAGAGAGCCTGTCTTCTGTTTCCTCCCCAGCCATCCCTGGAACCCTTCCCCACGGCTCAGCTCCAGACCAGGCCTTTGGACACAGGTCAGGGGGAAGTAAGAGTCGGAGGCTAACATTTACAGCTGACCTTGAACAGCATGGGTGCGGGTCTCTTGAGGCGTGGATTCTTTCCCTAGTGAACGTGGCAGTTCTACGCGAGCCCCAGCTGGCTGAATCCTCACATAAAGAACCGGAGGCTGCAGAGCGCCGACTTGCTAAAGTTACTGGCGGGTCCACTGCTCAGAAGGGTCAGCACCCCAGCCTGAGTCATTCCAGGGTCAGCTGTCCAGTGGGCCTGACACACATCTTCTCACATAATCTTTAAGGAGTCCCTGTTGTCACACGCTACGAAAAATTGTTCTGTCACCTCAGGAAGACAGGCGAATCTTCCAAACTCTAGGTTTGCTCTGGTCCGAGTTGTCACTGATTCTACAGCTAGGGGCACAGTGGTGGAGACAGCAGGTTGCATTCCAGCTGACACTAAGGCTTAGGTATTTGTTGAAAGTTCTTCATTTTGAGCTTTAGTCCTCCCCCGCCCCCACTGCAGACAGACGTGAACCATGAATTGCAGAAGCACAAAGGTCGTGGTTCTCAGGCTGGCTGCCCTTGGGAGTCTCCTGGGTCCCAACGAAAAAGGGTCTGAATTTGCCTCAGGGCAGCCTGGGCCCAGGGAGTTTCAGAGCTCCCCCAGGTGACTCTAATGAGCACCAGAGTTTGGGAAGCAGCCGTGCTAAGGAAAGGCTCTGCAGGGGAGACTCAGCCCTGGGCCGGCGGCCTCCCGCTCGTGGCGTGCTCAGCGTATAGGATGCAGCTGCTCGCTTTCAGTGCCACGGTTCTCACCCTTGCTGCCCACCAGGACCCCCTGTGAGCTCAAAAGGACCAAGTGAATGGGAATTCTACGGGCTCCCCATGTGACTGTAATGGGCAACCAGAGTTGAAACCCTCATCTCTAAAGTCACCTTCCCTTGTACAAGCCTAGGCATCTACACCGTGCCCCCAAGTCAGGGCAGAATCAGAGAAACTGTGTGTGTGGAAGAGATTCCTGAGGCAGGGCCAGAACGAGCCCACAGTCCCTGGTGTGCCTGGAGACTCAGCCACTGGTGGCCATTCCAGAAGCCTCTAATTCCTTGTCACCAGCAGCTAACTGATCCTGAAAGTGGCAGATACCCAAATCTGAGCCTTGAGAAAGCCCTGGACAGTTTCATTTCCTAAGAAGTATTAGAAAAATCCATCTCCTGCTGCAGGGAATGAGCTGCTCACCCAAAGCAACAGCTGTTGAACTTGCCCTTAACATCTACTCTGCATTTCTTTCCTGGTGACGAGCACATTATTACAACATAATGATCTGTGTTTTTTCTTTGCTGGGGCTGTAAAACCTTAGTGAATAGAAACCCCTACCTCTGTCACCAATCACACCGGCTGCATCAGGAGCACAGATTTTTTACTATTAAAGACACATTCCAACAAGATTTTTAAACGTAAGCCTATTTTTGTAACTTTTTTCAGCACTGAACTTTGTAAGGTGTATTTATAGGAAAACTCACTTTTCTACTAAAAGAAATAGCTTACCTTAGAAAGACTGCAAGAGAATCAAAATTTGAAACGGAAATTTTTGTTTAAAGGGATTTGACTGAAACAAGAGGAAATTCTCTTCTCTCTCATAAAAAGGCACAACATCATTGCAGAGCTAGGCTAGGTCGTTGTCCTGATGAAGAGGAGACTCGTTTTTATATCTATAAAGTGAGAAAAAGGTGGAAAGCACATTTAGTTTCTTGGTCTGAAGCAGGTTCATTTGACTCTGGGGCAATTCAGTGGGAAAGAATCACTGTTACGACTAATACACAACTTCAGCTGCATGCCGTGCTCCACCCATCTGCCAACGGGACCCTGTAAATGTGCGAAAAACAATAGCGGAGCACTTTGTTGGTTTCTCTATCCCAATCTGACTTTGATGCAAAGGATTTTATTTTTGTATTTACCATTGATATGCAATTACAATATAGACAAGAGATACCAGCAGAGCCCTAATAATGTTTAGCATGTTTGATGAATGCCACCAAAGGTCTTCCAAACTAAGCCGTTCCCACACCCTAGGGATGGGGTTCTCAACACCGGCTGCACAGTGAAATCGAGGGGGGAGCTCTTGAAATCTTGAGGCCCAGCCGTGCCTCAGGCCAGCGAAACCCAGGATCTATACTTTGTAAAACTCCTAAAATCATTCTGATGTGCAGCTAAGGCTGAGAACCACCTGCCTAGGGATTAGCCACAGGTGTGTGGACTCGCAGGCAGATTCTGCAGTTGTAGACACCTGAGGACTGAGAGAAGTCCCAAGCACAAACACCCCAGCATGGTGCAGTGGTTAAGAATCCACCTGCCAATGCAGGGGGCATGGGTTCCAGCCCTGGTCTGGGAAGATCCCACATACCACAGAACACCTAAGCCCATGCGCCACAACTACTGAGCCTGTGCTCTAGAGCCCACGAGCCACGACTACTGAGCCTGTGAGCCTAGAGCCCCTGCTGGGCAACAAGAGAAGCCACCGCAATGAGAAACCTCTGCACCGCAACGAAGAGTAGCCCCCGCTCGCCACAACTAGAGAAAGCCTGTGCGCAGCAACGAAGACCCAACACGGCCAAAAATAAATTAATTAAATTAATTAAGTTTTTAAAAAACCCAGCATCACTCGCTGAGCGTCAGGAACCTGGCTGGACGGGGAGGGTCCAGGGCACGTGCCCAAGCACTAGAGGGGAGAGGGCCAAAAGGAAATACAGAACAGACCCCTTTTTTCCATGTCTTCCATTGAAAGTGGACTGATCGTGAGCATCCTTGCTGCTTGTGCAACCAGCTGGCTGCCCTGCCTGGAGCCGCTGTGCATCCTTTATTGCCCAGGGAGAAGGGAAGCAGTTAGCCACAGAGGGAGCCGGCAAGGAGACTGCATGAGTAGTTGGATGGCGTTGGTAAAAACCAGAGCCAATGAGAGGATGCTTGCTTTAAGAAACACGTCTTACATTTTTTTTCTATATTACATCTGGGATAAAATCTGAAGCAATTAGTACTGTTTTCTCTTCCACAAGCACAATATGCCTTCCGAGATTACACATTCCCATCTGAATTGCCAGCAGAAGTACTAAAAATCCCCACCCTATCACCTGGTAGATAAAACTACACACTTTTAGGTGCGTTTACTTATTTATTTTTTTAAAAACAGAAACCCTTTTGACTTAATTTGGCTACAGAGTAATCTTGCTGTCTAATATACACTCTTGGAAACAAAGACATGCTATGGATCTGATGACTGATAGTAGAGGTGATGATGTAACTGATTAGCCTCAGACACCAATAACTTCATTTTGAAACAAGCAATACTTTTTATAGCCTCTATCTATGGTACGTTTTAACATTGTAAAGTTTTGCTATGATGAAAGCAATATTTGTACAAATGGAAAGCAAGGTTTTCTTTTATATGGTTTACACTGTTGATCAAAACATGTTGATTGTATATGGAGTATTAAAAAATTAGATGTATACTATTCATTGTTCGTTACTCATACTTACCTTATAAAAAATAATATTGCATTCCTGTTAATGCAGTGTTGATATTAGTTATTAATCATATCTGACCTACTGTAGATGCTCTTTCCTGACAACTTTTTAACGTTCATTAATAAACTTTATTTTTAGAGCAGTTTGAGTTTCAACAACTGCAAAACCGAGGAGAAATTATGGAGAGTTACCGTATGCCCTCTGCTCCCCAGGCTTCCCGCTCCCGCCGTCTACACCGTAGGGCCTGATACGCTTCAGCGAGTGGAGCCGTCTCAATGCCGTGTCGTGCAGGGCACACCTCCCAAGATCTCCCCTTCCCAGATCTCCTCCAAGAGAGAGGCCTCCTTGCGGAAGAGATGAGTCTGTAGCAAGGTTGTGTTTCCTCGGGACACCAGAAGTTTGTTGTTGCGATTCTGCTCCGTAATAAACACTGAAAGTCAGAGACGTTCACAAACCACAACCCTGTGCTCGGGCGTCGGGCCCAGCTGCTCCAACTCTCTCCCCATCGCCCCCCGTACCACGGGGAAGACCTGCCTGCCCACCCTGCGCCATTTCCTCACTCGCCCGTGGAGGAAACCAGCAGCGCTGAGGGAAGATGCTGTGTTGAGGTTAAATCCTTGAGCGGCTCAGGGAACCGGAGGGGGTCGGTCATCTGAACTGGCCGTAAGGGGCAGCGGGTGGTGGGAGGGAGCGCCCAGGCAGGGGGCGCAGTCACCCGGAGCCGTGCCACCCTCCCGAGGCCACCGCCCAGGCTCCCCGTGTCACAACCTCCCTGATGCTGGCCGCGTAGGCGCCCGTCACTTCCAGGGGAGGCGCAGCTTTGTTTGGTGCGGTGCTTCCCGGAGATCATTTGTCACCTGCGTGCAGCACAGGCTGAGGGGCATCTGTCACTCAGGTGGCAGCAGGACTGCAGGATAACCAGGTTCCGGAAGCATAAGCGGATCCAGGGACCTCTCCGGGTCGCTGTGGGACCGCCAGGCCTCCCTGGCCTCCCGAGCCCCCAGCCCCTAGTGTGCTCGGTGCCCTGGGCCTCTTAGAGCTCACAGCCTTCCATCAGGGCTGAACCCTCACGGAGAGAAGGGGGAGGCAGACAGGGACAGTGCTGGGGCCCCGGCTGCCTGGAGCCTGAAATGTCACCCCCACGGGAAGGTCGTGGCTTCCATCCTGCTCAGGGCAAACGCAGCAGCAGCCCGCTCTCCCCCGCCCCCGCCCCCGGAACCCTAGCTGAAGCGCAGTGCATATGGGGTTTCAGCTTGAAGGGATTCTGCCTTTGGAATCACAAAGGCAAAGTCATCACAGCTCTCTGGAGAGAGAAAAGCTTTCCCAAGAATAGGAGGGTTTGAAAACGATGAGACGGTTCTTCCCTGGGTTTTCCGCTTGTTCAGGGCGTGGGCAAGTCCTCCTGAGCCGGTTCTCCAGGTTGTGTCGTATCCTGGCTCGTCCTCCAGGCCATCCAGTTCCTTCCTTCACACCCAGGAGAGGACATTTAAAAACTTGGGTAGAAAAGCCGTAAGATCACATCTAATTTTTGCCCTGGCCTCAAAAACACAGTAAACAAAACATAATAAAGAGCCTGAGGGCATCCATTTGTAGTTTGTAAATGTGTACCTTGAAGGAGCCTCGCCCTCCGGCCCACCAGGCAGGCACGGCGCCCTGGGAGACAACAGTGCAAGGACGGCCAGGTCCACGCTGAGGTCCGCCACGGCTTCTGCCTGCAGCCTCTTCCTCCTGCCCTGGACACTGAGCTAGAAAAGCTGGATACTAGGTTCTAAAGAAAACAAAAATACATCTTTCACTCCATGCCTGAAAGTCAACCCCGATGAGCCCAAGCACAGAGCTGTCCCGTCAAGGCACATCACGCGTGCAGGTCGCAGAGCAGGACAGACGGGAGCCGTGCGTCAACCACGCTGTCTCACCTGTGGCTCAGCCCCACGCACAGCAGGTGGCCCCCCACCTCTCCAGGTGGTCTGCACCATAAGGTGCTGTCAGCTGGGCCGCTTGGGCAAGGAATTCCTAGGGGACCAGCACCTGAGCATGAAGACAGAGGGCAGGCTGCAGGGGCGCTCTGCCTACCTCCTACCCCGCCCCCAGGAAAGGATGTATCCAGGGATCCGAGGGTGGTGAGGGGGAGGGAGCTAGAGAGCACTACAAGCCAGGGTCCCCAACACCCGGAGCTGAAGCTGGTGTGGCCCCAGCAAAGGCAACCTGACAACTCAGCAGGGAGCGGAAAGCCCAAGGTTTCCAGGAGCCTTAAACGCCCATCGAATTTTCCAAAGTGCAAAATCCCTTCTTTCCTTGAACCAGTGATGCCCTTTAACAATCTAGCCCTGCTCCCTCTGGGTGGAAGTAGAAGTTGGAGGGGTACCCGCCCTCTTTTCTACTCCGGAGGGGCTCAGGGCCTCTCCTTACCACTTACTTTATCTCTAAAGAGCTTGCCTTTTCTGCCTTTTCTGCTTCTCCTCTGTCTTTCCTTATTGTATAATTTAACCATTCCGGAACTCAAACAGAAATGGGGGAGACATTTTAACCTATGACGGGTTTCTTCTGCTCTCACGTCCACTCAGCTGACCAGTTTCCACAACAGCAAGTCTAAGTGGAACGGATCCCACGCAGCACACAGGCTTTAGCCATAGGGGGCAAAGAGGTGCTGGGAGGACCCTGCTTCATAAAGATCAATGAGTAACAGAGGAGATGGAAACGGCACAGCCCATCACTGAAAAAGTTCACTAAACCCAAATAATTTCTGGGTGTTCTAGCAAACCTGCAAAGAATAGTTAACTTTGATATCATTTAAAATATTTCAGAGCATAAAAAAAGATGGGAAGTTTCCCAATTCATTCTACAAAAGTTAGAATAGTACTAAAAAATCAAAGAAATATTATAGAAAGAAAATTATGGCTTCATTTATGAATGCAGATATAGAAATCTTTAATGAAATACAGGAAATGGAATCATTTCTTCCATTAATTCAAGGACAGTTCATTATAAGATATTTTGTTTATATTCATGAAGAAATAATAGGGAAAATGTGACTATTAAGAGAGACATGGCATTTGCTAAAATTCAATTACACTGCTGTTAAAATCTCTTAGTAACCTAGGAATAGATGAAAACACTTTTAACTGGGTAAAGATATCTGCCAAAAATTTAATAAGAAACATTGAACTTAATGGTGAGATACCAACACCTTAAATAAGAACAAGACAAGAGTGACTTTTATCATGCCTATTATTCAACACTCTTCTGAAATCCACTGTTTTGGAGACAAGGAAAAGCATATTATTCATATACAATATATTTGCATCCTTAGAATATAGTCAGCAAACCCTGTCCCATGTCCAATAGTCAAATCCAGCCAGCAGCCTGTTTTTGTAAATAAAGTTTTATTGGAACATGGTCTCATCTATTCCTTTATTGCCTACGGCTGCTTCCACACTGCAGTGGCAGATCTGAGTAGCTGCAACAGGGCTCCTATGACCAGCAAAGCCAAAAATATTTCCTATCGGTCCCTTCACAGAAGAAGTTTGCTGACCCCAAACAACTGGCTGAAAACATTATTAACCAACATTAATAAAATGAGAAAACTCAGTAGGGGGGCCACCTGTAAGTGTCACTAATCCTGCATACCATCAATCATTAATTAGACAAAATGTAATGGAAAAGAATCCCATTTAAAATAGCACTAAAACTACAGAATAGCTGCATATAAACTTAAATGTGCAAGAACAGTATGAAAACAAAAACTATAGAACTTTGCTGAGGCATAAAAGAAGACTTAAAAGATATACTGTATTCATGGATAAGAGGACTTAATCTTGTAAAAATACCAATTCTCTCCTAATTATTATATAAAGTCAACTGAAAATTTCCATCATTATTTTGAGAAGCAGAAGTTTTAGAACTTGGAATCCAAAAAAGAAAACGCATGACAGTAGCCAGGAACATTTGGAAAACAATTGGGTAGTGATATCAACGATATAAAAATACACTACATAAAACTGAAATAATTAAAGCTGCATAGGACCAATGTAGCTACAGGAAATAATTAAAGGAAAAAAATTAGAATTTTTGGAAACAGACGTGTACATGGAAGTATAGCATGTGATAGTGATGACATTTCCAGATAGTGGAGGAATAAAAGGCTCCCCAATGAATGATTTTGGAGAAAACTTTTACACATTTAATTATAAATAAATTAATTAGAAAATTAATTAGAGCTCTATTTCAAATTCCAGATGGACTAAAGAACTTCATTCTTTTACATGTAGCTGTCCAGTTTTCCAAGCACCACTTATTGAAGAGGCCTTCTTTTCTCCATTATATATTCTTGCCTCCTTTATCAAAGATAAGGTGACCATATGTGCGTGGGTTTATCTCTAGGCTTTCTATCCTGTTCCATTGATCTGCATTTCTGGTTTTATGCCAGTACCATATTTTCTTGATTACTGTAGCTTTGTAGTATAGTCTGAAGTCTGGGAGCCTGATTCCTCCAACTCCTTTTTTCTTTCTCAAGATTGCTTTGGCTATCCGGGGTCTTTTGTGTTTCCATAGAACTTGTGAAATTTTTTGTTCTAGTTCTGTGAAAAATGCCATTGGTGGTTTGATAGGGATTGCACTGAATCTGTAGATTGCTTTGGGTAGTATAGTCATTTTCACAATGTTGATTCTTCCAATCCAAGAACATGGTGTCTGTCTCCATCTGTTTGTATCATCTTTAATCCCTTTCATCAGTGTCTTACAGTGTTCTGCATACAGGTCTTTTGTCTCCTTAGGTAGGTTTATTCCTAGGTATTCTTTTTATTGCAATTGCAGATGGGAGTGTTTCCTTAATTTCTCTTTCAGATTTTTCACCATTAGTGTATAGGAATGCAAGAGATTTCTGTGCATTAATTTTGTATCCTGCAACTTTACCAAATACATGGATTAGCTATAGTAGTTTTCTGGTAGCATCTTTAGGATTCTCTATGTATAGTATCATGTCATCTGCAAACAATGACAGTTTTACTTCTTCTTTTCCGATTTGGATTCCTTTTATTTCTTTTTTGTCTCTGATTGCTGTGGCTAAAACTTCAAAAACTACATTGAATAACAGTGGTGAGAGTGGGCAACCTTGTCTTGTTCCTGTTCTTAGTGGAAATGGTTTCAGTTTTTCACCATTGAGAACGATGTTGGCTGTGGGTTTGTCATATATGGCCTTTATTATGTTAAGGTAAGTTCCCTCTATGCCTACTTTCTGTAGGGTTTTTATCATAAATGGGTGTTGAATTTTGTCAAAAGCTTTTTCTGTATCGATTGAGATTATCATATGGTTTTTATCCCTCAATTTGTTAATATGATGTATTACATTGATTGATTTGCAGATATTGAAGAATCCTTGCATTCCTGGGCTAAACCCCACTTGATTGTGGTGTATGATCCTTTTAATGTGCTGCTGGCTTTGTGTGCTAGTATTTTGTTGAGGATTTTTGCATCTATGCTCATCAGTGATATTGGCCTGTGGTTTTCTTTTTTTGTAACATCTTTGTCTGGTTTTGGTATCAGGGTGATGGTGGACTCGTAGAATCAGTTTGGGAGTGTTCCTCCCTCTGCTATATTTTGGAAGAGTTTGAGAAGGATAGGTGTTAGCTCTTCTCTTAATGTTTGATAGAATTCGCCTTTGAATCCATCTGGTCCTGGGCTTTTGTTTGTTGCAAGATTTTTAATCACAGTGTCAATTTCAGTGCTTTTGATTGGTCTCTTTATATTTTCTATTCCTTCCTGGTTCAGTCTCAGAAGGTTGTGCTTTTCTAAGAATTTGTCCATTTCTTCCAGGTTGTCCACTTTATTGGCATATAGTGGCTTGTAGTAATCGCTCATGATCCTTTGTATTTCTGCAGTGTCAGTTGTTACTTCTCCTTTTTCATTTCTAATTCTATTGATTTGAGTCTTCGCCCTTTTTTTCTTGATGAGTCTGTCTAATGGTTTATCAATTTTGTTTATCTTCTCAAAGAACCAGCTTTTAGTTTTATTGTTCTTTACTATTGTTCCCTTCATTTCTTTTTCATTTCTTTCTGATCTGATCTTTATAATTTCTTTCCTTCTGCTAACTTTGGGGGGTTTTTGTTCTTCCTTCTCTAATTGCTTTAGGTGTAAGGTTAGGTTGGGATTTTGGGGGGGGTTTTTTTTGAGATTTTTCTTGTTTCTTGAGGTAGGGTTGTATTGCTATAAACTTCCCTCTTAGAACTGCTTTTGCTGCATCCCGTAGGTTTTGGGCCATCGTGTTTTCATTGTCATTTGTTTCTAGGTATTTTTTGATTTGCTCTTGGATTTCTTCAGTGATCTCTTGGTTGTTTAGTAGCATATTGTTTAGCCTCCATGTGTTTGTATTTTTTATTTTTTTTCCTGTAATTGATATCTAGTCTCATAGCATTGTGGTTGGAAAAGATACTTGATACGATTTCAATTTTTGTAAAATTAGGAAGGCTTGATTTGTGACCCAAGATATGATCTATCCTGGAGAATGTTCCATGAGCACATGAGAAGAAAGTGTATTCTGTTGTTTTGGGATGGAATGTCCTATAAATATCAATTAAGTCTATCTCGTTTAATGTATCATTTAAAGCTTGTGTTTCCTTATTTATTTTCCTTTTGGGTGATCTGTGCACTGGTGAAAGTGAGGTGTTAAAGTCCCCCACTATTATTGTTTTACTGTCGATTTCTTCTTTTATAGCTGTTAGCGTTTGCCTTTATGTATTGAGGTGCTCCTATGTTGGGTGCATAAATATTTACGATTGTTATATCTTCTTCTTGGATTGATCCCTTGATCATTATGTAGTGTCCTTCTTTGTCTTAATAGTCTTTATTTTAAAGTCTATTTTGTCTGATATGGAAATTGCTACTACAGCTTTCTTTTGATTTCCATTTGCATGGAATATCTTCTTCCATCCCCTCACTTTCAGTCTGTATGTGTCCCTAGGTCTGAAGTGGGTCTCTTGTAGACAGCGTATACACGGGTCTTGTTTTTGTATCCATTCAGCTAGTCTATGTCTTTTGGTTGGAGCGTTTAATCCATTCACGTTTACGGTAATTATCAATATGTATTTTCCTATTACCATTTTCTTAATTGTTTTGGGTCTGTTATTGTTGGCTTTTTCCTTCTCTTGTGTTTCCTGTCTAGAGAAGTTCCTTTAGCATTTGTTGTAGAGCTGGTTTGGTGGTACTGAATTCTCTTAGCTTTTGCTTGTCTGTAAAGTTTTTAATTTCTCCGTTGAATCTGAATGAGATCCTTGCTGGGTAAAGTAATCTTGGTTGTAGGATTTTCCCTTTCATCACTTTAAATATGTCCTGCCACTCCCTTCTGGCATGCAGAGTTTCTGCTGAAAGAGCAGCTGTTAACCTTATGGGGATTCCCTTGTATGCTATTTGTTGCTTTGTCCTTGCTGCTTTTAATATTTTTTCTTTGTATTTATTTTTTGATAGTTTGATTATAATATGTGTCTTGGTGTGTTTCTCCTTGGATTTATCCTGTACGGGACTCTCTGTGCTTCCTGGACCTGATTGACTATTTCCTTTCCCATATTAGGGAAGTTTTCAACTATAATCTCTTCAAGTATTTTCTCAGTCCCTTTTTTCTTTCTCTTCTTCTTCTGGGACCTCTATAATCCAAATGTTGGTGTGTTTAATGTTGTCCCAGAGGTCTCTGAGACTGTCCTCAATTCTTTTCATTCTTTTTTTCTTTATTCTCCTCTGTGGTAGTTATTTCCACTATTTTATCTTCCAGGTCACTTATCCATTCTTCTGCCTCAGTTATTCTGCTATTGATTCCTTCTAGAGAATTTTTAATTTCATTTATTGTGTTGTTCATCATTGCTTGTTTGCTCTTTAGTTCTTCTAGGTCCTTGTTAAACGTTTCTTGTATTTTCTCCATTCTATTTCCAAGATTTTGGATCATCTTTACTATCATTACTCTGAATTCTTTGGTAATAGGGAGACTGCCTATTTCCTCTTCATTTGTTTGGTCTGGTGGGTTTTTACGTTGCTCCTTCATCTGCTGCGTACTTCTCTGTTTTCTCATTTTGCTTAACTTACTGTGTTTGGAGTCTCCTTTTCACAGGCTGCACGTTCGCAGTTCCCGTTGTTTTTGGTGTCTATCCCCAGTGGGTAAAGTTGGTTCAGTGGGTTGTGTAGGCTTCCTGGTGGCGGGGACTGGTGCCTGTGTTCTGTTGGATGAGGCTGGATCTTGTCTTTCTGGTGGGCTGGACCGTGTCCAGTGGTGTGTTTTGGGGTGTCTGTGAACTTAGTATGATTTTAGGCAGCCTCTCTGCTAATAGGTGGTGTTATGTACCTGTCTTGCTAGTTGTGTGGCATAGGGTGTCCAGCACTGGAGCTTGCTAGTCGTTAAGTGGAGCTGGGTCTTAGCATTGAGATGGAGGTCTCTGGGAGAGCTCTTGCTGATTGATATTACGTGGGGTTAGGAGGTCTCTGGTGGTCCAATGTCCTGAACTCGGCTCTCCCACCTCAGAGGCTCAGGCCTGATACTCGGCCAGAGCACCAAGACCCTGTCAGCCACACGGCTTGGAGGGCTTGTACACAAACAGCATTACAACAGCAACTTTAAAGTACTCTCTGCTTAGATAGCCTTTGTTATCTTCATCACATGCTTTAAATACTTCTTGTGTTCTGATGGGCTGGCTTCCCACATCCACAGCCAGGTCCTGGCCTTGTAAAACCCCAAGGACTTCATGCTGCCTCAGCCAGAGAGGATGGACTGCGTGGACCTGGGCCGACTCTGGGGAATCCTCAACCCTGCGGGTCCCAGAGGATGCAGAAAACGTCTGTTGGGGATGTTGGCAGGGCACCATTCTGGGGAGGTGCATGCTAGGGGCAGGAATCCCCTTCTTTTTAGTTTTTAAAAAAAGAAATAGCAGTAAAAAAATCAAAATTCATATAAGGAGAAAAAACTTTGAGATATATCAGGGATTAATATCTTAAAATATGAAGAATTCCAATGGACTCATAAAAAATAGTTAAACACCCTACTAAAATTTTGACAGCATATAAATGGATAATTCATGGAGAAATTACAAATGACTCATAACACTTATGAAAATGTAACTCAACCTCACTAACAGTCAAGAAAATGCCAATTAAAATGAAACAATAAACACTTTTCACCACACATTTTGGTAGGAATATAAAGTGTCGTAAACTTTTTGGAGGACAATAAAAAGTTTAAATGTGTATATCCTCTGATACGGCAATTTCACTTGTAGAAATAAACTCTATTAAAATACTGTTATTGACTGAACATCTCTCCCCCCCAAAATTCATGTTGAAGCTCTCGTTCTGGAATTTGGAGATGGGGCCTTTGGGAGGTAGTTAGGGTTAAGTGAGATCAGGAGGCTGAGACCCCATAGCGGGATTAGTGTCCTTACAAGAGGAGAGAGACCAGAGCTCACACGCTCTCTGCCACACGATGACATGGCGAGAAGGCAGCCGTCTGCCAACCAGGAAGAGTTCCCACCAGAACCTGACCACGCTGGCCCCTTATCTCACACTCCCAGCCTCCAGAACTGTGTGAAATCCGTGTCTGTTGTTTAAGCCCCGAGTCTGCAGTGTTTTGTTTTGGCTATCTGAGCTAAGACAAATATTCAAACAACTATACAAAGGTATAGGAATGAAAATGTTCAGTAAAACATTATTTGTAATAGAGAAAAAAATTTTTTAAATGCTTAATATCCATCAAAAAGGAAATTATTAAATAAATCATGGAGCACCCATAGTATGGAATTCTGAGCAGTTGTAACAAAGAACAGGATAAATGCTCATTATATAATTCTAGATGAAATAAAGCAAATTGCTGAATAACATTTTTGTTATTTTTAAAAGCTTATGTTCGTGTATATACCTACCTTTGAGTGTGTGTGTATGTGGGTGTGTGTGCACACAATCTGGAAACCATCTGGAAATATTAGTGTCAGCCCATTAATGGTGGAGACGGGTGGTGAGTAGGGAGCGGTATGTGAAATAATAAAGTGGCAAGGAGGGAATTTCACTTTTTATTTTCTATATTTCTGTGTTGTTTGGCTTTTATAATGAATATATATTACTTTGGCAGTTGTGTTGGGACAAAATTTAATGTATGTCAGTTCCCTTCCCTCCACTCACAACAAAACATTTAGCAATTTCTTGTTTTGTTTTCTCTTCTCCCTGCTCTCTCTCCCCAGAACAAAATCCTTGTGGTACTGTCTCCTGGGAACAGGTCAGTGGAAGGAGAAAGCAGTGCTGGGGCACTGCGGGCAGCGGGAGGATGTGGCCAGCAGGCAGTTGGGCTGAGCATGCAGGTTCCTCAATCACTGAGGATGGGGTGACAGAGCCCCTCCACAGTGAGGGCGTCTTAGTCAGCTTGGGCTGCCATAAAAACACACCACAGACTGAGTGGTTTAAACAGCAGACATTTATTTCTCACAGATCTTGGGGCTGACAAATCCAAGATCAAAGCAAAGGTAGAGAGGCCTCTTCTAGGCCTTACAGAGAGAAGCCTCCTCACTGTGTCCTCATGAGGCAGACAGAGGGAGAGAGTGAGTTCTCTGGTGCCTCTTCTTATAAGGACACTAATCCCGTCACAAGGGCCCCACCCTCACTACCTGACCTAACCCTACCTCCCAGAGGCCCCTTCTCCAAACACCATCGTTAACTGGAGGTCAGGCTTTCAATGTATGGATTGGGGGGGACACAAACATTCAGTCTATAACAGAGAGCCTTCTTCACTTTAGGATGCAAGAGGCTCAGGGAGGATAAAAGACTTTAGTGAGAGCACATGTTTACATGTGTTTACAGTTTAAGCGAGATCCAAGTATGCCCTGGAATTTCTGTTTGGATCTTGTTTCTTTAAATGAGATACTGATCTAAGTATCCAAGACTTTGCCATTATAGGTCAAAGTTTCAATACATAACTTTTTAATGCTTAAGAAACAGAACCATATTTTTAAGTTTACTGGCTACAGGAACTGGCAACAGAAAGATTTGGAATGTGTTTTAAAAAGTGAGTTGGAGCAGGGGGATGCTAGGAAGAGTTTCCTTAAATATATGCACTTCAAGCAGCACATCCCAAAGCCAGTCTCAACCCAGTTCCACCAAAGAATTTAGCCTTAATGCAGGAATCCACTATATGTAACAAAAAACTTCTCCCTGCCCTTCTAGAATTGTGCAGTTATGCACCATCCTTGGGAGAATCAAGACAATAATCGCTTAGATTTCTTCCTATAGAGCTAAATTCTCTCTCGGTACCCAAGTTGAAAAAGGCCGGCTGACATCCAAGAGTAAAAGAGGACTCCAAGCTTCATCCATTACACTAACCAAAAGGAACGCACTAGTAAAGTGCTAATGAATACTTGGGCTAGTGAAAGAATTAACTAAAGAAACAATAATCATTGGTAATATATATTGATTTTTAACATAGATCAGATGCTGTGCTAAGTGCATATCTACACTAAGAGAGAAAAATTATTTTCCCATATTACAGATGAAGAAACATTTAAAATGCTGCATTATACTACTGTTTTGGACATAGGAAAAATCACGTCAGCCTTGTTTGGGACCAGAGCCCACAGAGCTGGGGTATTTCCTTGGGGTCAGCTGCATACTGCCTGGGCTCCAGACACAAAGTCAAAGCAAGCAACCCTGGGATACGGTCATTCTGGGCCCCCTGAGAGTGACAGGCCCACAGAGTATACACCAGCAATGAAGGACACCGGCTCATTGCAGCAAATATTTATGGCCCTACTCTGTGCCAAGAAAGGTGTTGAGAGCTGTGAAGACACTAAGGCTGGTGTCCCACAGCAAGTAAAGTTGAAGGCACGCACACACACGCGCGCGCACGCACACTTGTGGGACCACACCGTCAGAACAAGGTATGGTTACACTATGGAATACTGTGCAATATTTAGATAGAATTAGCTGAATTCCTACGTCAAAATGGAGAGAGGTTTCCAAACCATATTGCTGAGGGAAAAGAGCAAGCTATCGAATTATAAATATAGGAACTACCCTTCCTCACCAAAAAAAAAAAATCCATTGCCATCGGCAATACCATACCATGAGAAAGCTGTCCAGAAGCCACACATGGGGACGCCTCGCCCTCAGCTGCCAGAGGACATCCTGACAACCGGAACGGTTATGGCCAAGGTGAAACCACAGAGCCTGACAAAGGGCAAGCAAATAAACAAAACAACCAATGTGGGAGCTAAGATGATATCCTTTAGTCTAAAAGGTACAGACTGGAACGCAGGAGATACAGAAGCGGAGCATCCTTTGAAAACAATAAAAGGATCGTCCCAAAGGAAAGGGAAGCGCATTTTAAATAAATCCTGCATTCGCCGGGTCGAAACTACTTGTTCAGATCTTACCACTAGGAGGTTTTCATTCATTCATTCATTCATTCAGCAAACATTACTGAGCACCTACCATGGGCCAGGAACTGCTCTGGACCCTGGAAATGTGATGGGAACAAAGCTAACAAAGCCCTGCTCTCCCCCAGAGCCTACAGCTTGTTTCCTATGTCCCCCCTTTTCCTGTGATGACACAGATGATTTTAAAGTATCTAAATCTGAAGGCCCCCAGGAATTCCCAGGACAGCCACAGTGGATTCTGCAGGGGGCTCCCTTTTCTCGGGGGGTATTTGCTTATCCTAAGGACCCCTGAAACCTCCTCACTGAGTCTCCCTTTTACCAGCCCCTCCAGGGCTCTGTGACTGCTGTGTCACTGCACTCCTGTCCCTGAATAAATGCTGCAATTCTGGTAGATAGCCTTTAATACTATACCCATGTAATGTGAATTCATCCCTCTTTTAAAAGAGTCAAATATTGCCGATGGCAATGGATTTTTCTCTCTTTTTTTTTTTGGTGAGGAGGGGTAGTTCCTCTATAATTCAGTAGCTTGCTCTTTTCCCTCAGTAATACGTTTTGCAAACCTCTCTCCATTATGACATAGAAATTCAGCCAATTCTATCTAAATATTGCATAGTACTCCATAGTGTAACCATACCATTTTTTTTTTAAGCCACTGTCCCTTTGTTGATAGCCCTTTGGTAGCTTGTTTCCAGTCTTTCACTTTTTTTTTTTTTTTTTTTTTTTGGCTGAGTTGGGTCTTTGTTGCTGCAGGCGGGCTTTCTCTAGTTGTGGTGAGTGGGGTCTACTCTTCGTTGCGGTGCGCTGGCTTCTCAATGCAGTGGCTTCTCTTGTTGCGGAGCACGGGCTCTAGGCACATGGGCTTCAGTAGTTGTGGCACATGGGCTTCAGTAGTTGTGGCTCGTGGGCTCTAGAGCACAGGCTCAGTAGTTGTGGCGCACGGGCTTAGTTGCTCCGCAGCATGTGGGATCTTCCTGGACCAGGGCTCGAACCCGTGTACTCTGCATTGGCAGGTGGACTCCCAACCACTGCACGACCAGGGAAGTCCCTCCAGTCTTTCACTATTACAAACAATTTTGCAACGGATATTATTTTATATGCCCTCCTGTGCACCTCTGCAAGGCTCTCTCAGGGGTACAGCAAAAGGGAATTGCTTGTCAAATCATGGGATATTTTAAATACATACTGTCAAATTGCCAGAAGAATATAAGAGGCCTGTTTCTTAACATCCTTGCCAATTCTTAATATTATCAAACTTTATAATTTGTGTCAATTCAATGAACATTAAATAGCTGGTTTGTTTTTGTTTTTTACTTTTTTTTTTTTTCGGCTGCGTTGGGTCTTCCTTGCTGCGCGTGGGCTTTCTCTAGCTGCGGTGAGTGGGGGCTACTCTTCATTGCGGTGCGTGGTCTTCCCATTGCAGTGGCTTCTCTTGTTGTGGAGCACAGGCCCTAGGCGCACGGGCTTCAGTAGTTGTGGCATGTGGGCTCAGTAGTTGTGTCCCGCGGGCTCTAGAGCACAGGCTCAGTAGTTGTGGCGCACAGGCCCAGTTGCTCCACGGCATGTGGGGTCTTCCCGGACCAGGGATTGAACCCATGTCCCCCGCATTGGTAGGCAGATTCTTAACCACTGTGCCACCAGGGAAGTCCTGTTTTTGTTTTTGCTTTCTTTGTTTGTGGTTTTGCATTTTCCTAGTGAAGACGGGCATTTTTAAATTTTTATATCTGCATATAAAATGCTTATTGTAAGTAAAACATATAATAAAGATAAACAAACATTAAAATATATATACACATATTTATTTTTCTTATTTTATTACACATTCCGATTATGTTTGTGACCTTTTTCTATTGGGTTGTCTGTCTTCTTTTTATTGACATTTAGGAGTTCATTACATACCCTGGATTCTCATTTTCAATTTTCTAGTCACATACAGTTTATATGGTAACTGGTACCATTGGTAAACATAATTTTAACTTTGTTTATACAAATTTATTTTTTCTTTATGGTGTTTGCTCTGAGCATCTTATTTTAGGTCTTCCTTTTCCCTAAGGACATAAAAATGTTTTCTCATATTTTTGTCTGTCTCCGGGGTATTTTTACTCTCAGCTTTCCGAGTTTCAACAGCATCGTTCCCTCTCTGGTGCTGGACCACACATCCTCCCGATGAGGCAGTTTCCTTAGCCGCACGCTCCTCAGCAGGCACTTCTGGGGCTAAGGCACACCCATCGGGTCTGCTGCCCTCAGCACCAGCTGCTCACATCCGCCCTGCAACCTCCCAGTGTACCCAAAGTCCCAGCACTTGGTGAGAAAAGTGAGGGAAACATTCTCAGTGGCTCTGCTGCCCACGCCACCCACAGAGCCTGGAAACCCAAGGAGCAGCCCTGGGACTTAAGCGGTAGGAGGTTCATGGGATTCCTAAAAAGCCTTAAAAATGCTTCTCTGGTTTTCCTGGCAGAATAACACATCCCCATATAAATCAGCAGGAGGCGGTGGCAGTGAGGATTCTGAAAAATCTTGGCAGGTTCCGTCATAGCCAGGGCCATCTTTCCGAGAAGAACTCATGGATGCTGTTGGCTTCCAGGGTGGTACTGAGCCGCCTCCAGACTACAGAATCAACCCACACGACCGTGTCTCCTCCGGGGGCCAGAGGAAAAGTGCCCCACACCCCGAGTGCCTGCCAAGCCCATCAGGGTCCCCCTTCCCTGGAGCCACGCAGGCTTCAGACCACCGCACGTTTTCAGCAGGAGACACCTTCCCCTCTGTCGAAGACCTTCCCCTTTGTCAGAAAACAGCCTAAATTCCAAGACTTCCAGGCCTCAAACAAAAAGGAGCACCAGACTCTCCCTTCCAACAACAACAATCCTCACGACGTTGGCTTTCATTATCATCCTAGTTTGCAGGACGGCTGCTATACCTCCAGATGGCAAGCCAGAATTCCAGGAAAGAAGGTGGGGAAAGGGTAAATAGGTAAAGAGGAATGTCAAATAAGTGCCTTTGGATCAGAGAGTCTAGATGTTTGATTGTATATCATCTGTCAGAACACTGACCGAGGGCAGCAACAGTACCAAAACCTTTCTAGGGCCATCGTGTTTCATCCATTTGGGCTGGAGTAGTCGCTCACCCTCCCAGGATCAAGGAATCTCTGCCACCTAAACAACTGGGCTACTACAGAAGAAAGTAAGAGAGAGGAGATGCTGTCAGATAGATAATAGGCAGTGCGTGCAACAAGGAGAAATCTGTGGGGAAACAGGACAATGGGAAAGGTACAAAGTCAACAGGGCGGTGACCAGTAGTCTCATCACAACTCCATCACGCCAGGCAGCAATGGAGGCTTGATGTAGGGAGTGCCCAATGGCTGGGATGTGTTCCCAGAATGCTAGGAATGCCAGGGATGTTGGAATCCTACAGTTACCCAGCACGTTCTACCCAGTGTGGAGCAGAACCCTGGAAAGCTAATGGTGACATGAAGAGCAGAGCCCAACCCATAGAGCAGGAACTGGAAAACTGGAACAGGGTGTGTGGGCCCAGCTAAGTGGGTCAAAGTGCAGGGCTAGGCAGCAGCCTCAGGAGGAAGCTAGAAGGCAGCCAATAAACCAAGGCACAGCTGACTGCATGGCCCAGGCAGACGCAGCATCAGAGAGGAAAGCTGGGACTTAGGAGACATGCAGTGGCCCAGAACTGCCTCCAGGTATAGTCCAGGAATTCTGAGACCAAGGCTCAGAGCAGGACAACTAAGTCTAGCCCCCACCCTGGGGGTGGGGTGAGTCTCTCTAGTCCACCCTGCCCTTGGTGGACGTGACCAGGTCCTGTCAAAGCTGACCCCAGTTGAGGCAACATGGCTGGAAGGGGAGCCTGCAGCCTGGGGAAGAGAGGCTAACACAGTCCTCGGCTTCTGCTCACCTCTGCTTGTTCATCAGCCTCCTCTGCATCCAGCCCTGTGATGGGGCAGCCCCACCCTCTCCACCTCCCTGCCCAGGTGCTTCTCTATGTCTGTGGTTCTAGAGGAAAGGTCAAGAAGAAGGACCCTCCCTTCTTTTGCTCCCTTCCCGTTCTCTTGACTTGGGTTTGAATTCTACTCAGTTGTGCCAGACTTGGGTACGCTCTGGGTTATTCCTGCCTCTTTCCATACAGGAGTGGCCCATCCACTAGAGTCCGCAAATTGTCTGTGCTTCAGGCCCCAGCCGGCTGGGCCCACTTCCCACCTGGAATTCTGATTTGCTGCCTGGAGGTGCAACAGCCAACTTGTCAAGCACCTTAATGCATTTATTCACTAAAACAAACTTAAAAACAAACTTCCTCTTGTGACTTTGTCATCTCTTGCATCCTGCAGCTCAGTTTTCACTCTCTACCTCTTAGTCTCCCCAACTTACTCCATCTAACAGAACACAGCATGAGTAGTATGATGACCATTTACTACAGAACAAGAAACGAGGAGGCACTGTGCCCATGGCCTCATGTATTTTGGAGTTTTCATTCCTAAACAATATAGAATAAAGAGCATCCTCTTGCTAGTAAATTGTCTGAAATTGTTGGAATAAGACATCTTGCTTAGTAAAGACTGCTACCAAGTCAGAGGTCCTGTCCAGAAGTTGGCTTAATATCTTACCCCTCCCCGGCTTTTCCCCAACTTACAAATAAGAACATCATCAATTTCTTGCATCTTTCCTATCACATCCCCCTGCAGCCTTCTCAGATGTAAGCACCATCCGGAATTGTGTTTTTAATCATCTTCTTGTTTTTTAAAAAAGTAGTTTTATCACAAATCAATGAATTTCTAAACAGTATATTATTTCATTTTGCTTGATTTTTACTGCTCTAATTTAGGTGGTCTCCTGGGGCTGCTTTTTCCATTCTACATGTGTTGGCAAGATTGCTTGGGGCTGCTTTTTCCATTCTACATGTGTTGGTAAGATTGCTTGTGCTTGTTAATTCATTTTCAGTGCTGTTGTTCCCTTTACATTCAGGCAAGAGTGGATGAGAATTACAGCCCTGTTCCCCTGCATTCAGCCTGAGTGGCTTCCTGTCCTCCACAATGGACTTGGTGATGGCTCATCTCATCACACTGCATAGCGTCAGGGTATTTCCCGGCCAGGTAGGTGAGGGCTGCTGTGTGTATAATGTTTGCTAGGAGAGACAGGAGCTATTTTTATAAGTCAAAAATGATGTCATTGCTCCTCTGGTTTTAAATAGCTCTGCAGAAAACGGAAACGGTCATGTTTCTGAAGAGTGCATTTAGTGGGTTCTAAAATGATGTCATCACAGCCTACAGACGGGTCTCATGATGCGCCACATTTCCTTTGATCTTGAATGCATGTGACTTCAGCCTCCAATCACCTTCCATATGGTCTTAATAAACAAACTTCAGCAAGAAACGTGAGTGCTTGTGGCACTACAGGTGTGGAGCGTCATCTGCAACAGGAGCTACAAGATCGGGTCTGGTCCGGAGCCTGCAAGCCATTCACTGTGTGCCTTTGAGTGAGTTTTCCTCTCTGAACACAGTCTGCTCAGCTCTGAAAGGAGGAAGCTGGACCACATGGTCCTTTCTGGCTCCACAATTCTAGCATCCTTTAACTTAGGAAAAATCCAAGGAAGCAGAAACATTACCGGCCAACTCCAGGGTGAGAGAAAGGTTTACGCTGTACTGCCTGTTCCTCGTGCACATTCCCCCACGTGTTCTCAGCAGCCAGAGATGTCTCATCCCTTTACTAACGTACTTCACCAAGCCCGAGTCTGGGTTGGAGGTGGACCTAGACTAGTTGCAGGTGACAGGAGCTTCAGACTGCCTTTCTTCTCATCAAAACAGCAAAATCCCCTGTCTGAGTCCAACCCATCCATATGCATTTTCCAGTAACAAAGGAGCTTTAAGGCTGTTGGCTTCCAGGGTGGTACTGAGCCGCCTCCAGACTACAGAATCAACCCACACGACCGAGTCTTCTCCTCTGGGGGCCAGAGGAAACGTGCCCCACACCCCGAGTGCCTGCCAAGCCCATCAGGGTCCCCCTTCCCTGGAGCCACGCAGGCTTCAGACCACCGCACGTTTTCAGCAGGAGACACCTTCCCCTCTGTCGAAGACCTTCCCCTTTGTCAGAAAACAGAAATGAGCTCACGCTGACGCTACAGATGCTAAAATTAGAATGCAAAAGAAATCTCTGCACCTATTTCATCAGTGAGCGTGGTTTTATCTCCAGGATGGAGAAGGAACACACCCTCCCCTCCTTATCCGAGGGGCTCACCTGGGCTCTGCTACACACTGCTGGGTGTGACCTTGGGTGAACCCACATCCACCCTACAGTGAGGGGTTGGGTTAGAGGGTCCTTAAGGTCTGCCACCTCTAAAGTCCCAAGATCAGACAGTCTGTCTACAACAAAACAAACAAATGTGGATACCTATTTTTGGAGAAGGTTCAAAGTACAGAAGAAGAAATCTGGATCCAGATGTTACCTTCCTCTGCATCTTGGAGCTTCACCGCGCTTCTGTCCTGTCCTGGACGCCAGCCTCGTGTCTCGCACATCCTGCCAAAGTCAGCACCTCAGTGACGTTGTTCCCATTTCACAGATGAGGAAACTGCATCTGAAATACAGTGGGTCACTTTCTTAATGATTCAGTTACTTGACACACAGCTACTGGACGTCAGTGCTAGGACGCGAGCAGAGGCCTGCTCCACAGTGCGTGCTGTTCAAACACAGCAGAATCCTGCTGGGAGACAAAGCACAGAACTGCTCCGCTCTGCACGGGGTCCGCAAACCGTCTCAGCACAGCCCCTGCTTTGGATGCCAGCATCTCTCCTGTCCTCCCACTTTAAAAGTACAAGGGAAGGACTTCCCTGGTGGCACAGTGGTTAAGAATCCACCTGCCAGCTCTATTTACAACAGCCAGGACATGGAAGCAACCAAAGTGTCCATCGACAGATGAATGGATAAAGAAGATGTGGCACATATATACAATGGAATAGTACTCTGCCATAAAGAGAAACGAAACTGAATTATTTGTAGTGAGGTGGATGGACCTACAGTCTGTCATACAGAGTGAAGTAAGTCAGAAAGAGAAAAACAAATACCGTATGCTAACACATATATATGGAATCTAAAAATAAAATTTAAAAATGGTCACAAAGAACCTAGGGGCAGGATGGGAATAAAGACGCAGAACTACTAGAGAATGGACTTGAGGACAATGGGAGGGGGAAGGGTAAGCTGGGACAAAGTGAGAGAGTGGCATGGACATATATACACTACCAAAAGTAAAACCGATAGCTAGTGGGAAGCAGCCGCATAGCACAGGGAGATCAGCTCAGTGCTTTGTGACCACCTAGAGGGGTGGGATAGGGAGGGTGGGAGGGAGGGAGATGCAAGAGGGAAGAGATATGGGGATATATGTATATGTATAGCTGATTCACTTTGTTATACAGCAGAAACTAACACACCATTGTAAAACAATTATACTCCAATAAAGATGTTAAAAAAAAAAAAAAGAATCCGCCTGCCAATGCACGGGACATAGGTTCGAGCCCTGGTCGTGGAAGATCCCACATGCTGTGGAGCAACTAAGTCCGAGCACCACAACTACTGAAGCCTGCACGCCTAGAGCCCGTGCTCTGCAACAAAGAGAAGCCACCGCAATAAGACCGCACACCGCAAGGAAGAGTAGCCCCCGCTCACCACAACTAGAGAAAGTCTGCATGCAGGAATGAAGACCCAACGCAGCCAAAAATAAAATAAATAAATAAATTTATTATCTAAAAAAAGTACAAGGGAAGAAGGAGCTGAGGACTCCACACAGAGGGTGGGAAAGCACTGTTCTGCTTACCTTGTTTTATATTCTCTGAAAAAAGGAAGGAAGCCTGCCTGGGTTATAACCCGAGGAGCCACTTTCTTGGCAGTGAGAGCCTCAAGGTAGCCACTAACATGACATACAAGCTTATGTGAAACAAACGCCAGGCAGACTGGGTGCTTCTACAAAAGTGCAATGATTCTATGGAAATGCGCTCGATCACTTTCAAAGGACTCATCTCCAAGAAAATCAGGCTTTGTAATCTACAAGCACAATTATTTTCTCATCGATTCAAAGCAAATATTTTATAGAATGCCTGTTCCCAAACATGAGGAAGCCATACGCTGTAAGGGGACCCCAATGGTACATACAGGATTATGTAAAATGAGATTCTCTTCCTATAAGTTCGGAAGGTGTACAAGTTGAAAGAACACATTGCTATCTGAATGCCAATTTGGGGAAACAAGTGTCTTCTAGGATGACTCACATTCTGGTGAAAAGTGATAACCAAGTTATGACAGCAGAACAGTGAGTCGAAATTGAGAAGAATAAGAGGCGATGGCTGCCTGCCCTGCTTTCCCTTCCCCTCCCTTGTTCCCCTGTCGTCTGGCCATCACAGACACACAGTAGCGGGCACAGCCGCAGACGCGGGCCTGGGAGGCGGGCCAGGGCTCAGGCCGGGCTTCCAGCGGGTGCCAGACCAAAGCCCAGGGCTCCAGCTGGGATTCTGGAACAAGGCTGAGTGTCATTAGCTGATTTCCTGAAGGCAAAAGCGTCTCGACGAGGTGACAGGAGAGCCAGGTGGCTCTGTCCGTGGAGGCCCGCTGGCGGCCGCTCAGCCTCCCTGGACTCCGGCCAAGGCCTCCAGCCGCCGCGGCCCGCGAAAGGCCGCGGAGGCTGGTGCCGAAGGGCGGGCTTGTGGTAAAGAGGCACTTTCTCAGAAGAGACAACTTCTTGCCCTTTTCTCCCACCCACCCGGGCTCCCTAGTTCAGGCTTTCCTCACGTCCCCTCCCCCCGCCACGCTCAGCCCTCCTCTCCTTCCAGAAGCATGTGCACCGGGGGCGGCAGCGAGGAGAGATCGCCAGGCACACGTGGGGGCTGGAACCCTGACGCAGCCCCACGGAGGACGTGCGCTCGCAGCCGCTCGTTACGCATTTCAGGGCGCGCTCCTCGCTTCCAACAAACAAGGACTGCCGCGGCACGAGCTGTGGCCATTCGGTGCGGACCACGGCGGCCTCCCGCGGCCACTGCTGTCCTGGCCGCCCAGCCGCTCCTCCTTCGAAAGCGATTGCACCGCTCTCCGCTCCTCGGCTGGCCCAGTGGCGTCCTCACGGCTGTCCTGGAGCACGAGGGACAGACAGTGCCTGCCGAGGGCTGCCCGAGTCAGAACGGTCCGGCGTTGCCACCTGTGCTCGGCGGCCTGTCTTATCGGCCCGATGCCAGCCAGCTCCACAGGCCTTGGCCTCGTGCCAGCGCCCGTCCAGCTTTATCCGTGCTGCGGGGCCTCCTCTTTGTGATGGAAAACGGTCATAAGCCGGGAGCCACCAGCACACACCTGGCAGGTGTAGTGCATGTGAACGGCCCAGAGCAGGACCTTGTCTGTACTCGCAGGTGCTGGGAACTGTTACTTTCCTAGTTTGTCATTACTTCTTCACCCTTGTCCATGTTCAAATGTCAATGAAAAGTAAATAATAAAGAAAAACAAAAAGAACAAAATGCATTAACCAAAAGCTCCCCTCTTTAGGTGTATCTGCCATGTCTCTTTCACAACTTACACTCTGTGAAGACAGTGACTGGTTCATTTGGTTTGGCAAACATAGCCATTAATATATTATAAACACTCGGTCTGATGTCAATACGAAGGAGAATTTAGAAACGTCACCTCTACAAAAGAAACTCTTCTAGGTAAGCAACCAGATCTTGTGTTGAGTCAATAATCTGTGGAAACAAACTTTTTAGTAGTACCTGGGCTGAAATTCCAAAATAATATAAAGATTGATGTATCTCCTGAAATGAAGATTCCATTACAGACTAATTCCCTTCCAGGCAAAGGCCACGTGAAGCTGAAGGTTGAAAAAATGCCGGAAGTGACAGAGAAAAAGACGTCACTTTCAAGCTGAAACGCGAGGAGAACTTGTCATGGCCCAGAGTCCACATGGTCTCGCAGTTTCAGGGCTAGTGGTGACAGGCACAGGACACGAAGACCACGTGTGATGGGAGTGTGGGGCAGGAAGAAACAGATGAGAAACAGTTGCAAGAGATTTCCGAAGCTATAACAATTTGAACAACAAAATAAGTGATGATCGTAACAGATTATAACTCATTGAATCAATAGTTCCTGAGTCCATAGCCATGTAAGACACATAAATAAGGAGAAGTGAAAGTTCTTCGTTGAAGTAGAGCGCCAACTCAAAATACAAAATAAAGATGGAAACCTCACAGTGTTGACACTCACACTGCGAGTGCAAACGCGGTGCGCCTAAAGCCTGCTGGAGTCTTCGCACGCATCAACGCACCGGCTGCCAACTGCCAGCAGCCACGTGCCGCCCCGCCAGGCACACACAGTCACGAATAAAGAAACGTTAACACCAGCGACAAGTGATGTCAGTTTCTCTTAAGAATGTTCTAGATAAACTGGTTAAAAAAAAAACTATTAATTTCATTAAATCTTGGCCCATTAATACATGTCCTTTTACTATTGTGTGAAATGAGAAGGCGCGTCTGCCGTGTGCTGAAGGGTGACCGTATGGGTTTTGTGGGCGGAGCTTGTCAGCTTTCTCATGGACACCAGTTTTACTTGAAAGAACAACTGATAGACAAATATGTTATTCACACATGGGTATTAGGCAGACATTTTCTCAAAAATGGACAAACCAAGCCTGATGCTTCAAGGAAATAACTGAGAGTAAGTGTTGCCAGTGAGAAAATTCAAGCTTTTTAACAAAAACTAGAATTTGGAAAACCTGAATCTGCCACCATGAGCTTGACCGTTTCCCATGACCTAGTAACTTCTGTAACGAGATCAGTGGTGATAGTAACAGATGTGACTTTTCAGTACTGTATAATGAAATGTGTCAACATTTGATAAATTTCACAACTCAAGGATCCAGCATTTTCCAAATGGCTAATGTCACAAAATGTGACAAAATAGTACACAGATAAAATATCTATCCAAACAGCAAGATAGAATAATGGATTTTAATGTAACAGAGTATGAAAATTTAATTGACATGTTTCAAATTCCACATTGCAACTAACCTTTAAGAAACTACTACTGTTGAGTTTTGGTGTAGTATCAAAAAAGAAGACCCATAATTATCCAAAGTGGATATTTAAATACTCCTCCTTTTTGTGGATTTTCTGCAAACATTTCTGCCATAAGACCATACTCCAACAGATCACAGAGGTGTGTAAAAATACGAAACAGAGCCACTTTCCTCACTAAACTTCCTTCTGAAAATATTACTTTTCATGAAATTGTTCATTTATGTTAACATGTATTTGGTTTATTATTGTTATTTTTAAATGAATTAGTAAATACTTTTAAAGTTTCCTACCTCTAATTTCTTCTTCTTTATATATCAATAAATATTGATAGATCTAAAACATATTAACAAAAGCTTTTTGGAGCCCTTAGTACTTTTTTAAGAATGAAAAGGAGTCCTGAAATTAAAAGGCTTAAGAATTGCTACCTTGGGAAAAAGTATGCTCGGGGAAAAGGTGTTTTCTTTCTTGCCGATTCCTCAAAAACATTAAACTGCTAATGAATTGGAACTCTGCAAGGTGCCGGGAGAGAGAGATGGGCTATTTAGCACTGTTCAGACTTATCTGATCCCACAGACACCACTGCACCGTGTGGGCATCTCTCCACAGACAAGAGCCCTGGAGACGGGAACCCAGGCTCTGCCATGAACTTGCCATGTGGCCTTGGTCAAACCCAAACCTAACACCCTGTAACAGTGGCACATCAACATTCCCACTTGCATGTGGCTTTGCACTCCAAATTCATATGTGGAAGCCCTAGCCCTGAATGTGGTAGCATTTGGTGACGGGGCCTCTGGGACATGACTGGGTTTACATGAGATCATGAGGGTGGGGCCCTCATGGTGGGATTAGTGCCCTTGTAAGAAGAGACAGCAGAGAGCTTGCTTCCTCTCCCCTACACGTGAGCACACAGCCAGAAGGCAGCCATCTGCCAGCAGGTAGAAGGCCTCACAGGGAACCGAATCTGCTGGCACCTTGATCTTGGATTTCCAGCCTCCAGAACTGTGAGAAACAAACGTCTACTGTTGCAGTCCCCCAAGTGTGGTGTTTTGCAATAGCAGCCTGAGCTGACAAAGACACACACACCTATAACAAGGCGGCACAGCTAAGGAAGGCTGGCAGTGCCGTGCAGTTACGTACATGAGCCCCGTGGTCCCCACTCAAGTACGGCTTCTAACCTGAGCTCCTTTCCAAATGTTTTAAATGTATTTTCAATCAGAATAACACGCACACGTTTTCTAAAAATCAACTAAGGAGAGACACTGATAAAGAAAGCCACTTGTCCCTGCCTGCACCCCAACCCTCAGCCCTGCTCTCCAGAGTAACCTGATTCCATCATTTCTGATTTGGTTCTGTGGTTGCCTCTGAAGTTCCCAATACCAAGCTCACAGAGCTATTTCTGGATTTATCAGCTCTACATATTATCCGCTGTTACGCTGAATGATGGTTTAGTTTGCTTACACCCTCGATATCTTTCCCCATAACACATTCACCTACTACATACATACATATGTATATGAAATATAGGTGTATGATACCTTTTTCAATTTATCTATTTGTGACCTTTATAATTTTTAAATTGCATCTTTATATCTCTATTTCTTTCTTCATTAATTACAGATAGGTGGTATTTCTTTTTTAAAACATCATTGCCAATGCTCATTTATTAATCAAAGTCAAATGGGAAATACATCTGCTCTGATTTATAAATTAAGATTCTTAGTTGTCAGAGATGGTAAGCGTCAGCTGGACATCTGGTTTTCTTTCCATCTCAGTGTTTTTTTAAGTCTACTGCAAAGTGTACATTATCATAGTGGTGTGAGCTTTTGATGACCCATACGCACAGACTGGCCATCTATGGCTCAGCTCTTTCGTGGAATCCTTTGGGCATCTTCACGATATCCATGGTCTGCGTTTTGGAGAAACGTAGGCGTGTACTCCCGGAGCCCCCTTCTTCCAAATCTGTGAAGACGTGCTCTTTCTAGGACTGAGAACTGCTGTCTCCCAGGAACTCTCTTCAGAGCGCTCCTGAGTTGGACCCACTGTTTCCTAGACCCCTCAGCTCCCTTTTTTTATTTTCTCCTTGTGTTTGCTAGAGTACCGCCTTGCACTAGTTTCCCAGAACAGACACAGGAGTTAAAGTGGTTTTACTGTGCTGTTAATGAGCCTATTCCAAGGGCCTGGGAAGGAAGGGCCTTTGCCTTAGAGTCACATGATGGTGTGTTTTTTATAAATTCTTCAAAAATTAGACCCTTCAACAGCAACCGTTTAAGGCAACGTCTCTCTCCCGCCTGTGTTCGGTCACATTCCCCACATTGCTGGGTGGCGGTGGAGCAGCCCCAGCGCGTGTTTGAAATCTGTCTGAGGGGAAGCTGAGTAGGGAACACACTGAGCTGCGGCACCTCCATCCCCATGCAGAGCTGGGTTCTTGCCAAGCCAGAGAAGGAACGGCTTCCACGAGCCACCCCACTCACCGCGTCACCTCTCTCCCCAACAGGCCACGCCCCTGCAGGCCCTGAGGTCATATCCCAATATGAACACGGAGTTTCCTATACTATCAGTAAGAAATAACAAATTTTGACCAACCATAGCAGAGAAAGGACTGAATGCTTCTCTTCTCTCCACAAAAATACTATAAAACTGTTGTCATATGAAGAAGCAACAAAAAAGTATGGGGAAAATATATGATTAAAATATATGATCAAATCAATATATGATCAGTCAGTGAATCAAATTTTTTCTGGATTTTATAATATTTAAGGCTAATATTTGTATTTAGTTGTGATTTCTCATATGATTCTAAATAACTATTCACTTTGTATCTAATTATATAGTAGTAATTTTTAACGTTTTTCTGAAAGAGAGGCCCCCCAGATTGTACAGGCTTCACGCCCCACCAAACCTAAACCTATCACTGTACTGCAAGTACATTTCCTGAAGCCTTGCAGTTCTGAAAATAACTTGTATTTGATAGATAATGCGGCTAAGTAAAAAATTTTAGTTTGAATTTTTGTTTCTCAGATACCCAAAGGCACTGAATCAGTATTGAGAGTACCATTTTGATTCACTTCCCTGCTTTGGTGGAGTGGGGTGGGAAGCAGGCAGGATGGGTAGTCAGCTGGGCCACATGAAACACAACCACACCTGTTGCTAAAATACAGAAATTCTTTTGCACCAGTTGGTACACGGTCAGCATCCTATGACCCCCAGCCCCAGACCTAGCCCTGGAATGTCCCAGCATCCTGCAGACGCTCCTCTTGGACCTTTAGACCTTTCCACCATCCAAACAGCTAAAGGGCTAATACCCAGTATAGCAAGACCCCACTGGAGAGTTAATTCCAGTGGCATCCATTCTGATGGGCCAGTGCCCAGGCCATACCAAGTGTTAAATATTTTGAATCCTGCCACCGGGTGGTGGGATTTCGTTCTTATTGTTGGTATTTCTTTTTCTCTGGAAGTCATGAATATTTTCTTTTGTCGTATGAGTTCTGAAATTTCACAGTAACGTGGGCTGTACAAGCCTCTTCCCTTTCATTGTGCTGGGTTCTCCACCCTGGAGATGTCCAGTCAGTCTGGAAATTGCCCTGACCCCTCTTCTGCAGGAAGGCTTGCTCTCATTGTGATACAGGGGCAGCCTGCAATGGGAGTTTTAAATTCTTTCCTTAGGGAATTGCCCTGAGGCTGACCTTCCAGTTCACTTCCAGAAAACACTGGGCACAATTAGGCAGGAAGCTGCGTCCTCCCACGGGGCCCCCAGCCCTGCCTCACCTTCACCAGCCACACGCGCTGCCGCAGTTCACACCCACCCTCTTCTCCCTCAGCATCTCTTGCACTGTGGTCTCCTCGCATCACCGCCAGGGCGTGGGTCCTGTCACTCCTAAAGCATCTTTGTATTTTGCTCTTGCTTCTGACACACACGAGCTCATCCATCCCTTTTTTCTTCCAAAATTATACAGAACTGCCCTTTGCATGCAGAATATTGCCTGTAGGAAGGAGCCCCTGTCTGGTGTCTCGATCTGTGTGACACCATCCCCCCCCCACACCACTGCTGCCCACACCATCTCCTATTCCAATTCCTGCTCACTCACGGCCTCCAGAAGCTGTGCTCTGCCTGGGATGACCTTTACCCCCCTTCCATCCTGTAGGATTTAACTCACACTCCACCTTCTCTATCAAGTTTTCACAGATGCAACACATACGGCCCTCCCATGCCAAATACACCTCTCACTTAGCCAGGCCCTCCTGAGTGTGCACGTGTAGCTCTTACCTTAGCTGTCTCTCCTGGGTTCCGAGCCCCTGTACCCGGCTGTGAGCACAGTGGGTTGGACATTACATAACAGTTACCGTTCAGTTTGAGAGACTGGGAAGAGAGATGCTTCTGGGAATAGAACGGAACTTCCTTGGGTAACAAAGGTCTAGGAGAGCCAGAGAACCAGAACCTTGCACCATTTTTGTAACAGAGGCCTGATTATATTTTGGGTTTGCTAAGACTTTGCACCTCTGGATTTCAGAGCGCCAGAAAAGCTGGATTAGTAAGAGCCTTTTCCTCTGGTTCTACCAGATCAAGTATGATTGCAGAACCGCCTCCTTTCAGTCCATGACCCAAGTTTAAGGTTAAGGGGGGAGGATCAAGCAGAAGGCTCACCCCTCGTCCCACTAAGTGAGAGCAGCACGCAGACCGTAAAAGCAGGGGCTGGCCAGCACCGTCGAGCGCCGTGGCCACCGCTCCCCCCACATGGTTCCAGATGCTTTAGGCCTCAGAACTTGGAGGCCAGCCAAGGAGAGTCTGTCTTCCCACCCCGAGCCCCACCCCCACAGGCAGGAGCCCTTGGCCTGCGCTCTGAACCCTGTCCAAGGGGCTGGGCCCAGGCATGTCTCGTTGTTTTGTCTAAGTTTGATCAGGAATGAGTAGAAGACGCAGCAACGACATTCTGCCCAGACAGAAACATTTGACCCGCTTTCGGAAAAGCAGGAACATGGAAAAGAACTGACTTTCTTCTCCCGCTGGGAATAACCAACCCCCTGCACCCCTCCACCCTGATTTCTGTCTCCTTTGCTCCTCACGTGTTGCTGTCAAGGGAAGTCTCAGAGTTCAGTTATTTTACAGAAGGCTGAACGGAAGGCTCAGTTAAAGATGTGAACACCTAGAAACAAATCAGGTGTCCAAATCTGACCTCTGCTGCCAGTACTCCAATAACCTTTTTTATCAAAACAGTGGAATATTTTAAGAATCAAATTATCAATTATTTTATTTATCTTCTTTGATATGAGAAAATAACAGACGTCTTAAGAGAGAAACTAAAATTTTAAATAGGCCTCCAATCATGGAATTTAAGGTTTTTTCCAATCATAATGTACGTAGGAAAAAATACGATAAAGAAAATTTTTGGAGTTACTTTTCCTGGGTCTCTCCTATGTACACATGTTATTAAACTTTATTTTGAAAAGAAAACTTAAAATTGTTTTCATTTAAATAGAAGTTTTCATCGTCTATCGGGGCCCGTTTTTTCTCTTCTGTGGCACCTGCTGTCCTCAGCACACAGCTTTTAACTCTTCCTCCAAGATTGCTGTTCTAATTCCAGCCATAACATCCACATTCCAGGCAAAAAGGAGACAAAAGCAGGAAAGGGTGCGCCTCCTGTCTTGGAGGACGCCTCACAGAAGAGGTGTCCACACTCGCCTGCATCCCCTTGGTGCCCTGTACTCACAGAGCCGCGCTCGCCGGGAGACGGGGTCTGTTGTGGTGGCCACGTGTCCAGCTAAACACCCTGAGTTCGTTTACTGTAGAAAGCTGGGAGAACAGACATTGGATAGTGCCAACAGCATCTGGTACAGGGAGTAAATCCCAAGGAGAATCCTTTTTAAATCAGCAAAGGGATGAACATGAGGATACAAATTATGGAGATCACGCTACATAAGAAAAGAGATGGTGTGACGAGCTCTGGGAAGACAGGGCTGAAGCCAGCCCAGCCAGAGGGGCCCAGACACACTGCCTTCTAGGTGGAAAGACGAGGCTGCTGACTCCAAGAGGGAGAAAAAGAAAAAAGGTAGAGGATTTTGTAGTGAGGGGGTTTCCATGTAAACTCTCTACACCGCCGTAAGTGTTGACATGGAGTGGAGCTGGACCTGTTTGGGAGAAGAGGCACATCCTGCTTTTTGGGAGGGTGCAGTAAAGCACAGCTGCTGGAAACACCAGAGTTTGTATGTTTTCTTGCAGAGGGTGCTGGACACATGCAGGGAGAGATCCTTGAGTGGAGAGTTCTCTCGAGGGCTGGTCCCCGTGATGAAAACAGGGTATGGAGCATGTCTGCAGCCCACACTGTCCACATGTGTGTTGGGAGATTCCATCTGGTTGGGCACAGGGTTCCCGAACATCCCAGGTGGCTACTGCCCGGCATCCTGGAGGGTGTGGCCACCGTCCCGCTACAGGAAGCCGGCAGTATGAATCCCCATACTCTCCACCCCTCCCTCCTGCGCTGAGACGCGGGGCGGGGCGGGGCGACACACAGTTCAGAATTACCTTCCTAACTGGCCTTTATTAACAGTGATGTGAGTCCAAGTTTCCCGGGAAATTGGGGTAGGGTCTTCTTTGGCTATCACCCTATAGAGCTGTTTTCCATTTCCGTCTGTGGTGGATGCTCACGAGTTTCCTATGAGAAGAAAGGAAAGCGCGTTTGTGTTGTTCACTGGGCATCCCACAGCCTGAGGGCAGGAACTGCTGGGCTGTGGGGAGAGCGTTCTAGGCGGAAATAACAACACGAGAAAACGGAGTTAGGTAGGCAAAGCCCCAAACCAGGAATGAAGAGCGAAGTGAGGACATGGGGTGCAGGAAAAGGCACGTCTAGAAAGATCTCAGGCTCTGTTCAGGTGCCTGGAAGCAGCTGCCCTCAAGGGTCTGGGGCTTGTGAAGAAGAACCCGCTGCTTAGCTAACGACGTTGGCCCCAGGGGTGCAGAAGGAGGAGAGCAGGGAAGGAGCGTGGAAACCCCATCACAAATCTGAGACAAGCGTGCCCAGGGCCTCGGAGCCCCACGAGGAAGTCTGCAGTCTGTCTGAGGGATTCGCCGTAGAGCAAGGGCCAAGTCCCTCTAAGGACTGCAAGGCCCCGGGCTGCTCTGGCCTGAAGATTCAGCACAAACACCCCTCTCTTAACCGTCGGCCAGAGGAGGCGGTGCGGTGAAATGCAATCCCTGGGACTGTCTTTGCCTCTGAGAAGCCGGCAGGAAGGAACTGAAGAGGCACAGATAAGAAGTCGCATTTCAGGACTCCCCCCAGCATCTCCTCCACTTCCCCACGGTGGTTACAGGGGAGCTTGCCCACCCAGGCTTCAAATCTTCAAGTGACCTCAGGCATTTGAAAAGTAGCTTTGTATTCCGGTCTGCTGTCCTTTCTGTGAAAGAACTTAAGGCCCACTGGGGTTGGGCTGATAGCACGGAAGTGTCACCATCGTGTTTCCTAAGTGTTCTTTCCAAAAGCTGGTATACCTGGATGAGATCCATGAAATTCCATGTATTCCTAGAGATTCTTCCTCACGCTCAAGGGTAAAGCAGCTCTTATTGCCCCACCCATGTCCATGGATCTTACATCAAATGCCTGTGAACCCTGACTGTGGGTCCTCACACCCACTGGGCCGTTTCTCAAAGACCTCAGGAGCTGCCATAGAAAACCTTCTCCTGGCAGCTGCCCTGATAGCTCAGGCTTCCTGAAATGTATATTCAAAAAAGAACCCTTGTATACATGTGCCACATCTTCTTTATCCATTCATCCGATGATGGACACTTAGGTTGCTTCCATGTCCTGGCTATTGTAAATAGAGCTGCAATGAACATTTTGGTACATGACTCTTTTTGAATTATGGTTTTCTCAGGGTGTATGGCCAGTAGTGGGATTGCTGGGTCGTATGGTAGTTCTATTTGTAGTTTTTTGAGGAACCTCCATACTGTTCTCCATAGTGGCTGTATCAATTTACATTCCCACCAACAGTGCAAGAGGGTTCCCTTTTCTCCACAACCTCTTCAGCATTTATTTTTCTAGGTTTTTTGATGATAGCCATTCTGACTGGTGTGAGATGATATCTCATTTTAGTTTTGATTTGCATTTCTCTAATGATTAATGATGTTGAGCATTCTTTCATGTGTTTGTTGGCAATCTGTATATCTTCTTTGGAGAAATGTCTATTTAGGTCTTCTGCCCATTTTTGGATTGGGTTGTTTGTTTTCTTGTTATTGAGCTGTATGAGCTGGTTATAAATCTTGGAGATTAATCCCTTGTCAGTTGCTTCATTTGCATATGACACATATATACAATGAAATATTACTCAGCCATAAAAAGGAACGAAACTTGAGTTATTTGTAATGAGGTGGATGGACCTAGAGTCTGTCATACAGAGTGAAGTTAAGTCAGAAAGAGAAAAACAAATACCGTACGCTAACACATATATATGGAACCTAAGAAAAAAAAAAAGGTCATAAAGAACCTAGAGGTAATAAGACGTGAATAAAGACACAGACCTACTAGAGAATGGACTTGAGGACAATGGGAGGGGGAAGGGTAAGCTGTGACAAAGTAAGAGAGTGGCATGGACATATATATACTACCAAACGTAAAATAGATAGCTAGTGGGAAGCAGCTGCATAGCACAGGGAGATCAGCTCAGTGCTTTGTGACCACCTAGAGGGGTGGGATAGGGAGGATGGGAGACGCAAGAGGGAAGAGATATGGGAACATATGTATACGTATAACTGATTCACTTTGTTATAAAGCAGAAACTAACACACCATTGTAAAGCAATTATACTCCAATAAAGATGTTAAAAAAAAAAAAAAGAACCCTCACCTAATCGTGTGACCTTAGAAATATCACAATTGGAACACTTCACCTTTCAATTCCTCTATCCATCCAAAATTTTTTTTTGAAGATCAACAGTGGCTTCAAAAGTTTGCCTACCTGTCATCAGACTTCAATCCAACTACCTGATACTGGCAGAGTCCCTAGAAAAGACACTGAAGGCTTCTTAAAACTAAGATGTCTTTTCAGGTCCCCTTCACTCGGTCCTCCCTGCAGTGGGTATCGCGCTGGGCATCTTCATGCAGTCTCGTCTTGTTCCCATGACAGCCCTGCGAGGTGGTCTTCTTGCCACCTAACTGAGAAGCTAGAAGATGCAGGGCAGAGTTTCACCCCAGCTGTCTGCTGCCCTGCCCTGGGTGCTGCGTGGAAGCAGTGCCCTGTTTTAATGTGATGCATTGCTCTGGAGAGGGAGTGAGTCCGGCATGTTCCACCTGTTTTATCTCAGCACAAAGGGAAGTGAGTTTTTGTGCCTGGGTGACAAGGACAGAACATTCAGTGACCCCCGAGGAGCTCAGCCAACACTGACGCTTCTCTAAATCTGGTTTTCAAAAGAGCTCCCCCTTGTCCCAGCTCTATTTATCTCCGCATTAGAGCACATCGTGATGTTTCATATCCTTCTGTAAAAGTCAGCGTCTTCAAATAGTTCTTACAATCTATGAAGGCAGTATCCCCATATTACACGGTATTAAATCTTAACACATTCTCCGTAATGCCTGGACTGGAAACCAAAGTTGTTGAAAACACCCACAGACTAATGGTGCCCTCTGCTGGTGGAGCGCAGCAGTACAGCACAAGGGATCCAGGCCGCAGTCTAAGGATGCTGAGATTCACAGTGCGCTCGCTTCTTCAGTGAAGAAGCTGAATTCCAGCCCCAACTCTTCTGCCGACTGACTAATTGGCACCGTGTAAGTGATTCCCCCTCCTGGGCCTCGGGGGTCTGTTCTGGAATGAAGAGCTTGAGCCGGTGCTTCCACATTCCTACGTTCCTGGATGGCAGGAGCGCCAATCCAAGGTTTGGGAACCGGACCCTTTCACAACCTGGCGTAGAAGCAATAAAAGTCCCTGAACCACCATCATCACCTCCGGTCAATAAAACATCACCTACTTCATCTTGACTTTTCAACTTCCTACGAGAGCAGAGAGAACCTGGGGCAGAGGAGACACAGCTGCTCAGACATCCAGCTCACGTGTGGCCAGCACACCCCCAGTCCTTCCCGCAGTCGGAATCCCACTGCCCTCCCCCAGCCACAGCTGGCCCACTGCTGCTCTCTACTGTTGCACTTACAAGTGTGCGGGTTGTGCATTATCTAAAGCCTGAGACTCACTGCCGGTGAGGGTCACTGACAAGCTGTCCTGGAGACAGCACTGGGGTTAGTCTCTACAGGGGGCATGGTGATGCCAGAGGCCAGAGTCAGGCTCCACCTCTGCTTCTGCCACGTTCCAGCTGGGTCCTGTGTCTCCACTCCTGCGTCGCTGAAAAATAGGAGTTTACTGAGGACCAAAAGAGAAATGAATACAAAACTGCCTCATCAACCCTGAAGAACTGTACACATAGATGTGACCATTAGGCTGCGAAGCCATCAAATAACAACCTGGCAGGACTTCCTTGGTGGCACAGTGGTTAAGAATCCGCCTGCCAATGCAAGGGACACAGGTTCGAGTCCTGGTCCAGGAAGATCTCACATGCTGCGACGCAACTAAGCCCGTGCGCCACAACTACCGAGCCTGCGCTCTAGAGCCCACGAGCCACAACTACTGAGCCGGAATGCCACAACTACTGAAGCCCACGTGCATACAGCCCGTGCTCCACAACAAGAGAAGCCACTGCAATGAGAAGCCCACACGCAGCAACGAAGACCCAACGCAGCCAAAATTAAATAAAATAAATTTATAAAAAAAACAAAAACAAAAAAACAACCTGGCATAGTTAGGTAGTAAAGAATGAATCGAAGGAAACTGAAAAGGAAAATCCAAATTTATGCAAAAAAATAAATTAGGAGGTCTTGAACTAATAGCAAGATTATCTCAGGGCATGATTTCCCAAAATAAAACTCTCCTGAGATTGCTCCAAAGGAAAATAACGATTGCATGGGCTTTATTCCCTCCTGGGAGATTCACAATGCCTGTCAGATTTTGCTGCCAAATTTATTACTAAAAATGCTCAATTTTTAGAGCTGTTTTGGATTTCAGAATTGCAGAATTTTGATACCTGTAAACCTGTATCAAAATCTACAAAAAAATTTCCAGTCTGAGTGGCTCCTATGTCTCTGGTCTCTTCAGAAGGAATTGTTTCAATCTAGTTTTAGTTTATATCGTTGTCAGTAACTTAGTAGTCAAAATAATCCCACCAACTAGTGTTGATTTAGGACTAAATTGCCCAATGTATACAAAGTGCTTATCTGTAAGTAGGCACACCAGGGTTTAATACGTGTGCTATGATCACCATCTGTAATAAAAGCATTCCTTCTGGCTCCAGGTCACCAGGAAAGATACTGCATGCACCAGTGCCACCTAAGAAAGGACCCAGGCCGCCACCTCATACTGATACTCTGAACCTCAAATTAGGACTAACGATCTGACAAGTACAATAGTAAGAATCACAGGATAGACTATTTGAACTCAGGACTGCCACAGAACATGTAGGATGCATAGATGACATAAGAAATGCATGAGAAAATGGGATCAATTGTCTAACAATTGACCCATCCTGGAATGTCCGATTCCCATCTGTCATATAATTCTTATTACACAGGCTGAAGGAGGATGGAGAAGGATGGTTCCATCAGTGAATACAGTGAACGGCTCTAAACTTTCACCATGTGCTGTGTCTTATTCTACAAATCAGGGTCTTTTTTCAGCCAGCACACACTTCCTTGTCCTGAGAACACTGAATACAGGATCAGGAGAACCACTGTTCCCCAGTCGGGTCATGGTCATACAGGCGTGGACCCAATGCTCAGCTCCCCATGTGCTCCTTTGGCCTGTTTGTGGTTTCTCATGCCTGTACCACACTGTGTTGATTACTGTGGCTTTATTAGTGAGTCTTGAAATTGGGCCAGGTAAGCCCTCCAGTTTCGTTCTTTTCTTTTTTTCAAGATGGCTTTGGATATTCTAGGTCCTTTGCATTTCCATATAAATTTCAGAATCATCTTGTCAATTTCTACAACAAGCCCTGCTGGGATTATGATTGAGATTGCAGTGAATATCTATTTGGGGAGAATTGATACCTCAATAATACTTTCTTCTAACCCACAAACATGGTATATCTCTCCCTTCATTTAAGTCTTCTTTAATTTGTCTCAGCACCATTTTGCAATTTTCACTATAGAAGTATTGCATGTTTTTGTTGATTTATTGCAAAGTATTGTATGTTTCTGTTGTTATGGTATATGTTTTTTTATTATTTCATTTTCCAACTGTGTACTGCTGTATATTAAGTACCCGTTGATTTCTGTATATTAACCATACACCCTGCAATCTATTATCAGTTCTAGTAACTTTGTAGATTCCTTAGGATTTCTCTATATAAACAATCATGTCATGACTATAAATTAAAAACCAAGCCAAGCCATACCCATAAAATTAAGTCTCTCTTTGGAGCCTAAGAAAAATGAGGAAAAGTAAAACTTAAGATACTTCATTAATGAACTAAAAGTTTACATCTACATGACCCACAGAAATGAGTGCAATAACACAAGAAGGTGGACCAGATTATCAAATTTTATGTCATTTGGTTGTCATTTCCTTTGATTTATGGAGGGGGGGAAAGAGAGAGAGAGAGAGAGAGAGAGAGAGGGCGAGAGAGAGAGAGAGAGAGAGAGAGAGAGAGAGAGGGAGAGAGGTGCTATTCTCATCTACATTTGGGTAAATTCTCATCTACTCCCCAAATAGTGTTACTATCAGTAAAGATATCCAGAAAGTATTTGTCATACATTAAATAATGGCCTGCATTAACTGCTGTAAGATAATTTAAAATATAGGGACTTCCTTGGTGGCACTGTGGTTAAGAATCCACCTGCCAATGCAGGGCACATGGGTTCGAGCCCTGGTCCAGGAAGATCCCACATGCCAGGGAGCAACTAAGTCCGTGCGCCGCAACTACTGAAGCCCGCGTGCCTAGAGCCCATGCTCCACAACAAGAGAAGCCACGGCAATGAGAAGCCCATGCACCGCAACGAAGAGTAGCCCCCGCTCGCCGCAACTAGAGAAAGCCCATGTGCAGCAACAAAGACCCAATGCAGCCAAAAATAAATAAATAAAATAAATTAATTTTAAAAAATAATAACCACACAAATATTTTTGTGATCCTGTAACACAACCTCTCTTCTTCCACGTTCTTGCTTCCCAATCAGCTCTGACACCATGCGATCGTCTCCACGGTGGTCCCACCCACGCCCCCCAGCAGGGGGCAGGAGCCCGATGTCTGACATCGTGTAGAATCTCCAGCCCAAGGTGATTATAAAAAGCATGCGGACTTCAGTCCTTTGCATTACTGTCTGTAGACTCTCTGAGGCGGTACACCCCACACAGTGTGTGCCGGGTGGGCTGTGTCCCTATCGCATCCCCGTGCAACTACCTCTCTACCACCACCTCCAGCTGGGTCCGCAGTTTCTTTGCTGTGGACAAACTACCAGTGCTCAGAACCCCTAACTCAGCCCTGGTCCTGTTCACCAAACATTCCTGCTGGCTCAGCTGTCTTTGAAAGTGCCCAGGGCAGATTCTGAACTCAGAGCCTTTCAGTTATGGAGAGAGGCGTACCACCTTGGCTCATTCAAGCGTTCAGTGCAGGTAGGCCTCTGGTTTCTTATGTGTCTCGAGTAAAATGAGAAATATTACTGCTCCCAACATAGACTAAACTTAGGCAAAATTTAGACTAAACCTCTGGCCGACAGAATAATAGCGCCCCAAAGATGCTGCCCTAGTTTGCTAAGGCTGCCATACCACAGACTGGCACACGGAAATTATCTTGGAATGGGTGATTACACAACAGAATTTATTTTCTCACAGTTCCGGAGGCTGGAGGTCGAGATCAAGGTGTCAGCAGAGCAGGTTTCTCCTGAGGGCCCTCCCCCTGGCTGCAGAGGCCGTCTTTCCCCCTCTCTCTGCCCTGGATCTTTGCATCAGCTTCCCTCTGTGTGTGTCTGTGTCCTGATCTCTTCCTCTTATAAGGGCATCAGTCAGATTGCATTAGGGCCACCCTAAAACCTTCATGTTAGCTTAATTAACAGTCACAGTCTGCGGTACTGTGGGTTAGGGCTTCAACATATGTGATTTGGAGGACACAGTTCGGCCTGTAACAGACATCCATGTCCAAATCCCCAGAAGCAGTGTCACCTTACATGGCAAAACGACTTTGCAGGTGCGGTTAAGTTAATTTAAGGATCTGGGGACGGGGAGTGGCTCACTCTGAATCATGCAGGTGGCCTCACTGTACTCACAGCGTCCTTAGAAGGAGGCAGAAGGGTCAGGGTCAGAGAAGGGGGTGTGACAACAGAAGCAAAATTCAAAGGGAGACAAGACAGACATGCAGGGGTAGGCTCCACGTGCTCTGAAGACAGGAAGGGGCCGCAGGGATACAGGTGTCTCCAGAAACCAGAAAAATAGAGGACACGGATTCTCCCCCAGAGCTTCCAAAGGAGCACAGCCCTGCTGACACGCGGCTTTAGCTCAGGGAGACGTCCCACCTCCAGAACTGCGAGATAATAAATCTGTGTTGTTTTGAGCCACTAAGTTGATAGGAATTTGTTACAGCAGCAAGAGGAAAACTAATATAACTTCCCAGTCTGGAAATATCTTGGAAGCTGTGAAAATGAGGAAACAATCAGAAGGATTGTTGCAAAAAATAATGAAAAACTAGAGTTCAAGGGAAAATACCAAAGGAAATGAGGGAGGGGGAGAAAGGAGGAAAGAGAAATCAAGGAATGCGACAGCAGAGAGCATAGGATGCCTACAGTGGCAGCCCTGCAGAGGACACGTGCTGGCCTGGAGAAGATTATAATATGAAGGAATTTAAAACACAAAGCCCATAAGACCAGTTGTGGAACGCTGAGCCTCTAGGAAAAGCGGCCAGCAGTGTATTCAGCAACTCTTTGCATCCATGACTCTGACCACACCGCCAACGCCCCTGGCTGAGCTGCCTTAGAAAGACCAGACCACGAAGCCCGTCAGCCCGACCTGGAAACGGCCCAGGGCGGGCACGCTTCCGAGAAGCCACAGACGTAACAGGACCTGGCTCTGAGACCATCCAGGTGAACAGTCTGGGCGCCCTCCGTGGAGGCGACAATAATAATAACAGCTACTTTTAGAAGCCTATTACTACGTCCAAGCACTTGAGAGGCAGAATATACAAAGAGACAATGGCCAGACCGTATATAAGCATAGAGCTCTGCCCCCCCACCCGCTGCAGCCCGCACAGGGAACCGACCTCTCATCCACAGTCCTCCACAGGAACCAGCCCAGGAATCAGCCTGCTGTCTCCAGGGACAATGCAGAAAGTCAAACAGTAACCCCTGCAACATTCAGCCCCAAATGCCCAGGACCTGATGAATGAGCGACAGCACACTTTTGTCCCTACTTCCAACTTAGGACCAACCAGAGGAAGCCAAATATGTCCCTCTGACAAATCGCATAGGATGCCCCGTCTAGTAGCCACCTCCAGCCAGGGCACGCCTGAAACCTTCTACTTCTTCCACTATAGAACTTTCTCCTTCCTCTGCCTGCCTTTGAGTCTCTGACAAAATGTCAGGGAAGATGGTTGACTCTTGCTGCAGCCAGCTCTGCGTAAATAGCCTTTGCCTGTTTTCACGTGGGTGGTCTTCATGTACACGCTTAGGAAACACTCACAGCCGCCCATGCAGTGATAACTTCCATGACGCTATGCAGCAGAAGCTAGAAGTCACTCTCTGATTGGCACCTGAGGCTACATGCTCATCATCTGACACTTGGAGCCCAGAGAAGTTTGGCTCCTTTTCCCAAAGCCTACCACTAACCATGTTTGGGAAAGACTGAACTAGAGTTTCAGAAGCAAAGCCGTAATTTGGAAGCCAGAAAGATAAATAGTTGAATGCCAGAGAAGGATTACACAGGGAAAACCAGAGAATGACCAACATGATGGTCAGACGTGTCTGGCCCTCATCACAGGGGCACTTCCATTTAGAAATTAACACGCTTCAAAATGTGCCCAAGTATTCCTGGAGGTTCCTCCAGGGTCTGTCACGTGCTGTCCAGTGCAGTCCAGGCCACCACTGTGCCCATGTCGCCCTGGGTCTCACGGACTCTGGAACCTGAGCGCTAACGCGGGGGGCCTGCCTTCAGAATCCTGCACTCTTGCGCCAGAGCTGAGACCACTGCCCCCGCGGGCCGGCCTGCCCCCCAGACATCCGAGCCTGAGCCACACACCCGCCCGGGGACACCAGCACGGCCCCTCGCTCCTGCTCAGCGCACCTCCTCGAGCGTGTTTTGTCCCAGCATCACTGCCACCTCAGATGATTGACAGAACATTTATTCCTTCCCCCCGTGATTCTTAAAGATGATCACTCATTGCTACATTCCCATAATCACCTTGTTGAACGTGCAACAGTCTTAAAGTTATTTTCACAAACACTATTCATGCATTACACTATTCCTCTTTTTTTTCTTTTTTTTTTAACATCTTTATTGGAGTATAATTGCTTTACAATGGCGTGTTAATTTCTGCTGTATAACAAAGTGAGTCAACTATACATAAACATATATCCCCATATCTCCTCCCTCTTGCGTCTCCTTCCCACCCTCCCTATCCCACCCCTGTAGGTGGCCACAAAGCACCGAGCTGATCTCCCTGTGCTATGCGGCTGCTTCCCACTAGCTATTTTACGTTTGGTAGTGTATATATGTCCGTGCCTCTCTCTCACTTAGTCCCAGCTTACCCTTTCCCCTCCCCGTGTCCTCAAGTCCATTCTCTATATCTGTGTCTTTATTCCTGTCCTGCCCCTAGGTTCATTTTGTTTTGCACAGCAAAGGAAACCATAAACAAAACGAAAAGACAACCCTCAGAATGGGAGAAAATATTTGCAAATGAAGCAACTGACAAAGGATTAACCTCCAAAATTCACAAGCAGCTCATGCAGCTCAATATCAAAAAAGCAAACAACCCAATCCAAAAATGGGCAGAAGACCTAAATAGACATTTCTCCAAAGCAGATATACACTATCCCTCTTTTGGGGGGATGATGGACACTCGGGGGACCCTGGGTTTTCATCCAAAGAGCAAAAAATAGTTAAAATCCAAAAAACCTCTCCTCAAGCTCCATGAAGCCCAGGACGAGATTTCAAACAAACCACGTCACCCCGGCTGCCATCCACCTGGGCTCCCTGTGCTGCGTGGGCTGGAATCTGGGCAGGGGCTGGGGGACGTGATGGGGGACATGTGAAAAGAAAAGGGTAAGTCGAGGAAGACTACCAGGAAATGCATTGGCAGAAGGCCAGCTCGTGGTGAGCACTCCAGGGTCACAGCCCACAAGCGCGGCCCCCTGGCGTGTGGGAGATGGGGTGTCCCTGAGCCTTGTCCTGTACGGCCCGTCGTTCAGGACAGAGCTGACCCATCCCCGAAGGCGGTGCGGACGCCAGGAGAAATACGATGAACAAAGGATGAGAAACAAAGCTGAGCTGTCTTCTGAATGGAGACTCTATGAGAACCAGGCGGAGGGGAGCAGAGCGGCCCCCTCCACCCCTGCCGTCCTGAGTGCAACGGGGGTGACCCTGGTCCTCTTGTGTGGGCACCCCGCCATGCCTTCACCTCGGGGTGTGCAGTGGAGGTGTACTGACGCTGCCACACATGCTTTCTTGCAGAAACTTCTGCACTCGATATACGTAATGCTGTCGGAGCCGAGAACAGAAGGTTGTAGCCTCGCCCGTGACCAGGCTGGCCTATCACTGCCCCATCCCTCCAGATACTGCGAGGGGTTAAGGGGGAGATACGAGCCCAGCAAAACCAATCAGAATATTCAGGGAGATGGAAGAGGTCACTGAGAGACGAGAGCTGTTCTTTACCAAATTCGGAGCTGCAGGAATACTGTAACCGGGAGCCCCTGGAAGGCATCGTCCTGCCACCTCACAGGTGCAACGCAGACCTGCAGACGAGAGGAAGTGGCCCCTGACAGCAGGGGCCAAGGACCAGCAGCCTGCCGTTGCTGTACTTGGGCTTCTGCCTCTCTTCCCAGCTAGAACAAAGGGAAACTGGCTGAGCCTATACCTGAAACTAGGACAGATACTGAGTGGCAGAGCCCCTGCCCCTCCCCAGTGCCCGCTGAACAGTGCGACACGGGAGGGATCAGGGAGACAGACCCTTCAAGAAGCGCAGCTCCCACCAGAGCCGAGCCCAAGATGAGGCAGTGACCTTACAGTGTGTCAGGACAGCCAGGAGAGCAGAAATAAAGCCTGTTCTCCTCCAAAGGGGCCGCGGCCTCGGGCCCAGGCACGTCGCTCTGAGTAGCAGAACACACCCACTCTGGTGCAAAATCTCTGACCCTGGGGCGAGGCTGGTCCAGATGCCACTGAGTCAGAAACTCCTCCTTCAGGATGCAAACCACCAGGGACCACCTTCACTGGCTCTTTTTGTTTCCAGAGCTGGGACTGGGCAATCCCGGTAGAGCCACACTGAACGTGCCTGGCTGCAGCCTGGTTTGGGACCCTGGAAGGGACTCGCCAGGTCCAGGTGGGGCGCTTGGATTGCTCTGGACGGCACTGTGCCCCCTCAAGATTCATATGGTGAAGCCCTAATCCCTCATGTGGCTGTAGTCGAAATAGAGCCTTTCAGGAGGTGATGAAGGTTATATGAGGTCATAAGGGTGGAGCCCTAAGCCCATGGAACCAATGTCCTCGGCAAAGAGGAAGAGGCACCAGAGATCTCTGGTGAGCACACAGTGGGAAGGCAGCCATCTGCGAGCCCGGAAAAGAGTCCTCGTCAGAAACCACATCCGCCAGCACCTAAATCTGGACCCTGCAGCCTCCAGAACTGGGGAGAGAGAACTTTCTGTTGTTAAGCCCCCAGCCTGTGGCATTTGCTTCGTTGCCCTGAGGTGACTTAGATGAGGACTGCAAAGATCTCTGGGTAGATACGCACCCACCCGACCCTGTGGTTTCCTGGACAAAACCTCAGTAATGCTGAGCTCCACGTGCTGAAGGACAGGGCTGCTGCCTGGAGCTTCCCTGCCCCGATGACCAGCACGGCTGGGCCGTGGAGCCTACAGACACGAAGGGTGGACTCTGGCCAGGAGCTCCGTGTCCTCACTGAGGAGGTCAGGGCTGCTGCATAACCCTGAAGAAAATGAGGGGTCCGGCAAAGTCCTGGCTCAGGGCTCAGTCAACTGGCCCCACGGTCTGGACGCTGAGCGGGCACAGAATGAAGCGGGCCTTCCAATTCCAGATGCTTCAGCTGCATCTGAGGCCAGGTAGCAGGTGCCCCCTACTGACGACTGGTCAGCAGAGCAGCCACCCTGGACAGTGTACAAAACGGTCTCCCTGGGCTCCGAGCCCAGGGAGGGCAGGGCCGTGTTGGCTGTGCCCACCTTCTTCTGTGCTGAGCATGGACGAAGGCACCCAGTGGGCCAGCTCTCCCGTGGACAGTGCCCAGCCGCTCCCCTCTCCTTGCCATCACAGCGGCTGCTTCTGAGCACCACGGGGCCATCTGCCTTGGACACTCAGCACAGTTCTCCCACCCTGCAGCTCTCTCCCCAGGCCTTTAGAGCGGAGGAAATCCCCTGACTCAGCGCCACCCTTGCTGCACAGCACGGCCGTCCATCAGGGAGAGGGGCTGAGCGGCAGGTGAGATCCATCGCGCGGCTGGGCGTCTGCTGGCTCTTCCCCTGCACGATGTTACCCAAGATGGGGTCCGGCTGCTCGTCCCTCGAAAGCCAGTACTCAGGAGGCAAGGTTGGTGGAAAGAAAGATTGCTTCGTTCCAGAGCCCCGCAGCTGGCGGGGAGGGCGGACTCGTGTCCAAAGGCCAACTCCCCCCACCAACTATCAGGAGAGTTTCAGGGGTGCACAGGCGGAGGGAAGGGGCTACACATGGAAACAGCACAGTCGGCTCTGACGGTCATCCTGAAACTGGTCCTGCGGTGCTCTGACCAGCGTCATCGTGACCGCTTTAAGTACACTTAGTCTTCAGTTCCAGGCTTGGTTTGCTCCCATTTCCTTGAGGCCGATTCTCAGAATTGCGGCAGCTTATGTCAGGGCTACAGCCTGGTCATCATGTAGTTCACTCCTTCCACCTGGTGGCGGTTTCAGTGTCTACGAGACAGCTCACAGGATATGGCTCAAAATATTTATCTGTAGCCCTTGAGGAGGAACTAAAGGTCTCTGACTTTGCTTAACGATTACACTATTATTATTTGGTCTCATTTGACTGTTTTCCTTTGTTTTTGCATTTTCTCACTTCTCTGATTAAACTTATTCTTTGACTAAAGCTTTTATACAGACAAAAGGCAGGTGGAGGACATGGTGGGGAAGGACCACAGCGTCCTTCCATTTCAATTCAATTTCAATAACCATCCCGGGCAGGAGATGGCGGTGGGTGGGGGAGCGGCAGCCTGCCTCACCCAGTGATCCCAGCACATTTCTGGAATCCTTTTGCTCTCTCACTTCCCCGGGAGGTCATTTCACCATTTCTCCTGGCTGGAACACCCCACACCCCTCCCCCTTTTCACTCTCCACCCAGAGCATCCCCTTCTGCTTCCTTGAGGACACAGAGGCAACGATCTCCCACAACCTGTCTGCAAAACTCCCTGCACCAAGAACCACCAGTTCCCTGTGTCCTCCCCGTGGCAGCTGGTGAACTGAGCTCGCTCCTTCTAAAGCAGCCCCTGTCCTTCATTTGTGCTCAGGACCTCACCCCCTCATGTCAACTCAAGGACTTTTCTCCTACGGTTCTCTCCTCTCCCTCTGTCATCAGCGGTTTACCCTTGTCTCCTGGATCATCACCATAAACATGCAACATGTTCTAGGATCTCCCACCTTTTAAAACTTCTCTGTCTAGAACGCATGTTCCCCCTTGAGCTGCTGCTTCCCTCGGTGCCGGCCCCTTGCCCTCTACACGGAGCCTCCTCTCTCTTGCGTGTGCCGGCCCCTTGCCCTCTACACGGAGCCTCTTCTCTCTTGCGTGTGCCGGCCCCTCGCCCTCTACACGGAGCCTCCTCTCTCTTGCGTGTGCCGGCCCCTCGCCCTCTACACGGAGCCTCCTCTCTCTTGCGTGTGCCGGCCCCTCGCCCTCTACACGGAGCCTCCTCTCTCTTGCGTGTGCCGGCCCCTCGCCCTCTACACGGAGCCTCCTCTCTCTTGCGTGTGCCGGCCCCTCGCCCTCTACACGGAGCCTCCTCTCTCTTGCGTGTGCCGGCCCCTCGCCCTCTACACGGAGCCTCCTCTCTCTTGCGTGTGCCGGCCCCTCGCCCTGTACACGGAGCCTCCTCTCTCTTGCGTGTGCCGGCCCCTCGCCCTGTACACGGAGCCTCCTCTCTCTTGCGTGTGCCGGCCCCTCGCCCTGTACACGGAGCCTCCTCTCTCTTGCGTGTGCCGGCCCCTCGCCCTGTACACGGAGCCTCCTCTCTCTTGCGTGTGCCGGCCCCTCGCCCTGTACACGGAGCCTCCTCTCTCTTGCGTGTGCCGGCCCCTCGCCCTGTACACGGAGCCTCCTCTCTCTTGCGTGTGCCGGCCCCTCGCCCTGTACACGGAGCCTCCTCTCTCTTGCGTGTGCCGGCCCCTCGCCCTGTACACGGAGCCTCCTCTCTCTTGCGTGTGCCGGCCCCTCGCCCTGTACACGGAGCCTCCTCTCTCTTGCGTGTGCCGGCCCCTCGCCCTGTACACGGAGCCTCCTCTCTCTTGCGTGTGCCGGCCCCTCGCCCTGTACACGGAGCCTCCTCTCTCTTGCGTGTGCCGGCCCCTCGCCCTGTACACGGAGCCTCCTCTCTCTTGCGTGTGCCGGCCCCTCGCCCTGTACACGGAGCCTCCTCTCTCTTGCGTGTGCCGGCCCCTTGCCCTCTACACGGAGCCTCCTCTCTCTTGCGTGTGCCGGCCCCTTGCCCTCTACACGGAGCCTCCTCTCTCTTGCCTGTGCCGGCCCCTTGCCCTCTACACGGAGCCTCCTCTCTCTCGCGTGTGCCGGCCCCTTGCCCTCTACACGGAGCCTCCTCTCTCTTGCGTGTGCAGCTGCTCGTCCATCCCATGGCTTTAATGACACCAAGACGCTCATGATTATTAAATGTCTATTTCCGGCCCCAACACGTTCCCTGAGATCCAAACTCAAATATCTCAGTGCTTACTCAGATGTCTAGTAGGTGTCTCAAAATTAATACAATCAAAACGCCCCTCAAACTTGCAGATGCCCATTTCAGCAAACGGCGCGCACATTGCTCCCATTTTCAAATCAAAACCCCAGGAATCCTCACTAATTCCTCTTTCCCACATACTCTGGGATTCATCAGCGGGTCATACCCACTCCTTCATGAATCCCAAATCCAACCGCCCCCCTCCCAGGGCCTGCCAGCCCCAGGGGCCCAGCTTGGGGTCCCTCTCTAAGCTCTCGTGCTGACAGCCGCCAGGCCATTGGCGCTGCGGCCCCTGGGGCAGGACAGGTGGTGAAAGATAAGCAGGGACAAGGGACATCCCCACCAGCTACCACACTCAGGACCAGGGCCACAGAAATGGTCATTACTTGCCCTAAATCACAAGACAGTAAGTAGAAGAGGCAGGATTTGAACCTAGGAAATCTGGCTCCAAAGTCTGGGCTCTAAAATACAGGCGAGACTGGACATGCAGAGTGTCCGGCTCACCTAAAGAACTGCCCAGCTGGAGAGAGTTGGACATATTCAAACCCCACCCACGCATTCCCACGGATACAGGCCATCCATGGTGTGGGCGGTCACGAGGCCATTTTTTCCGTCTTCAAAAACACTCTCCTCCAGGGATGAGGGTCTAGTTAAAGGTCTGGGTCCATGAAAGTGGCCAGTTGGAGAAGTGGTGCAGCAGGGGTGAGGATAACGGGAGCGTCCAGGGAAGGAGCGACGTACAAAGAGGCGGTTCCTGAACTAACACGGGGCTCCTTTCCTGGATTGCAGGGTCCTCCTTGTGGCCTGGCTTGGGGAACAAAATCTAACAGGGGCCCGCCTCTACCGGAAAAACTAAGTGCCGACACCAAACAGGCCATAGGTTCCCAGCGTGATCTCAGGAATTGCTTCGGAAGACTGAAAATACAGATTTCTCGGCCTGAATGAAGCAAAACATCTCGGGTGGCATCTGAGAATCTTTACTTTTAGAAGCTTCTCAGATGAGCTCATCCAGGTTTGAGAACCACTGGTGCAGAGTGGAAGAAGGAAGAGGGGTTTGGGGCCTGGTGTGATGGCGAGCTTCCAGGCTGACCCCCAGCCACCCCCACTGTCTGGCAGGAGCTCCTCCCTGGGGCATCTCCTGCCATGCATAGGCCTAACCGGGGACAAGTGTCCTGCAACAGGGCAGTGCAAATGGTGCTGTGAGGTTTGAGGCCAGGTCATAGAAGACATCACGGCTTTTCCCCTCACCCTCTCAGGATTATTGATGTGACACATGATGTCACAGGGACACTCCAGCAACCCTACAGAGGAGCCCCCGTGGAGAGGAACCCAGGCCTCCTGACAACAGCAAGCACAGCCACGTGGGTGCACCGTCTTGGAAGTGGATCCCCAGTGCCAGTCAAGGCTTCCTGACACAATGACTCTTCATGAGACAGGCTCCAAGTCAGAACCACCCAGCTAAGCCACTCCTGAACTCCTGATCCACAAAATAGTATGAAATAATAAACGTTTATTGTTGTTTTAACCTGCTGAGTTTTAGAGTGACTTGTTAAGCAGAAAGAGAAAATTAATAAGCCTGGAATGATCAGGACATTTTGTGAAGGAAACTGGACTCTGGGGTCTGATAAGAGAAGAAGGGAAGGGCATTAGATTAAAGAGTAATCTAGGTCTGGAGTGATCTATTTCACTGGAAGTCAAATGGAGAAGAATAAACTTATCCCTTACCCCCGGGCCCAAATCATCCTGCTTTCCCATTGACAGTAACAGTACTCCTCCGGGATCTGGGGCGGGGCCTGGGGGGTGAGCTGGCATCACGATGCTCTGTGAGGAGCTGGCCTGGATCCTCACTGACGGCGTCCATGGGTCTCAAGCCGGGTTGCATGTTAAGATCACCTGAGGAGCTTTAAAAAATATTGACTCCTGGGCCATCTTCCCAAAGATTCTGATTTAACTGGTCTGGACTGTAGCCTGGGCATGGGTAACGTTAAAATCTTTCCAGGTGACTGATATGCAGCTCTGGCTGAGGACCACGGCTGTAGATAAAGAGCTTCAGCATCTTCCTAGAGCTGGACTAAATATACGTGCAGCAAGGGTGGGCAGGAAACTGTGCACCTTTGTTCTGATGCAGCCCAGTACACAGGGGCGCTGGGACCATGCACACTAAAGTCAGGGTCTTCTGAAGGGCAATAATTATTTTTTAGTATGTTTGGGGGGTTTTTCTGTTTGGTTTTTTTTTTGTGTTTTTGTTTGGTTGGTTTTTTGGTTTTGTTTTTTGTTCGTCTGCTGTTTTTACAAGCCGCTCAGCTTGCAGGATCTTAGTTCCCCGACCAGGGATTGAAGACGGGTCCTCGGCAGTGAAAGCGCAGAGTCCTAACCACTGAACCGCCCCGGAATTCCCATGAAGGGTAATATGAACAGCCAGTGAGGATTGCTGCTCTGGTCATCTATAGCTGTGCGGCATAAACCACAATAACTGCTGATTGTAATCATCATGCTTGGTCTGGGATTGATGGAATTCATCTGGATGGTGCTTACTGAGCTCTCATGCAGTTACAGTCAGACAGTGGCTGGGCTGGGGTCCTCTCTAAGACTGCTTCACACGATGGTTGACACTGGCTATCAGCTGAATCTCGTATAGGGCTGTTGGTAGAACAGCTACATGCAGGCTTCCCATGTGGCCTGGACCTCCTCACAGCATGGTGGCCAGTTCCAAAAGTAAGCTTCACAAAAGAAACCATCAGAAGCTACTGGACCTTTTCTAAGCCAGCCTTGGAAGTCATGCAGCATCACCACATCTTTTTTTCTTTTTTTTTTTAATTGAAGTATATAGTTGATTTACAACGCTGTGCCAATCTCTGCTGTGCAGCAAAGTGACTCAGTTATACACATAGAGACACTGTTTTTTTTAATATTCTTTTCCATGTGGCTTACCACACGATATTGAATATAGTTCCCTGTGCTACACATTAGGACCCTGTTGTTTATCCATTCTAAACGTAATAGTTTGCATCTACCAACCCCAAACTCCCAGTCCATTCCTCTCCCTCCCCCCGCTCCCCCTTGGCAACCACCAGTCTGTTCTCTATGTCCGTGATTCTGTTTCTGTTTTGTAGATAGGTTCATTTGTGGCGTATTTTAGATTCCACATGTAAGTGATATCATATGGTATTTGTCTTTTTCTTTCTGACTTACATCACTCAGTATGATAATCTCTAGTTTCATCCATGTTGCTGCAAATGGCATTATTTTGTTCCTTTTTTTAGCTGAGTAGTATTCCATTGTATATATGTACCACATCTTCTTTATCCATTCATCTTTCAATGGACATTTAGGTTGTTTCCATGTCTTGGCTATTGTGAGTAATGCTGCTATGAATATAGGAGTGCATGTATCTTTTTGAATTATAGTTTTGTCTGGGTATATTCCCAGGAGTGGGATTGCTGGATCATATGGTAATTCTATTTTTAGTTTTCTGAGGAACCTCCATATTGTTTTCCATAGCGTCTGCACCAACTAACATTCCCACCAAATGTGTAGGAGGGTTCCCTTTTCTCCACACCCTCTCCAGCATTTGTTATCTGCAGACTTTTTAATGATGGCCATTCTGACCGGTTTGAGGTGATACCTCATTGTAGTTTTGATTTGCATTTCTCTAATAATTAGTGATGTTGAGCACCTTTTCATGTGCCTACTGGCCATCTGTATGTCGGAAATGCCTATTAAGGTCTTCTGCCCATTTTTTGATTGGGTCATTTGTTTTTTTGTTGTTGAATGGTATGAGCTGTTTATGTATTTTGGAGATTAAACCCCTGTCTATCTCATCATTTGCAAATATTTTCTTCCATTCCATAGGTTGCTATTTTGTGGATTTTTTTTTAATGATTTCCTTTGCTGCACAAAAGGTTGTAAGTTTGATTAGGTCCCATTCATTTATTTTTGTTTTTATTTCTATTGCCTTGGGAGACTGGCCTAAGAAAACATTGGTACAATTTATGTCAGAGAATGTTTTGCCTATGCTCTCCTCTAGGAGTTTTACAGTGTCATGTCTCATGTTTAAGTTTTTAAGCCATTTTGAGTTTATTTTTGTGCACAGTGTGAGGGTGTGCTCTGACTTCACTGATTTACATGTAGCTGTCCAACCTTCCCAGCACCACTTGCTGAAGAGACCATCTTTTACCCATTTTACATTCTTGCCTCCTTTGTCAAAGGTTAATTGACTGTAAGTGTGTGGGTTTATTTCTAGGCTCTCTATTCTGTTCCAGTGACTCATATGCCTGTTTTTGTACCAATACCACACTGTTTTGATTACTGTAGCTTTGTAGTATTGCGTGAAGTCTGGGAGAGTTATACCTCCTGCTTTGTTTTTTTTCCTCAGGATTGCTCTAAAAATTCTGGGTCTTTTATAAATTTTTGGATTATTTGTTCTGTAAAAAATGTCATGAGTAACTTGATAGGGATCACATTAAATCGGTAGATTGCTTTGGGTAATACTGCCATTTTAACAATATTAATTCTTCCAATCCAACAGCATGGGATAGCTTTCCATTTCTTTGAATCCTCTTTAATTTCCTTTAGAAATGTTTTACAGTTCTCAGTGTATAAGTCTTTCACCTCCTTGGTCAGGTTTATTCCTAGGTATTATTTTTTGGTGAGATTTTAAAAGGTATTGTTTTCTTACATTCTTTTTCTGATATTTCATTGTTAGTGTAAAGGAATGCAACCAACTTCTGAATGTTAATCTTGTATCTTGCTACTTTGCTGAATTCATTTACTTGGTCTAGTAGTTTTTGTGTGGAGTACTTAGGGTTTTCTATATATAGTATCATGTCATCTGCATATGGTGACAATTTTACCTCTTCCCTTCTGGATACTTCTTATTTCTTTTTCTTGTCTAATTGTTGTGGTTAGGACTTCCAATACTATGTTGAAGAGAAGTGAGAGTGGGGCAGCATCACCACATTGTATCATCAAGGTAGTCACAAAGGCACAAGATAAAGGTTCTACAGACTGAATTGTGTCCCTCCCAAAATCCGTATGTTGAAGCCCTAACCCCCAATGATATTTGGAGATGGGGTCTTTGGGAGGTGATCTGGTTTATATGAGGTCATGAGGGTGGAGCCCCCATGGTGGGATTAGTGCCCTTGTAAGAGACACCAGAGAGCTTGTCCCCTCTCTCTCTCTGGCTCTGCCATGTGAAGATACAGCAAGAAGAAGGTATCTGCAAGCCAGGAAGAAGACCCTAACCAGAACCAAACACACTGGCACTTCGACCTCAGACTTCCAGTCTCCAGAACTGTGAAAATAAATGCTGTTTAAGGTCCTGGTCTGTGGTATTTTGTTATAGCAGCCTGAGCAGACTAAGACAAAAGACTCTACCTCTTGTTAGGAAGAGTGTTAAAGGACTTGCAAGCATATTTTAAAATAACCTAAAATAGAATGAACATAAACAACACCTCTACGATACATCAAGCCTCATGCCGGTGAGTCTAGAGCTGAGAAGTTTCTGGGATTTTATAGATGATCAGCGGTAGAACTATTTTGTAATTCATAGATTTCCTGGAACTGCAGCTCCCAGACCCTTTCTAGCCAAAACGGGAGGAATGGAGGTTGACTTGGTGGTCTCACCAGGAAAGCAACAGAGGAGATTCTCACTTATTTTAAAAATTCCAACACATGTGCTCTGCCTAACACATGGGAGGTGAAGAATAAACACTTGGTGAACGGATGAATTCGGTTCTCAATTACCACCTCAGTCACAGCCTTGACAGCCCAACTGAAAGGCCCTGGGCTTGAATCATCTCCATCCTATGTCTGGCATTGGTCTGCCTGTTGGGAAACAGAAGACATTAAGTGGGGCCTCCCTGATGGCGCAGTGGTTAAGAATCCGCCTGCCAATACAGGGGACATGGGTTCGAGCCCTGGTCCGGGAAGATCCCACATGCCGCGGAGCAACTAAGCCAGTGCACCACAACTACTGAGCCTGCACTCTAGAGCCCACGAGCCACAACGACTGAAGCCCACGTGCCACAACTACTGAAGCCCACGCGCCTAGAGCCCATGCTCCGCAACAAGAGTAGCCCCCGCTCTTTGCAACTAGAGAAAGCCTACACACAACAACAAAGACCCAGCACAGCCAAAAATTAATTAATTAATTAAAAAAAGAGAACAGAAGACAATAAGTGGACAAGGTGTCCACCTGCCGCCCAGTGACAGAGATGGGAGCCAGCAGCAGAGGGCTGAGGCTGTTTATAAGTAGTTATTGGGATAGATTTCTGCTCTGAGGAGACAGCGTGGGAATCTGTGCGGGGGATTAGGCTGGGGCTGAGATGCTGGAATTCGTTTCAGATGTGGATGACAAGACACAGTGGGACTGGAACGCAGGCAAACTTTTCAAGGCTGCTACAGCCCTTCAGCTGCTGTGCCCTGGCTCTGTGACCAGACGTCAGATACTCGCTAGAGGTGCCGGCCCTGGGCACTCCTCCCCGGGGCTCCTCCAGCCCTCACAACAAGAGTACAATGTACGTGGAATTTCCACAGGCCACCCTGTTCTTGTGTCCATTAAACTGGTGTCACTTGGGAGGGCAGATGGGAGGACGTCCACAGGGTGGAGGGTGCAACCTCAGCTGTGGCTAGGGCAGCAGGACACAGTGCCCTAATGCTGCCATCAAGGTGTCAGCCAGAGGGATTTGCTAACTGGGTGAAGCATGACAAGGCCACAGGGAAGGTGACCTGAGATGAGGTGAGAGGGGATTCCCAAAGATCAGGAGGATGTCCCCACGAGGACCCTCAAGAGCAAAGAAGCAGCCCAAGTGATGACTGTTTCAAGGGGTTACTATATGCCTGGCAAGAAGCCAAAGCATGGGCCCGTCCAGGGCTGTGGCTTGGCTGTCAGATGTGCCCACACAGCCATTCATTAGACATCATATCCGTCAATCTCCCGGCAGCCTCTGAAGTGATGTCATCCCCACTCTGCATCTGAAGAAACTAAGTGTATTCCTCTCCTGTGCTGCTGTAAGAAACGACCACAAACTGAGCAAGGTGTCCTCTGCCAGCGTGGGCAGGGCCTGCTCCAGCTGAAGGCTTCAAGGAGGACCCTTCCAAGCCTCCGCCTGGCTCTTGGTGGCGCCTGTGGTCCTTGGCATTCCCAGGCTGGTGGACGCACCTCGCCAGGCCCTGCCTGTCTCCCCTAACCCACCCCACCCCACGCCCCGCCTCCTGCCGTGTCTCCTCTGGCTGCATCTCTCCTGACCCCCCTCCTCTTCTCAGAACACCTGCCATTGGGTTAGGGCCCATCTCATCCAGGAGGACCTCACCTTAGCTAACGACATCTGCAAAGACCTAATTTCCAAATAAGAGCACATTCTCAGGCTCCGTTGAACATGGATTTCAACCCAGTGCACTGAGTTTTAAAGAGGTTTAAGGAATTGCCAAGTTTCCACAACCCATAAGAAGGCAGCTGGAACAAGGTTTGAACCCACAGAGCAAAGCCGCTTGCACACATCCCAGATTTGCCTTTGCAACAGAGGGGTTTAACCCTGTGAAGCCCCCGGGAAACATTCCCACCGCTGCCCTCACTTTGGGGCCATGAGGTGGAATTGGAAGACAAGTACTGTGCTGTCACTGTGAACCCCTGTGCCCGCACCCCTCAGGGAGCTGAGGGGAATTCTGCCCAGATGCCCGACCTCCCGACAATGTTCCCAGCTGGCTGAGGGAGACCATACAACCTGACAGCCCTCACCCCACCCTCACCGGATCACTGGGTGTGGATCAGATCCCAAACCCTGCAGGAGGCCACAACCTCAAGAGTCCCACGCGGACTGCCGTGACCCCTGGTGGCCTGGAGGAGGGGCGCTGGAGGGAGAGTCAAAGCCTGGACTGGGGGGAGGAGGATGCTTGCAACTCAGGGAAGGACCCCGGAATCCCAGAATCGCAGGGGAGGGCCTGGGTGTTCTTGAGCTGGGTAGGGGACTCTTAGTGATGGGTGGGCCCAGGATGAGAAACAATCCTTTCTTGGTCCAAAGACTCTGCACTGCACCGCAGCACGTCATCAGAAAACAGGAACTCAAAGCAGCACAGGGTTCAAGGGACACCTGCTCGTGCACTGGACACCACGGACCTTCCTTCCCGCGTGAGGGTGGGTTTGAGGGAAGGAATGACAGAGGCCCTCTCGATGACTAAAGCCCCCCTCCGTCCCCCGCCAGGCCTCAGGCCACTCCCGGCCCATGCCTTACTGGTGCCACCATGTGCCTGGTACCTCCACCAAGGCGCCAACCTGCACTGGGCTTCAGTCCCTTCAGTTCCAACAGGGAACAAGGACGACCTGACAGAATCGTAGCCAGGACAATGGGACAGCAACTGACAGTGTCGCCTGCAGCTCCCTTTCCAAAGAAAAGGAGTATTATTGACTATTTTAATGTTCTAGATAGCCACCAAGCAGGTCAGAAGGGCTGGAGCTGGTTCCGCATGGCGGGACCCAGGGACCGGGCTTGGCTGAGCCAAGTGGGTGTCAGGAGCAGGGACCGGGGCCTCAGAGCCAGCTCCGGGCCCTGCCCGGTCCCCCAGCAGCACTGTGGCCTCAGCAGGATGCATCCATCCACCGAGTGCCGGGCTGTCGTGGGACCCGGAGGAGAGCACGCCCGGCGCCCAGGCAACCCTGACGTTCCCGGAGTCTCTACGGCATCCCCAGAATCTGCCTCTCCCCTAGTCCTAGACTGTGCCACCACCTCCCATTTACTATGACCCGTGAAGTGCCGCAACTAAGACCTGACGCAGCCAAATAAATAAATAAATATATTTTTTTAAAAAGCTGAAAGATTTTCCTCTAAATTCAGGAACAAGACAAGGATGCCCACTCTCACTACTTCTATTTAACATAGCATTGGAGGTCCTAGCCACAGCAATAAGACAAGAAAAAGAAATAAAAGGCATCCAAATTGGAAGGGTAGAGGTAAAACTGTCATTATTTGCAGATGACATGGTACTTTATATAAAAACCCTAAAGTTTCCACCCAAAAACAATTAGAATAAATAAATGAAATCAGCAAAGTTGCAGGATACAAGACTAATATGCAGAAATTTGCTGCATTTCTATACAATAACAATGAACTACCAAAAAGAGAAAGTAAAAAAAAAAAAAAATACCAGAAAGAATACAATACCTAGGAATAAACTTAACCAAAGAGGCGAAAGACCTATACTCTGTAAACTGTCAAACACTGAGGAAGGAAACTGAACGTGATACAAAGAAATGGAAAGATATCCTGTGCTCTTGGAATGGAAAAATTAATATTGTTAAAATTACTACTGTGTACTACACAAAGCTATCTACAGATTTAACTCAGTCCCTACCAAAATATGACATTTTTCACAGAACTAAAATAAATAATCCTAAAATTTATATGAAACCATAAAAGACCCTGAATTTCCAAAGCAATCCTGAGGAAAAAAGAACAAATAATATGACCGATAAGGAGTTAATATCCAACATACAAAAATAGCTCTTACAACTCAACATCAAAAGAAAAAAAACTCAATTAAAAAATGGGGGGCTTCCCTGATGGCGCAGTGGTTGAGAGTCCGCCTGCCGATGCAGGGGACACGGGTTCGTGCCCTGGTCTGGGAAAATCCAATGTGCCACGGAGCGGCTGGGCCCGTGAGCCATGGCCTCTGAGCCTGCACGTCCGGAGCCTGTGCTCCGCAACGGGAGAGGCCACAACAGTGAGAAGCCCGCGTACCGCAAAAAAAAAGGGCAAAAGAACTGAATAGGCATTTTTCCAAAGAGGGAAGGCTAATGGCCAACAGGCACATGAAAAGATGTTCAACATTGCTAACCAACTGCAAATCAAATCCAGCAACATTTAAAAGGGATTATATACAATGATCCAGTGGAATTTGTCACAGCAATGCAAGGTTAGTTTAACATATGAAAATCATTCAATATAACAGATCATATTAATAGAATGAAGGACAAAGTCCACATGATCATCTCAATCGATTCAGAAAAAGCATTAGACAAAATATAACACCCTTTCATGATAAAACTATCCAACAAACTAGGAATAGATGGTACTTCTTCAACCTGATAACGACCATCTATGAAAAACACAGTTAATATCACACTTAATGATGAAAGACCAGATGGTTTTCCCCTAAGATCAGGAACAAGACAAAGATGTCTGCTCTCACCACTTCCACTCAACATTGTATTGGAGGTGCTAGGAGGGCAATTAGGAAAGAAAAAGAAATAAAAGTCATAGAGACTGGAAAGGGTAAAATCCCTATTTATAGATGACATAATCTTGTATATAGAAAACCCTGATAAATCCACTAAGAAACTATTAATAAATGAGTTCAACACATGTATTAGTCAGAGTTCTCAAGAGAAACAAGACCAACGTGGGGGGGAGGGTGCAGAAGAGAGGAGAGGAGGAAGAGAGAGGACAGAACAAAGAGGAGAAAGATTGAGATTTATAAGAAATTGACTCACACGATTGTGGGGACTGGCAAGTCCAAAATCTGCAAGACAGGCCAGCAGGGAAGAGTTAATGTTTCAGTCTTGAGTCGAGGCAGTCTGGAAGCAGAATCCCTCCCCCCTTGAGAAACCTCAGTCCTTTTCTTTCAGGTGTTCAACTGACTCGATGAGGCAGTCCACATGATGGAGGGTAATCCACTTTACTCAGTCTACTGATTTAAATATTAATAACATCTTAAAAATATCTTCACAGCAACATCCAGACTGGTGTTTGACCAAACAACTGAGTACCAAAACCTAGCCAAGTTGACACAAAAATTTAACCATCACAGCAAGGTTAATATACAAAAGCCCATTTCCATACACTGGCAATGGACATTCCAAAAATGAAATTCAGAAAACAATTCCATTTATAGTAGTACCAAAAAGAATAAAATATTTAAGAATAAATTTTTAAAAGTAGTGCAAGAATCATACACTAAAAATTGTAAAACATTTTTAAAAGATATTAAAGATCTAAATAAGTAGAAAAATCCCCATGTACATGATTAGAAGACTCTAAGATGGCCACACTCCCCAAACTGATCTGCAGATTCAGTGTCAACCCTATCAAATTCCCAGCTGGAAATTTTGATAAGCTGATTCTAAATTTATATGAAAACTCAAGGGGTCAAAAATTATCCAAAATAAATCTTGAAAAAGAAAAACAAAGTTGGAATAGTTACATTTCCCAATTTCAAAACTTATACTATAAGTTTACAGAAATCAAGAGAGTGTGATACCAGCATAAGGATAGAAATATAAATCAATGGAATAGAATTAAGAGTCAGAAATGAACCTTTACATTTATGGCTGATTTTCAATAAGGGTGCCAAGATAAAATGGGAAACAATAGTCTTTCCAATAAATATTGCTGGGACAACTGGATATTCACATAGAAAAGAATGAATTTGGACCCCCTATCTTACACCATACACAAAAATTAACTCTAAATGGATCATAAACATATATGTAAGAACAAAACTATAAAACTCTTAGAAGAAAATGACCCCGGGTTAGGCAACGGTTTCCTAGGTATGCCACCAAAAACGTGTGATGAAAAAAATATATAAATTAGACTTCATCAAAATTAAACCTTTTGTGCCCCAAATGATACCATCAAGAAAGTAAAAAGACAGCTCACAAAAAAAAGGAGAAAATATTTGTAAATCGTGTTATCTAAGAAGGGACTCTGATTCAGAATATATGAAGAACTCTTACAACTCAAGTAAGAGTTGTAAGTAACCCAACCGAAAATGGACAAAGGGTTTGAACAGACAATTCTCCGAAGAATATATACAAGGCCACATGAAATGATGTTTAATATCATTTAGTCTTTAAGGAAATGCAAAACAAAACCACTTCACGCCTCCTAGGACAGCTGGAATCAAAAAAGATAGATAATAACAAATGCAGATGAAGATGTGGAGAAACTGAAACCCCCATACACTGCTACTGAGAATATAAAATTGAGCAGCCACTTTGGAAAACGGCGTAACAGTTTCTCAAAGGCTAAACATAAAGCTACCATACAATCCAGCAATTCCACTCCTGGTTATATACCCCAAAGAAATGAAAAGCATATGTCCACACAAAGGCTTGCAGGTGAACGTTCACAGCTGCGTTACTGATAACAGAGAAAAGGCAGAAACAACCCAGATTGTCTACAAACTGATGAATGTATGAATCATATGTGTTAGATCTATACAGGGGAATATTATTTGTCAATGAAAAGGAATAAAAGTATTTATGTGCTACAACGCGGATAAATAAAAAGGAATAGTGTGCTGACGTGCTACAACATGGATAAATCTTGAACACTTAAAAGAAGGCAGGTGCAAACAACTACCTTATGCATAAGCCCATTTACACTGAATCTACAGAACAGGCAAATCTTCAGAGCCAGAAGAGAGATTAGTGGGTGGGGGGGGTGGAATTAGGAGTGACTACTAATGGGTAAAAGGTTTCTTTCGGGAGTGACGAAAATGCTCTATAATTAAACTGTGGTAATGGTTGCACAACTCTGTAAATAAACTAAAAACCACTGGATTGTACACTTTACAGGGAGGGATTTATGGTAAGGGAATAATATTTCAATAAAGCTGTTAAAAATTTAAGAGAAAAAAGGTTCAGACAAGAAGGAGGAAAGAGAAAAAAAAGTAAAGAGAAGGAAGAAGTTATCTGTGTTGTCTTTCCAAAGTCATAAGGAAAGCTCTGAACACATCCTTGGAATGACAGAGACCAACCTAAAATCGCAAGAGGGGTCACAAGTCCAAATGCCTTAGACATGTGTATCACGACTGCGGAACACCAAGCTTAGGAAACCAGAATATTTCATTAATCTTTTATTTGTTTGTTTATCTTTTATTTATTATACAGGCTGCTAGCAAACCTGTCTGACTTTTACCTTGAAGGGAGACGTTATTATACTAGACAGCAAACAAAAACCCTACTCTCTGCTCCACAAGGACACGAGTTCTCTATTTTCCAAGGCTATTCGCCATACAAGTGTTACCGAGCAAAGGCTCGCCGCCTGACACGCACAGGAGCCAATATCCTGGTACTGGCTTTTGAGAAAAGAAAGAGCTTTATTGCAAGGTCGACCAGCAAGGAGACAGGAGGCAAGGCTCAAATCTCTCTCCCAATCCAGGCTTGGGACAAAGGAGTTAGGAACAAAGGAGTTAGGGGAATTTCAAACTTGGAAGCTGATTGGCTAGTCTTGAATCTGGCCATATAAGCTACTCATGCTGCTGGAAGCCAGATTCTCCCCCCATTGAAGGACTTCTTACTTCATAGAAGGCTCTGGTGGCAGCATTTTTTTTTTTTTTTTTTTTTTTTGCCGTACGCGGGCCTCTCACTGCTGTGGCCTCTCCTGTTGCGGAGCACTGGCTCCGGATGCGCAGGCTCAGCGGCCATGGCTCACGGGCCCAGCCGCTCCGCAGCACGTGGGATCTTCCCGGACCAGGGCACGAACCCATGTCCCCTGCATCGGCAGGCGGACTCTCAACCACTGTGCCACCAGGGAAGCCCGTGGCAGCATTTTTATTCTTTGAGTTCCGTAGACTGAAGGTTCTTGGTTCCAGGATCATGCTGGAGACACGGGTTCCCATCTTGCATATGCACAAGGCTGTCATTCTCTAGTCCCTGGATAAATTCTCATTTGGGTACGTTTTCAGTCTTGTCATCATCCCGACTCTTGCGTCTATGTTCCAGATTATTTACAGTTTTCCAAACACGTGGCTTTCGGAAATGAACACACTACTCCAGGTGTGGCTGACCAGCACAGAGTGAAACGGCCTATCACTTTCCTCTTCCCAACTTCTGGACTTCTATTAATGCAGTCTGAGCTCATTCTAGGGCTTCTGTTTTTTGTGGATTTTTTTGGCAGTCACTTCACAAACTGATGACTCACACTGAGATAACTTTTTAAGAAAGGCACGAAAAATCCAAAAGTCTACTTAATAGGAGATGCTGCAAAACTACATAGGCCACATTCTGCACTTGAGCAAGTGGGTATATGGATCAAGACCAGGACTTTTCCTAACTGCTACTTGTCACGATTCTTCTGAGTCCCGATTTCTGTTCCACAGCTCAGTGTAACATACAAGTGTGAGAACTGTGCCTTCTTTGAGTCATACTGCAGGATTGGCATGAGACATGATGCTTCCTTACAGCACCCTGGAGCAGGTGAGATCAAAGAGGGAGCCAGGACCTGAGACAACCTTTATCAAGACAGTCAGAGGAGTAGACGGAGCCTCTGCAGAGAATGCTGTGCCTGGAGGGGCAAGCGAGGTACGGCCAGCCAAAGGATACGACCAACGTGGTCTTCCATCTGGCCACTGGTGCTAGGATAGTGAAGACAGTGAAATCCTTTTCTGGGGGGTTACAATGGAAGGGGCTGAGAATCTGATGGGCAAAAAGCCATGGTCCAGGGCAGCTCTCCAAAGGGCTACAATTATTTGGAATGCTTGGTCCCTGGAAGTAGATCTAGCAAGAACAGGACAAGAAGCACAATGGAAACCCAGTCCTAGCAAACAGGGCCTAAGGAGAGCTTCTGCTGGGCAAGGGCATGGGGGCAGGAATAGCACTTCCTGATGACCTGAGTCCAGGAGTGACAACCTGCTGATGGACCTGCCTGGACAGGACTGGTTTGGAGGCTGGGATGAAAGGGGGTGGTGCTGGGGATGAATCCAGCAGGAGACAGTTGCAAGTAACGGAAGAGGCAGAAACTGGGAAATGAGGTATCTGTGCCATCGCTGAAGCCCCCAGTGAAAGCGCAGAAGAGGACTGGGCTAGGTAGGGTCCTAACACCCACTTGCGGCCACACCACTCTCATCCTCTTCACTGTGAATTCCCCTTCTATGTAGTTTTCTCCACTTCTTTCTAAAATCTCACTTCATTGAGAGCAATTTCCCCTGTATTTTTTCCTGATGGTACTTGGCCCTTAAATAGGAAGATATGTCTTTAAATAATCAGGCATCAGGTATCAGTACTCAGCACTTACACCCTATTGCATTAGCATTTAACCTGCATTTTCCTCTTATCCAAAGGGATAATGTTTTTTAAAAAAATTAGGGGCTTCCCTGGTGGCACAGTGGTTGAGAATCTGCCTGCCAATGCAGGGGTCACGGGTTCGAGCCCTGGTCTGGGAAGATCCCACATGCCGCGGAGCAACTAGGCCCGTGAGCCACAACTACCGAGCCTGCGCGTCTGGAGCCTGTGCTCCGCAACAAGAGAGGCCGCGACAGTGAAAGGCCCGCGCACCGCGATGAAGAGGGGCCCCCGCTCACCGCAACTAGAGAAAGCTCTCGCGCAGAAACGAAGACCCAACACAGCCAAAAACAAATAAATAAATAAATAAATTTATATTAAAAAAAATTCTCTTCACAAGGAAAAAATCTTTAAAAACAAAAATTATATGCCTTGCTAAATTTCAGTAGCAACGTTGACCACTTTGCCAATCTCTCAATTTTATAACTGGATCAAAAAAGGAAATGAAGCTACTTCAGTATAGTTTTTAATTGAACCTACTGCCAAATTCTAGTCACCTCTTGCATAGTATAGACAAGCAATTCATTTGCTAACCTATTCTACAGGACTACAGTCTATAGAATGTAGGATGTACCTTCTTTCCCTTGGAGAAAATGGAAGCACCTCTTCATCTTTGTTCTTCTTACATACTCCAAATACCTGTGATGTGGTGAGTTCAGCTGCTCTGAAGTTCCTTTGGCTCAGACCTATAGAACAAGCAGATGATCTCTCAGTAGAGCTCACCAACCACCAACCATATGTGGTCGGACATATCCAGACCACAGCTGTATTTGATTCACTCAAACAGGTTTTAAAAACTATGAATTAGTTGCCAATGTTGAACATTGAAGACGTCATATAAAATCAGGATTCCTGACCTCTCTTGAAAATTTGGAAGCTATGACACCCCTGGGCCCTCATTTCCACATGGTACATCAGGTGTCTTGGGGTAGCACGTGTTTCTAGTTTGCCTCTCCACCTGGCCCACCTGCTCCTCCATACTGGCTTGCTGGCCCCTTCTGGTGTGGCGTTTGTGATCCCTGATTTAGAGTTTCAACATTCACCCTGGACTCGGTTTCCCCCTTCCAGTTACAACCTTCCTATCTGAGGTTAATACTCCCCAGATGAGTACTAAGATGCAAAATTTGAGTTGAGAGCAACGGCAAACACCAACATAGCACCTGCCAGGCACCACAGACACTGAACTATTAGTTCATGTCACACTCAAGACAACCCTGTGTGGAAAGTGCTATCATCCCCACCCGCCCTTACAGGTGGAGACACTGAGGCTCAGAGCTCTTAGTCAACAGCCATGTCTACATCTTCTGCTCAACTAACCCTTATACTATGGATGTTTTCTGCCCTGAACCTAATATTCAGACTGGTTTTTTTTTCTTGACCTCAACATTTTGGGCTTAGCCTCAGCATATCTGGGGGTTAGGGTGCTAGCCCTCCAGACACTATTCGTCCAGCTCTGTGATACTTCAGTCTCCCTTCTCTCATGTTCTGTGTTTGCCCACTTCTAAACTGGAGCTCATCTGAGTATGACTCCCGCCATGTCTTCTTGGCTCAGGAAACAGGAATCTGTTAAACAAATGAAGTCATTGTTTTGGATACACCACTAAGAATGCTTAACAATAAAACTGTCTGATAGAACTGTGTGTAAATGGCCTGGGAAAATGAAGCGTGGATGAGCATGGTAATTATTCCTTATGAGTCAGGGAAGTTTTAAATTTACTTTCTGAAGTCAGAGGGTTAGAGGGTCACCACTGCAATCTGGTGAGTAAGTGGTTTCAGCCCTTTTCACTTGTCATTGTAAATAAACCTGAAACTGAAGGGAAGTGAAGAAACACGTTTCAGAAGAGCATGGTGTCTTTGACCTGAATTACTAGGGCAGGAACTGCACACAGACTCCTAAAACCTCACCCAGTAAAGCAGGAGAGCATTTAGATTCAAGGACATTCACGCACTCAGTAATTCATCAGGTATGTATTAAGTGCCTACTGTGTGCCGGAAACTGTGCTGGGTGGGTACCAACAGTTTCATCCAATCGTTAATATCCTTTTGTGGGCCTACTACGTGCAAGCACCACATTGGGCTCTGGGATGTAGCCCAAACTCTGGAGCTTATGTATTAGCAGAAGAGCCAGACTTTCAACAACCAATTACACAAAGTAGTTAATTATAAGTGCTGCAAAAAGAAAACGCAGTATGCTCCCCAACTTAGATGTTCCCGAAGATCTAGTTCCCGACAACTAGTCTGGGAAGCAAGGAAAACCCCCCTGGTGAGGTAAGGTTTGAGCTGAAATCTGCAGGAGTTGGAAGAATAGTGAAGTGAAGTAAGAGAAAAGGGAATAGAAAGTGCGAAGGACCTAAGGAGGGAAGGAGCCCTTGACTTCAAGGGACTGAAAAAGGCCAGTAGCAGCACACGTGGAGCACAAGAAGTGAGAGGAGAGGCACGGAGTGGGACCAGTGACCTGGGCAACGATCACGCCAGCTACAGCTGGTGGACCATGTTAAGAATTTTGAGATTTATCCTAAAAGCCCTGGAAAACCAGTAGAATTTTAAGCAGGATGGTGATAGGATCAAATTAGCATTCCTAAAGTTCAGCCATTATGTGAGGGAAGGCCAGAGGCGGGGAAGAGCAGGTGCCGTGGGTCAGTGATCAGGCTAACTCAGTGGGCAGGCAAGGAGTGCAGGGTTAGGGACTTCCCTGGTGGCTCAGTGGTTAAGCATCCGCCTGCCAATGCAGGAGACACGGGTTTGATCCATGGTCCAGGAAGATCCCACATGCCGTGGAGAAACTAAGCCCACGCGCCACAACTACTGAGCCTGCATTCTAGAGCCCGTGAGCCACAACTACTGAGCCCGTGCACCACAACTACTGAGCCTGCGCTCTAGACCCCAGGAGCCACAACTATTGAGCTCATGCACCACAATGACTGAGCTTGTGCTCTAGAGCCTGAGCTCGGCGACAAGAGAAGCCACCTTAATGAGAAGCCCACACACCGCAATGAAGAGTAGCCCCCACTCACTGCAACTAGAGAAAGCCTGCGTACCACAACAAAGACCCAACGCAGCCAAAAATAAATAAATTAATTAATTAATTTTAAAAAAAAAGAAGTGCAGGGTTAGTGCTGAGTTTCTCAGCAGCAGCACCACTGGCATTCTACACTAGATGCTTCTTTGCTGTGGGGCTGTCCTGAGCATTGCAGGATGTTTGGCAGCAACCCCGGCCTCCACCCACTAGATGCCAGCAGCACCCTCCCTTAGTCATGACAATCAAAAATGTCCCAACATTGCCAAATGTCCCTTGGGGAGGAAAGTCACACACAGTTGAGAACCACTGGTTTAGACTAAAGTGGTGACAAGGGAGGTGAAGAAATGTGGAGAGATTCAAGATGTACCTTGGAGCTGAATCAAAAGTAATTAATGATGGATGCATTAAAAAGAATAAAATACCTAGGAATAAACCTACCCAAGGGGGTAAAAGACCTGTACTCGGAAAACTACAAGACACTGATGAAAGAAATTAAAGATGACACAAACAGATGGAAAGATATACTGTGTTCCTGGATTGGAAGAATCAGTGTTGTTAAAATGACCATACTACTCAATGCAATCTATGGATTCAATGCGATCCCTATCAAATTACCAATGGCATTTTTCACAGAACTAGAAAAAATCATTCTAAAATTTGTATGGAACCACAAAGGACCCCGAAGAGCCAAAACAAACTTGAGAAAGAAGAACAGAGCTGAAGGAATCATGCGTCCTGACTTCAGACTATACTATAAAGCTAAAGTAAACAAAACAGTATGGTACTGGCAACAAAAAAAGACACATAGATCAATGGAACAGAATAGAGAGCCCAGAAATAAACCCACACACCTATGGTCAATTAATCTATAACAAAGGCAAGAATATACAATGGAAAAAAGTCTTCAACAAGTAGTGCTGGGAAAACTGGACAGCTACATTAAAAAAAATGAGATTAGAACATTCCCTCACACCATATACAAAAATAAGCTCAAAATGTATTAAAGACCTAAATGTAAGACCTGAAACCATAAAACGCCTAGAACAGAACGTGAGCAGAAAACTCTTTGACATAAATCGTAGCAATATTTTTTGCATCTGTATCCAAAGGCAAAAGAAATAAAAGCAAAAATAAACAAATGGGACCTAATTAAACTTAAAAGCTTCTGCCCAGCAAAGGAAACCATCAACAAAATGAAAAGACAACGTATGAAATGGGAGAAAACGTTTGCAAATGATATGACCAACAAGGGGTTAATATCCAACATATATAAACAGTTCATACAACTCAGTATCAATTAAAAAAAAACAAACAATTAAAAGATGGCAGAAGACCTAAACAGACATTTTTCCAAAGAAGACATACAGATGGCTAACAGGAACATGGAAAGATGCTCAACATCCCTAATTATTAGAGAAATGTAAATCAAAACCTCAATGAGATATCACCTCACACCCATCAGAGTGGCTATCATCAAAAAGAACACAAATAAAAAATGTTGGTGAGGATGTGGAGAAAAGGGAATCCTCATTCATTGTTGGTGGAAAAGTAAATTCCAGCCACTGGGGAAAACAGTATGGAGGTCTCTCAAAAAACTTAAAATAGAACTACCGTATGACCCAGAAACCCAGAAACCCAGAAATTCCACTAGGGTATATATCCAAAAAACCCAAACTACTAATTAGAAATGATATACGCACCCCAATGTTCATAGCAGCATTATTTACAATTGCCAAGATATGAAAGCAACCTAAGTGTCTATCAACATATGAATGGATGTGGTATATATACGACATCATATATATATATATATACACACACATACACACACACACAGACATATACATACACAACGTACATGTTGCCATCTGCAGCAACTTGGATGGAACTGGAGGGCATTATGCTAAGTGAAATAAGTCAGACAGAGAAAGACAAATACTGTATGATATCATGTATACTGGAATCTAAAAAGTACAAAAAGCTAGTGAATATAACAAAAAAGAAGCAGAGTCACAGATATAGAGAACAAACTAGTGGTTAACAGTAGGGGGAGGGAAGGGGGAAGGGGCAATATAGGAGTAGAGGATTAAGAGATACAGATTATTATGTATTAAATGAGCTACAAGGATATACTGAACCACGTGGGCAATACAGCCAATATTTTATAACTATAGAGTGTAACCTTTAAAAATTGTACACCTGGGGCTTCCCTGGTGGCGCAGTGGTTGAGAGTCCGCCTGTCGATGCAGGGGACACGGGTTCGTGCCCCGGTCCTGGAAGATCCCGCATGCCGCGGAGCAGCTGGGCCCGTGAGCCATGGCCACTGAACCTGCGCGTCCAGAGCCTGTGCTCCGCAACGGGAGAGGCCAGAACAGTGAGAGGCCCGCGTACCGCAAAAAAAAACAAACAAACAAAAACAACTGTACACCTGTAACTTACATAATATTGTACATCAACTATACTTCAATAAAAACAATAAATAATAATTAAAAAGAACTAGAAAAAAAGAAATTAATGATGGGTTTGAAAATGGACAGAGCACGGGGTCAGGGATGACTCTAACTTAAGCTACCAGTGGACGGCATGGCACCCACTGATAGAAAATATGCAGACCAGGAAAAGAGAAAGGGTTCCATTTGGGGTATGCGGAATGTACAGTGCCTCTTAAGACCTGCAAGGAATGCAAAGAAAAACAAACAAACAAAAAGTGCCTGTCTTCCAGCAGTTTAGAATCTAGAGAGACTGACAAATACGTTAATGAGTGTAGCGCACCAGGTCAAACACTGTGTTAGCTGTGCTCACGTGCGTGGCCGGGAGTGAGGCACACACAGACGAAACCAGATGTAACTGGAGAGGGAGGCCAAGGGTGGCTTCTTAAAGAAAAGAACCTCAGGGTGGCTTTTTTTTTTTTTTTTGCGGTATGCGGGCCTCTCACCGTTGTGGCCTCTCCCGCTGCGGAGCACAGGCTCCGGACGCGCAGCCGAGCGGCATATGGGATCCTCCCAAACCGGAGCACGAACCCGTATCGGCAGGCGGACTCTCAACCACTGCGCCACTACGGAAGCCCCTCAGGGTGGCTTTTAAAGGCTGGGTTTAAAGAAACTGCTTAGAGACAGAGAAGGGAAGAGGAAAGCAAATGTGAACAATCTGTGCAGCAGCGAGCAGCCTAATGAACCCAGACAAGGTGCAGAGCCGCTGAAATGAGGGCCTCTGCTAAGAGAGTGAAACTGTAGACGGGGTGAGTCTGAGGAGTCTCCTGAGGTCCATTCCTCAAGACCTCAGACCGACTGGCCGTAGGGACGAGAGGATGGGCTGCTCCAGCATGACCTCCAGCTGGCGCAGCGGGTAACACCACCAGGACATGTGCAATATGGGGCCACTCCCCTTGACAGAGACTTCAGGGTGAGAACTAGATTTCGTGGGAGATATTTGTGTGAGTTTAGGAAAGGCGAGTTTGAGGTGTGGGAGGGAGACAGGCAAGCGGCAGCAGCCTCTAGCGCACTGACCCCAGGCTCCTAGACCCCTGGCCTGTTTCAGAGCGAAGTCGGGCCCCAGCAGTGGTCCTTCCAACAATCGTCCTCCCCCACCACTCCCCACGCCTCCCCCCGGGTTCTGAGCCGGGTGCTGCCTACATCTCACCATGTCCACCGCCGCCCTGGTACACCTCGGACTTCCAGTCTCCATGTGTAAGCAGCCAGGGTCCGAGCGGGGAGGCGGAGGGTCTGCGCGACGCGGAAACTGGGAGCAGGGTCGCTTCCGGCGCCAGCGCCGGGGCCTCCCCTGGAGCCGCTTCCGGCCGGCGCCGCGGGGCGGGGCTGCACCCGGAAGGATGCTGAGCCTCTACCTAGCCGCTCACGCAGCCCGCCCAGGCCCCGTCTTCCGTGGACATTTAGTGCAGGTTTCCGGCACTTCCGCTGAGCTGAACTGCAAGCTCCATGGCGTCGACCCCGTTCTGTGAGGCTCTGGGACCTCCTTACGCTGCAGACATTGCTCAGGGCGTTTCAAGGGATGAAATAAATTGGTAAAATGCGGCAAGCTGGCAACGTGTATGAAATGGAGATGAAAATAGGTCAATTTGAAAACTTATTTTAAAAATTTCTAAGAAGGCTTCCCTGGTGGTGCAGTGGTTGGGAGTCCGCCTGCTGATGCAGGGGGCACAGCCCGGTCTGGGAGGGTCCCACATGCCGCGGAGCGGCTGGGCCCGTGAGCCATGGCCGCTGAGCCTGCGCGTACGTAGCCTGTGCTCCGCAACGGGAGAGGCCACAGCAGTGAGAGGCCCGCGTACCGAAAAAAAATTCTAAGAAGAAAAATGCTTCCCCCATTATGAACCAAGGCTGTACCTCATCCCTTTTCATCAATCCAAAAAATACCGCTGTGGCTCGTCCACTGTCTCTTCTGGCACTTGGTCACAACTGAATTGAAAAGTGAAAAAACTAAAACGTTGTGCATGGAGTAGGGTTGCCGGGTAAGATACAGAACATTCAGTTAAATTTAAATATCAGATAAACAGCCAAGTTTTTAGTATACTTATGTCCCAAATATTGCATAAGACACACACTAAAAAAAACAAAAATAGGCATCGTCTATGTAAAATTGAAATTCAGCTGGGCACCCTGTATTTTTATTACTAAATCTGACAGCTGTACTGTGGAGCAGTCTGAAATTGGACCTTCAGCCTCCTAAAAGAGGTATTTAAATGTGTTTATTCACTTGTCAGTAGGTCCCTCCTTGTTCCAGAAAGGATGGGACGTGCCTGAATAAAGTTGTGTCCTTCTAGGTGACTCTGTTGCCAGCTGTGGTCACTTACTCTTTATACTGAAGAGAAGGTCCCCCCCGGGGCAGTCAGAGACCCAGGCAGGTTCTGAGAGACCCTGACACCCTCTCTCGGTGCCTCCTGACTATCCTCTCGGCTCAGGGCATCTATTTTCCCATCGTAAAGCCGGCATTGAACCTACAGCAAACGTGATGAGAATCAAGGAGGTCTGTGTGCTGGTGCCACCTTCCTCTTCACCCCCTACTCTTTCATCCTGGGGGAAAGCAGAGCCTCTCACTCCCCACACAGTGCTCCGGTTCATTCTGTTCCCTAAGGATGGGTTCCCAGCGAGTCAAGAGGAGTGTCCTTCAAGTGCCAGGGGTCCTTTCAGACCTGTTAGGTGTGCCATGGAACCAGCATTCTGAGCTGATTCTGTTTGGGTCAGAAGCGAAACCAGGGAGAGGGACACTCAGGCAGTGGCATCTTCTTAAGAGTTATGTGTCATGGTGACAGACACAAAGACCGTGAGGAAGACTGGAGAAGTCCGAAAACACCTGAGAGAGAGAGAGAGAGAGACCAGGAGTGGTGCTGTTTTAATGTCCTCGCTCTCCCAACCGGGCTGACACTACCCCCAGGCTTAGCCTTTTCAAAACTAAGAAACTGGTTGAAACTCTGTGGTCAGAAGTGCCTTCGAAAAGCTACCTTTTCAGGCCTCAACTCTGTCTGTTTTTGCTGGGAAGGGAGAGAAGCAAGGACATGGACAGCAAGGCTGGCTGTCCCAAGGAAGAACAGGCATGGGCTGGTCTTCAGAGGCACACACCCACAGGGCCTGGTCTGAACTCCAGCCTAGAGCTCCATGGCAAGTCGCAGCTCCTAGGATGTCATCTTTAGTCACTCGTTAGAAAAGTCTGAACAAATACACAAGTCACATGCCTGGCCTCCTCCAGATGATGGCTCAGAGCTCTTCAAGGCCATTATTACATGAATACTTTTTAAGATTCACAGCAGTCATATTTGATAAGTGGTTGTAAATATTCCTTTTTATAAGAGAGACATGGGGGCACTAAGTTTACTTAAGATCAGGCCAGAGAATAGTAATAAGACTCCTACATAAAAATGATTTTTTTCTTTTTTAAAAATATTATTTAAAAGGTTAAACATATACAAAGTAGAGAGAATAATATAGTGAACACCCATGGACCCATTGCTCAACTACAACAATTATCAATTCATGGCCCATCTTATTTCAACATCCACTTTCCCCTCTCTCATATTATTTCAAAGCAAATCCTAATTATTTCATCTAGAAATGTTTAGTATGACTCTCTGAATGATCAGAACTCTTTTTTAAACATAGCCACATTACCAATCTCATACCTAAGAAAGAGTTAATTTTCCAGTAGCATCAACTATCCAGTCAACGTTTAAATGTCCATTGATCTCATAAAGGTCATAAATCTGTTTTTGGTTTATTTGAATTAATAGGATCCAAATAAGGTCTACACACTCGGATTGGTTGACATATCTCTTAAATCTGTAACTTCCCCTTCTACATTATTTTTTTCCCTGCAATTTGCTTGTTGAAGAAACCAAGTCATTTGTCCCGCGGAGTTTACCATAGTATGGATTTTTCTGATTGAATCCTGAGCTGTCGTTGAACCTATTTCTCTGCCTCTGTGTTTCCTACAAACTGGTAATGGGGGCTTGATCCACCTTTTTTTGGAAAACTTCTTCACAGGTGGTGCTGTCTACTTCCAGGAGTTCTTTTCATTCATCACTGGTTGTGAAAAGGTGACATTCTGATTCAGTCTTTCCTTCTTTTATCTGTTAGCTAAACTACATCCACAGAAAGAAACCACCCTCTTCTACTATCTGGTTACCCACGGGTATAGTTCATAGAGGAAAAGTAGGTCAACTGTTTGATTTCTTCCCTTATGTATCATTTTCAATGTACCACTTTTCAAAATAATGAGGTGATTCACTAGCGTTCTGCAGCTGTAATCAGCGAAGTTTCTTTTGTGTTTGTGTCATGATGATCACAAATTAAGATATTGATAGATCATGAAATCAGAAGGTAATAGAAGATTGGAAAAATAATTAACAAGCTTACATCCATAATTGCAGAAAATATAGTTTTAATTGAAATGTAATTCAGACATAAAATCCACCCTTATAAAGCATAAATTTAGCAGCTTTTAGTATATTCGCAAAATCGTGCAAACATCACCATTATTTAATTCCAGAGCATTTTTATAACCTCTCCCAAAACACCCTATAATCATTAGTGGTCATTATCTACTCCTCCCTCCACCCAGCCCCTGGCAACTCCTAATCTACTTTCTGTCTCTATGTATCTGCCTGAAGATAATAATATTCTTTACAATCACATTTGTAACATTTAAGAAAAATTACTGTATGAAAAATCAGAAAGCAGGTCTCAAGGAATGTCAAAGGACTGATAATATTCTTTGACTACAGTACAAATAAATTAGAAATAAATAACGAAAAGATACCACATAACTGGAAGATCAACAACACACTTATTTGACTCAGGGGTCAAAGAGTCAATAAATCATGTCAATATTTACAGTACCTAGGAAATTACTTCCTCTGCAACTATTTAAACCTAAATTGAAAAGTATTAGATATCAACTTAAAGGTATGGAGAATTTTTCAAAATCCTTTTATGGAAGCGTGAAAGAAAGAAGGAGGTTAGAAAGGCAGGAAGTTTGCTGGTTTAGAGACCACTTAAGGTGCCTGCCAGCGGGGGTGGAGCCCTGCTGAGTGAGGTGGTGCTGACCTGGTGGGCGGGCTCATCAGCGAGAGGTGATGGGCCATTCCTGGCAGTTCAGAACAGACAACAGATGTGCTCTGACTACAGGAAACGTCCCTTTAAGCCAGGCAGTGCTCTGCCGGAAGTAAGAGTGCTTACTAAATTGGTCACTGGAGCATAGGTGCTTCCCCAGTATCTCCGTCACTTGAAATCCCCTGCAGTAAGGACATACATCCCCATAGCTTCTTCCGGTTACCACCCAGACAATTGCCAGTCACTTCTTCACAGGTTGTACGATGAATGAGAATCCCTCTCAAAAGTGAACTACTTCCACTTTGCTGCACACCTGAAACTAACACAACATTGTTAATCAACTATACTCCAATATAAAATAGAATTTATTAAAAGTCCAACTTCCAACAATCCTATATTTCTAATTTTATGCTAACTCATCACTCCAGTAGCTCCATAAGTGTGCCATGAAACTTACATTTTCACTTGCATTTCAAGTGGCCCTGGCATGCACCTGGTGGGCACATACAGCAACATGACTTGAGTGCCTTTTGTCAACCACCATGGATCAAAGCCACTCAGATGAACACACAGCAGTGGCGGGAAGCAGGACCACAGCAGGGGAATAAACAGATTGGTCAGCACTTGGGAAGATGAGGAAACAACACAGGGACCCGCACTGGCCACGGGGGCACATCTGACTCCGTGCCATCACATAGCGGCTAATGGGATATGAGGATTGTGTTAACTGTACTCTTCAGAATTCTAAAATAAAAAATACTTCTGAGGGAAACCGAGCCATGGTGCCTCAGCCTGCACGCGGTCGCTGAGTGGGCATGATGAGACGGTGCGGCCTGGAGACTCAGCTGCAGTGCTCAGGCATCAGGGTTTCACCGAGCCCAGCAGTGGTATGGACTAGAGGGAGGCCTGGGGTTCCAGTAGTTACTGGTTTTGTTACCAAGAAGAGGAAGGTCCATTCCTCTTTGCTCTGTTGTCCTTTCTTAGACCTGCGGCCGAAGGAAAAAATGTAACTTGTGGAACTTGAAAGTTGCTTGAAAATTCAATATAAAATAGTAGTTAGTGGGGTTTCCTTCATCCAAAACCATCTTGCTAAAGCACATATCAGGGGACGGTCAGTGACTGAAGCCAGGGTAGAAGGGTTCACAGATGGACAGCTAGGAAGCGGTTGGCTAAGGGCCCAACAGGACATCTGTTAGCCAGGAAAGTCAGACCTGAGAATAAAATATTTTAAAATATTATTTTCCTCTGGACTAGACTTACAAAGCATAACACAAGATGGAGAGGAAATGTTTCCAAGAGAAACAACCTGGAGTAGAGGGAAGCCTCGTTATCTTTGTACTCTTAGTAAGTCACCAAGCATGGAGTTCATAGAGGAGAATTCCTGATCCCCCCAGATCACAGAGAATGTCGCGTGATGTTAATTTTCATTATTTTATGCTAACTGTGCTACATAACGTTTCAGTGTAAGTCTCAAAGTGCTGGCTAGAGTAGGCCGAGCCAGCAAGCAGATGCCCTCTGGGAGGACTCGTGCAAGAAGTCCGCTCCTGGCCGCTACCCTCTCCTCCGTTACTGCTCTCCTGCGGGTCCCTCCAGGGTAACGTGCATATGGGCACTTACGAAGGAAAGCTGTCATGTGGCATTGCACACAGACTTCAGGGTAAAATCGTAGATGTTTTAAATAAATTACAGCTACACATTTTCTTAATCAACCCAGGTTCTAAGCATTAATCATATAGATGTTCCAATTAAGGCCCATCTACTTTCTTTCTTGAATAAGATAGCTGTTGTTTTAAAAATACATATAATAAATGCTAATCATCAGAAGTTTAAAAAATTAAGAATTCTAGTGTATCAAGATCCTACCACCAGTGATTACTGTAATATAACACATATACACATACGTGCGCACACACACATATACACACACGCTGAAATCTTGGCGTTCACGAGTTAATCATCTGCAGTTTTAGTGATTCACGAGTAACTCCAAGTTCAACAATGTACGAAGGTCACTTCGGTGTGTGAGAGCATGTCACTTTGGTGTTATCACTAAGCTAACGAGCTATCTTGCTGAAGTTCCTGCCTCGACTACCTGGATCTCTGGATGTCATAAATTAATGCATAAGAGAACCCGAATTCAATCCATGTGAGTACATTTATTTGAAAACCCTACTGATATCAATAGAGACGCATTCACACTAAGGGTATAAAGGAAGAGGGTGGGATTAATACGCAGCAGCCTCATTGACATACATGGAAAGAAAGGGACACACATGTGGAACTCACAAGGAGTAGAGAAGAAAATTGGGAAACCAGAAACCATGGCTACTCTCTCTGCCCTGTCTTAGGGATTTACTGGCTTCTAGTTGGTTCTTTCTGTGCCTCTGCGTTCCCCTCCCCAGTTTTCTCTGCTTCCTCCTCTTGCAAATGCCTAAAAATGGCCACCTCACCCTCCAAGGATAAATGAATCTGTCTTATGATGCAGAGAAACTGTCACATTTTCAGTGTCTCAATTTCAGCATCCCTGGAGTGGAATCAGAATGGCACAGTTCATCTTTGACTGCCACGCCAAGACCTGCTAGTCCTTTGGAAGGACTGTCTTTTTTTTTTGCTTTGAAACCATGTTTATATAATTCAGTAAAAGATAAAAAGCGGATGCATTTATCCATCAGTGTACTTATTTAACTGAGTGATTTCAATCTAGTGTGAATATGTTAAACTATTACTTCTCTTGGACATTTACAGTTTAACTCATTTATTTAGTGTAAGTATAGATTGAAAAGTTTTATGTAAAGACATCTCAAGCATCAGTAACTTTTCCTGCAGATTGGGCAGAAGTGGTGGGTTGAGTAAGATAAAATTCAAACTCTGGCCTTAAAAGTGATCTGACATTGTCCTTGTACATGGCTGGATCCAGAGAGTCTATTTCAAATCTCTCTTGTGGGAGATGGAGCTGGTCTAGTCAGATGCTGGAGGCTTATTCCCACAGGTATTTAGAGGCTCAGAGGAACCAGAACTCTTCCCTGTCTTCCAGGCAGAGGGCAATTCAGCAAGTTTACATCTTCTACAGAAGGATGGTCTCCTTGAGTCCAATATCTATCCTGATCTCATCAGCTGTCCTCCCTCTCATGAAGGGCAGCCTCCCTTGGAAGGGGCCATGGACATCTTTGGCGTACAGATGCTCAGACCACCAGAACTTAGCACTTAGTCTTTAATGTGACAGTGTGATCTCCTTCCTTTGTAGCTGTAAAACAGATGAAACTTTATTTGGGTCTTTGCAGTTGATTTTGTATTCAGGGAATGATTTATCTTCTCGAATATGAATTCTGACAATAATCTCTGAAAATTAATGTTTGGCCTTGGGAGATTGGGTATATGGTGTGTGTGTATATGGGGGGGTGTGTGTGTGTGTGTGTGTGTGTGTGTGTGTGTGTGTGTGTGTTTAAGCAAATCATCTTCTGTTGGAAGACTGGGAATAATGGAAAGGGTTTTACTCTAATGGGAAAACCTTCAAGGTCTTTGACTAAAGTGCTGAAGCCCAGGTGCTTTAGCAATGTTTTACTGACAGCTCCTCCTCTGCAACTTGATATTGGTAGAGTTTGATTAAATCAGACTTTAGGAAGCATGCTAAAGTGGTTATTATACAATAAGAATGTACCAGTGGGATAGGAATGTACCGGTGGGTGAGGAAATAAATCCAACAGCCAGAGTAGGTCACTTGGTCTGGGTTCCCCAAAATGCAGTTTCATAGGTGCAGCTAGTTTATTTGGAAAGAGGATCTCAGGAAGCAGATGCAAGAGAGTGGGCAGAGGCAGGGAAGGGAGAAAAGTCAGCAGCGGCTATATTTTGAGCTGTACTTGTTGTAGGCGAGTGGAGCTTCATCCACCTGGGAGCCTCTGAAGAGCCTGGGGGAAAATGCCTCAGAAAGGCCTCACGGGAAGATGGGAACATCTGTCCACGGGTTTCCACCTTCCTGAGGCTTGGGTTGCCCCCAGGGGCATTAGCTCCACTGCTCCTGGGCAGGGGCTGAGTGTCCTCCTAGGCCTTCACAGCAAGCCCTGAGGCAGGGCGGCTGAGAGCCACTGCTGGTTGTAACCTGGAGAGCCCAAGGCCTGCGGTGAGGGCTCCAAAAGCAATGGCTGGAGCTGGGGATGGAGTTTCTCTAGAAGGTGGTGGAAGTTCCCACTGTAGAGGCGCCTGCAGGGAAGCTGAGTTCTCAGGACAGGGAGCTAGTCTGGGACCTGGGAAGTATCCTGAGAGCATCTCCCATGGAAAGTTTACTATTACTTTGTTTTCTTTGTTTTCCCAAGAACTGTGGGACTAGTTGTATTTCCCAGAAGTGCTCAACCTTTCAATATTCTCTAGCTAGCATCAAACATCTGCATACAGTTGCCTAACTCCATCTGCGGTTAGTGTTTTGCCAGGTTTTCATTGACCATATGTATATGTCTATCTGTATGTGTATGTAAGTATGTAAATAAAACTTCTGGATGATTTGAAAGTAAGTTGCAGATGTTACGTCACTTCACTCCTAAATACTTCAGCATTCTTAAGAGCGGCATTCTCCTGCATGACCATAATACCATTCTCATAGCTACAGAGATAATTCAATAATGTCATTTAAGAGAGAAATCATTTTCAGATTCCCCAACTGTCTCCAAGATGTCATCTAAAGTACTGACCCACCCCAGATCCAATTTGGTTCACACACCGAAGCCGTTAAATGTTAGTTTCTTTTAGTCTAAAACTTACCCCTTGCCTTTTCTTCCTTTTCATGATAATTGACTGTTTTTTTAAGAATCTGGGCCAGATTCTTAAATTAACCACATTCTGCATTTGTCTGATGGTTTCCTTGTGATGAGATTCAAGCCAAATTCTTTTGGTAAGAGTATAAATAGAAGATATTGAATATTTCTTATTGTATGTACCACGTCAGGAATTCCAAAATGTCAGGTTTTCTCAACGTTGGTGCTGTTAAATTAGATCACTTCGATAAGGAACCAACCAGTCTCTCAATTCTAAAACCACATCTTCCCCCATCTAATTAGTAATTAACCTATGTAATCTGTAAGTAATCTGTGGGATGAGGGTTTTTGTGTATAACATCCCGTTCCCACAACATTTTATCTCATCGTTTTATCATCTATCTAATGATCACTGATGAATCATCAATTAATGATCACTTAGGGGTGCTGTTTAAAATTCTATCATTCTTTCTAAATTTATTCGCCGACATTTGTAAATAAGAACTTGCCTTCTTCTGCCTTTTCTTTCTTTTTGCTTTTGAATTTTATATGGACTCATGCAATTTTTTACTGTTATGACTTATTATTGTCATTATTCTTTTTGACGAACTGACCCATTTTGGGGCAGTGGGAGCCTCTTCCAGACCATGTGTTTGTTGGTTTTTTGGGTTTTTTGGTAAGTGTTATTGAGGTATACAATAAATATAGAAAAGCAAATCCTGTGTCCTTTGACCCTGTTTATCCTTCACTGAATTCTTCCTTGATTTCTGGTAAAACAAGATGATATCCCAGGCTCACCTCAGACTCCCCCGGTCCCAGGCCTAGTGTCAGATATTTCTTCAAGGAGTCCTAGTTCCTTTTTGTAAGAAATGGGATTTAGAAAACAAGCTCTTGCAACTAGAGATTATCAGACTAAGTGAAGTAAGTCAGAAAGAGAAAGACAAATACCATACTATATCACTTAATGTGAAATCTAAAATATAACTCAAATGAACCTATCTATGAAACAGAAACAGAATCACGGATATAGAGAACAGACTGGTGGTTGCCAAGGGGGAGGGATGGCGTGGGAGGTTGGGATTAGCAGATGCAAGCTTTTATATACAGAATGGATAAACAACAAGGTCCTACTCTACAGCACAGAGAACTATATTCAATATCCTATGATAAACCATAATGGAAAAAACTGTTTTAAAAATAATGTATATATTGTATAACTGAATCACTTTGCTGTACAGCAGTAATTAACACAATATTGTAAATTAACTATACTTCAATTAAAAAAAAACAAGATCTGATGTTTGTTGCTTTAGATCATTTTGGAATACAGACCCCCCAAAAAAAAAGATAGTATTTTTAAATGTTGATAAGGGCTACAGAGAAAAAAATAAACAGGGAGGAGAAGGCAAAGATAGCAATTTCAAAAGGGAACAAAGGAATTAGGACATTAAGAAAAAATGGAAGAGTAGAGCATAAAGGGAGGTGCGCTCCCTCCCACACCCACCCTCCAGCCGTTGAAGGCGACCAGCAGATGGGCAGGAAGAGGCTGGAGAAGTGAGGACAGCTGAGAGGATGGCTCAGGCACAGACTCAAGACTGAGCACCCCACCCCACCCCCGCTTCTCGGCACGCCAGCCACTCCAGGACGTCAGCAGGAGCGATGAGTGGTGGTTGGGGGGCAAGCTGGCGGTTGGGTTACAGAATCATGGCCATTTTTTTAAGTAATTAATTTTTTATTGGGGTGTAGTTGATTTACAGTGTTGTGGTAGTTTCTGCTGTACAGCAAAGCCAGTCAGTTATACAAACACCAATCTCCACTCTTGTTTAGATTCTATTCCCATATACGCCATCACAGAGTATTGAGTCGAGTTCCCTGTGCTATATGGTAGGTTCTTATTAGTTATCTATTTTATATATAGTAGTGTGTACAAGTCAGTCCCAATCTCCCAATTTATCCCTCACCCCCTGGTAACCATGAGTTTGTTTTCTACATCTGTAACTCTATTTCTGGTTTGTAGATAAGTTCACTTGTACCTTTTTTTTTTTTTACGGTACGCGGACCTGTCACTGCTGTGGCCTCTCCCGTTGCGGAGCACAGGCTCCGGACGCGCAGGCCCAGCGGCCATGGCTCATGGGCCTAGCCGCTCCGCGGCATGTGGGATCTTCCCTGACCGGGGCATGAACCCGTGTCCCCTGCATCAGCAGGCGGACTCTCAACTACTGTGCCACCAGGGAAGCCCCTGTACCCTTTTTTTAGATTCCACATATAAGTGATAACGTATGGTATTTGTCTTTCTCTGTCTGACTTACTTCACTTAGTATGATAATGTGTAGGTCCATCGATGTTGCTGCAAATGGCACTATTTCATTCTTCTTTATGGCTGAGTAGTGTTCCGTTGTATATATGTACCACATCTTTTTTATCCATTACTCTGTCAATGGACATTTAGGTTGCTTCCATATCCTGGCTATTGTAAATGGTGCTTCAGTGAACACTGTGGTGAATGTATCCTTTCAAATTACGGTTTTCTCAGGATATAGGCCCAGGGGTGCAATTGCTGGATGATATGATAGCTCTATTTTTAGTTTTCTAAGGAATCTCTATACTGTTCTCCATAGTTGCTGCACCAATTTACATTCCCACCAACAGTGGAGGAGGGTTCCCTTTTCTCCACACCCTCTTCAGCATTTACTGTTTGTAGACTTCTCCGATGGTGGCCATTCTAACTGGTATAAGGTGATACCTCACTGTAGTTTTGATTTGCATTTCTCTAATAATTAGTGATGCTGAGCATCTTTTCATATGCCTCTTGACCATCTCCATGGCTTCTTTGGAGAAATGTCTATTTAGGTCTTCTACCCTTTTTTTGTTTGGGTTGTTTGTTTTTTTTGTAATTGAGCTGCATGAGCTGTTTGTATATTTTGGGGATTAATCCTTTGTCGGTCACTTCATTTGCAAATATTTTCTCCCATTCTGTGGGTTTTCTTTTTGTTTTGTTGATGGTTTCCTTGCTGTGCAAAAGCTTTTAAGTTTAATTAGGTCCCATTTGTTTATTTTTGTTTCTATTTTCATTACTCTAGGAGGTGGATTGAAAAAAATCTTGCTGTGGGCTTCCCTGGTGGCACAGTGGTTAAGAATCCGCCCGCCAATGCAGGGGACACAGGTTCAAGCCCTGGTCCGGGAAGATCCCACATGCCGCGGAGCAGCTAAGCCCGTGAGCCACAACTACTGAGCCTGTGCTCTAGAGCCCGCAAGCCACAACTACTGAGTCTGCGTGCCACAACTACTGAAGCCCGCACACCTAGAGCCCATGCTCCAAAACAAAAGAAGCCACCGCAGTGAGAAGTGTGTGCACCACAACAGAGAGTAGCCCCTGCTCGCTGCAACTGGAGAAAATCCAACACAGCCAAAATAAATAAAATAAATAAAAATAAATAAGTTTTTTAAAAGCCTTATTAAAAAATAAAAATTTTTTTAAAAAAGCAAGGACTCTTTAAAAAAAAAAAGAAAAGAAAAGATCTTGCTGCAATTTATGTCAAAAAATGTTCTATGTTTTCCTCTAGGAGTTTTATATTATCTGGCCTTACATTTAGGTCTTTAATCCATTTTGAGTTTATTTTTGTGTATGGTGTTAGAGAATGTTCTAATTTCATTCTTTTAGGTGTAGCTCTCCAGTTTTCCCAGCACCACTTGTTGAAGAAACTGTCTTTTCTCCATTGTATATCCTTGCCTCCTTTATCATAGATTAGGTGACCATAGGTATGTGGGTTTATCTCTGGATATTCTATCCTGTTCCATTGATCTATATTTCTGTTTTTGTGTCAGTAACATACTGGTTTGATGACTAGCTTTGTAGTATAGTCTGAAGTCAGGGAGCCTGATCCCTCCAGCTCCGTTTTTCTTTCTCAAGGCTGCTTTGGCTATTGGGGGTCTTTTGTGTCTCCATACAAATTGTAAAATTTTTGTTCTAATTCTGTGGAAAATGCTATTGGTAACTTGATAGGAACTGCACTGAATCTGTAGATTACTTTGGATTGTATAGTCATTTTGACAATATTGATTCTTCTGACCCAAGAACATGGTATATCTCTCCATCTGTTTGCGTCATCTTTGATTTCTTTCATCAGTATCTTATAATTTTCTGAGTATAGGTCTTTTGCCTCCTTAGGTAGGTTTATTCTTAGGTATTTTATTCTTTTCGATATGATGGTAAATGGGATTGTTTCCTTAATTTTTTTTTTGGTGGTACGCGGGCCTCTCACTGTTGTGGCCTCTCCCGTTGCGGAGCACAGGCTCCAGACGCGCAGGCTCAGCGGCCATGGCTCACGGGCCCAGACGCTCCGCGACATGTGGGATCTTCCCGGTCCGGGAAGTAACATTTTGAAGACAGACAATCATTTTGCATTCAGTCATTCATCCAGAATGTAGACCAATTGTTCACCAATATTTTATACCAAGTGGAGAAGGCTTTTGGCATAGCTACTTATTTCACTTTGAAAATGTTACACTCTTTAACCATTTTTTGAGGAAAATTTTTAGGAATAAAGCTAATTTCAGATTTTCTTGAAATTTCCTGGGTCATTGCTTCTGTGAACAGGAGTCAGTTATGGACTAAGTCACCCCATTTCAAATCCTCATAAGGAATCTACCCATTAATTTGACTGAGAAATCCAAGACCTAGAGCAATGGTCTCCTGATAGATCATATAATTTCCTCTGATGAAAACTAGGATGGTTTTACATTTAATTCACACCACAATGATTTTATTCAGTTGTTTACCTGCCCCCTTGAATGCCTAACTCATTAAGTTTGAGCTTTTCCTTGTTTTAAATGTGTTTAATTTTCCTCCTAATATTGCTTTAGCTACATTTCACAATTTTTATATGTGGTATTTTCATTACCATTCAATTCAAACTATTTTCTAATTTTCATTATGAATCTAGACCTATGAGATTTGGAGGCTATCTTTCCATTATTGATTTTTTTATTCTTTTCATTGTGGTCAGGTAATGAAATCTGTTTTATTCCAATTCTTTGAAATCTCTTTAGCCTTGTTTTTGGAGATATATATACATACGTATGTACGTACATATATATATGGAGAGAGAGAGAGTGAATAAACATAGAATATATATATATATATGTCTTCTATGTCAGTTTACTTCCTGGTCGCTTTACACTAAGAGTGGAGGACTGGAAGTCCAGCTTTGTGGGAAAGGATCTGACATCTGGTCAGGCTCTGGGCTATATTTTCCATGATGTGACTGAGGTTGTTTGGTGTGTGGCTCTGCTCATGTCCCTTTCTTTCGCTGTGAAAATGGAGGGCGTGTTCTCTGTGTCCGCAGAGGCTCTTGCCCATGGACTGGGTGCAGTGCTGCTTGCCTTTTCAGCTCCTGTCTTCATACAACACCAACCTGAGGATGCCTAACTGTCCTATCATCTCAAAGAAGCCTCTAAGTCCTGTAGACACAAGTTTATCCAGGAGTCTTTGTTGTTTTCAAGCAAATGGGTAGATGTGGGCATATAGCTTGTTTTTACCGAAAGTGGATACCCTTGAGGCTGTGTTTTGCACAGTGAGCTTAGAGGTTCTCGATTACATGTGAGTTAACAGAAAAGTCACAACCTGCTGGAGACTTCACCTGGAGACAGGGGAGAACAGGGCCTAGAAAGGGGTTCAAAGGGGCAGAGGCACTCTAAACTAAAGCCACTTTATGAGAATTGTGCTGTTGAATGTAATGTTTGCACTGAATTTTATGATTAAGTGAGCATTTTCTAATATCAACTTTAAACATTTTTCAGGGAAAAATAATACAGTAATGCACTATGATGTATAACACTGGGTGTTTTTATCCCCTTTTCTCTGTGTTTGAGCAAAACCAAAATTATTTCCCAAAGAAAATCTTTTGGAAAAATGAGTCAAGAAGCTTTAAAATTTCACATCATTTGATCCACTGATTATACTTCTAGGAATAGTTATAGTGGAACAATCAGACATGCAGAGTTACAGATAGGAATATTTTCCAAGTATTATTAATAATATGGAGAAATTGGATATAACTCAGAGTCCAAAAATAGGGGCCTCCTGAAGAAGTTAGGGTGTTTCCTTTAGGTGGAATATTACACAGCCGCTAAGATCACAGTTTGGCAGACTATAGCATAGTTTGAGGAAATGCTCATGATAAAATGTTTATGGGTAAAAGTCAGGGTCTATATCTATCTATCTATACATTATATATATATAGGCATGTTTTTTAATAGATAATTAGAACATTGCCAGAAAAGGGAAGATAAGAGTAGGCAGAAACCGATTTAGTAAAATGTTAGACCGATCATCAGGAGTATTGCAGCCCTGAAAATCCTGGGCAAAACTGTACACACTTTCTCAAAGATTATTAAACAAATAAATACAAAGTATCAGTTTTTCATCCCAATTATAATATCACCATCAGAAACAATCAACACAAAATACCGGCAACAATTAATTCTACACACAGAAAAAACGTTTGTTAGAGACTTTGTAAAACTGACAGAAGAATCTTGTAAAATCCGGAAGTTTTGACTTAGTAGAAATAAGCGACAGTAGGGAAACGCTGAATTTCTAGATTTTTGTCACAAGGAATCAATTCCTTTTAAAATGTGGTAAATAAACTTTACCATGACCAATTTTACTAAAAGTTTATTCCCAAACTGACTGAAAAGGGTTAGCTAGTTTTATTTTATTTTATTTGTAGACCCTAGAATGGCAGGACCCGTCCTCCACACCTTTGCTTTCCCTGGAGAGCTGGCAGGAGCTCAGAGAGGAACATTCACAGGGCAAACCTGAGGAGAATGGAGCTGGGGGAGCGGTCAGGGTGCCCCGCCTAGGCAGGAGCCCCATAGCACAGGATGAAGCCGAGGAAGCCCCACCTCCAAGGAACCACAAGGGCTTGGACAAGGGGCAAATGACGGTGACTAGTGTGACCTACAAACCAATGGGCTCTTCCTTAATGGTCTGGAAGGACCTGGATTCTTTGTGCTTCTCTAGTAGAAGGGACATCTGTGCTGGTTACACTCTATTCCTCCCCAGCTCTAACCCCTCAATCCATCCCCCCCGGCCTTCTGCTCTGGGCCTCAGGAGGCTGACCCTTATGGGCATGATTCCTTGTGCTCTCTCACCTTCTGGCTTCCTGAAGCATTTGGCCGGTGGAAGGGCACTGACTAAAGGTCAGAAACGGGGAGGAGAGAGAAGTCAGAATATGCTTTCCTGAGAACGCAACAGAAGTTGAGAGAACTAATCCAAGTATCTTCTGCAATGATTTTATGTACCTTGGGCCAAATCAGAGTGTTGAGTCAAGTGAGTCCTTCCAGGAAACCATGGAACTAGTGGATGATGACGGGGCATCACCCACTTGATTAGAGAGAAAGAACAGTCTTGGCATGAAAGAAGAATTGCAAATGACAAAAAAGCAAGTTTTACCTGCCCAGTGTAACAACATAGATGAATGCAGGTAGAATGAGGGTTTATTATTCTCAATTACAAGTAAACTTTCAGGGATCAAGGAATATGAAGATAATTTGTTCCTCCAGTTACAACTATAGTTGGGGTCCAATGAGACAAAAATATACAAGCTTATAAAAATATGGAAGTTACCAAAGATTGGAGCCAATCTTCTAGTATTCTTAGATACTTCTGGGAGGAAGAATATTGCCTGCACACTTTGCTTGGACTCATCTTTTGAGTATTCTTTTATCTGCGAAGATTGGGGCAGTGGTCCTTGGGACAACAGATCAAGTGGGATTTTTCCAGTTGCCCCAGAATTAGTGACTAAAGTCCAATTCCTAGGACAGAAATGTGCTGAGTATCCCCACTATAGTCAAGGTCATCTATAGCCTCCCCCCGTCCCGAACTAAAAAGGAGACCTGTAGCTTCCACCTGCCTCACCAGAGGAGGAGTGGGTGTGGGCAGGTCCCTGAGTTACCTTGTGATCCGGCCCAGCATTCATGATGAGAGGCTTCTCTCTTCTGCTTCTACAGAGAAGCAGGAAGTTCTTCTCCCCTACCTATCCCCACCCAGAGCCCAGAGAGGAAGGAGGTGCTAGAAGAATTATTTAGGGGAATTAGGAGTGCCTGAATAATAGATTGGCCTCTCTGGAGCAGAGAGGTCACGGCGTGAGGTCGGAGCGCCCAGCTGCACCATGGCCTACTGCCAGCAGGAAGGGAAGGATTGAATCATAGTTGTGACCAAAGAAGACCATGAATCTCGGAGCTGGTGGCCGATGACCCCAAAGATCCGTACGAGGAGCACGGACTGATCCTGCCCCACGGAGACATCAGCTGGAACTGCCCGTGCCTTGGGGGCGGCCTTTTTCCTGCTTCCACCGCCGCACAGAGGATGTCAAGGGGTCGGACTGTGTAGACCAGGTCCGGGCCATGCAGGAGTGCATGCAGAAGTACCCGGACCCCTATCCCCAGGAGAAGGAGGAGAAGCCAGCCGGTCGATTAAAGGAATCGGCTGCCTCTTGAGGCCATGGCAACCGAAGAAGAGGAGGGGTCCAACTAAGGAAGGCGCGGGGCGCTGGGCGCATGAATCTCTCCAAGAAATTGTCTTTCCTTCTGTTGTTCTGAGCGCTGTAATGTACAAACTACCTTACCGAGCTGATCAGGGGTCTTGGCCCCTTGACGTATACACTGAGAAATGGGTTGCATGTATGTGTGTCTCACATAACCTATCAGCGAATGTAGCTGCCCCTTTGGAATTCTCTTTGAAATGATGTGCTGAATAATCTCAGCAAGCAAAAACCTTTATCTGGGGGTGTCTCTTGTGAGCGAGCTGATCTATTCTGATCCATTGTATCCCTTTTAGTAGATTTTATACCTACTTGGAAAGTGAAATAGAACAAACATCTTCCTTTAAAAATGCTGGAGGGGGGCCATTCCTTGTAGAAGAGGCGGGATGAGCAGACCTTGAGTATATGATGAAGCACTCTGCTTCTTTGCGTTTTTTTTTTTTGCGGTACGCGGGCCTCTCACTGCTGCGGCCTCTCCCGTTGCGGAGCGCAGGCTCCGGACGCGCAGGCTCAGCGGCCATGGCTCACGGGCCCAGCCGCTCCGCGGCATGCGGGATCCTCCCGGACCGGGGCACGAACCCGTGTCCCCTGCATCGGCAGGCGGACTCTCCACCACTGCGCCACCAGGGAAGCCCTCTGCTTCTTTTCTGATATATTTTGGTTTCCAGTTTGCATTGAGCTCCAGGTTTTCTACGTTTGGAAAACAGAGCTTTGGACCCTCTGAGGGACTCCCTTTGTAAGTGAAGAGAAAGGTTGTTTTTTCCTGTTCTTTTTATTCCGAAAGCCCTGGTTTGGGGTCTCTGTTCACACTGGCTCTGTCTCAGCCTGTTCAGATGCAATGTTCTTGAGAGGTGGGGACCTAATCATTACCAAAGTAGCACCCGAGAGAGGAAACGGTGTCAATTAAAAGAAAAACCTGGGCTTCCCTGGTGGCGCAGTGGTTGAGAGTCCGCCTGCCGATGCAGGGGACACGGGTTCGAGCCCTGGTCTGGGAGAATCCCACATGCCGCGGAGCAACTAGGGCCCGTGCGCCACAACTACTGAGCCTGCGTGTCTGGAGCCTGTGCTCCGCAACAAGAGAGGCCGTGATAGTGAGAGGCCCGCGCACCGCGATGAAGAGTGGCCCCCGCTCACCACAACTAGAGAAAGCCCTCACACAGAAACGAAGACCCAACACAGCCAAAAATAAATTAATTAATTCATCAATTAAAATAAAAAAAGAAAAAGCTGATTTAAAAAAAGATTGGCCTCTCTCTCCCCCGTAGATGCCCCCCATGCCAGCAAGATGAGAGGGACCCACTGCGGGATGTGCCAGAGAAGCAAAGGGAGTTACTCCTCCACCCAGCCCAGATCTCTGAAGCTCTTGGAGACATGAAGGGGGGATAAGGCATTCCAGTGTGGAGCTTAGATGCTGGGGGAGACAGGAGCCTTCGGGTCACCCAGGCACAGGACAAGAGATAGCAAGCCCTGCCCTGAACAGATGCTATAGACCTGGACTGTTGGTGCGGCTAACGGGACACACGGTTGCCCCCTTTTGAGGGAATACTCTGTGATAAAGGGTAGGTCAGGGTGAAGCTGAGCGCTGCCCCCTCCCAAATCAAACACACATACCATCTACACAGAGAAAGGCATAGCAGAGAAGCCACCAGCGTCAGATTGAAACAATCCAAGCCAGGGTAGGTCCAGAAGGGAAAGGGGATCAAGGAGCAGGTGCAGCCACACTCCCATCCCAGCCCTTGAGCCACAGTCTCTATAGAGACGATGGTGGGGATGCACATCAGATGCCACTGGACCAGATTTCATTTAGTTTTTTAAAATAAATTTTTAAGTGGAATACGCACATAGAAAGTGCTTTAATTATAATTAAATTATAATCAATTATTAAAATTAAATTATAAGATTACAGCTCAATGAACCATCACCAAGTTGAACACAACCCTAGATGTAAAGACTGAACATCACTGAAGACACAGGCACCCCTCATGCCCCTCGCTGTCAATGTCCCCTCCATGCAGGCAACCACTGTCCTGACTTCTAACAACAGAGATGAGTTCTGACTGTTTTTAAACTTTACCGAAATGGAACTTATACAGTGGGTTGCCTTTTGACTCTGGCTCCTTTGGTTCAGTGTTATGTTTCTGAGATGCATCCAAGTTGTGTGTGAAGCCATTCATTTATTTTTATTGCTATATAGCATTCCATTGCATGATGTATTCCTTTCCTGAGCTGCTGTAACAAATTAGCACAAACACAGTGGCTTACAATAGAAATTTATTCTCTCATGTTTCTGGAGCCAGAAGTCCAAAGATAGTATCACTGAGCCTTAGTCAAGGTGTCAGCAGAGCTGCACTTTTTCTGTCTTATAAGAGAGATCCATCCCTTGCCTTTCCCAGCTTCTTGTGGCGGCCGGCATTCCAGGACTAGGGGCCACATCATTCAGTCTCTGCTTCCTGGGTCACACTACCTTCTCTTCTGTGTATGTGAAATCTCCTTCTGTTTCCCTCTTAATAAGGTTACATCTGATTGTATTGGTGGTGGTAACAATAAACTTTACATTAATGTGATCCATTATAGCCAAACTATAACTCTTCTTTTGCATCTTTCCTCATTAATCTGTTTGGGTTCTATTGGACTTTCTCACTATCTTTATCAACCTGGTGCTAGGAGGAGGGTGAATGTTATATTCAACAGGACCAAGTACAGATGGAACCAATCTTAGTTAATCAATTCTTTTTAAGAACTGAAGCCTCCACTAGTGATATGAATTCTGGGTAGATATAATTTACTAAAAATAATAAGAAAAGAACATAGAGAGGTTTTTTGCCCAATCAGATAGAATTCCATGATATTCATATTGCCAGAGAAATAATACAGGACTAGAAGAAATAACCAAGATGAGTCACCCCTACCCTTGCCAATTCTTTCCCTGACAGATGGAGAGATAAAAGATCTAAAACTGTGTATATAGTAAGAATTAACAGTCTAAAATGTAGTCACTTGTAGGAATATTATATCAATGATTATTTGAAAAGAACACATCAAGCATTTTGCTTATGGGACCCCAACTGGCTTCCCCCAGAAGGAGCTTGGATTTGAGAAGCCACGCAAAGTATTTCCTCCCCCTCACTCCACCCTCCACCCTTCTTTTCTCTTTTTTCCTTCTTGCTCTTTCCCCTTGCTCCCTCCTTCCTTCTCCTTTCTTCCTTCCTTCCTTTCTTCTTTCTTTCTCTTTCCCTTTCTTCTTTCCTTTCTTATTTCTTTCTTTTCTTTCTTTCTTTCCAATAGAAAGTATTTTATTGTTCTATTTTATAGCCCTATATTTAAATTTCAGTCAAGATGTTACCCTAACCCTAGAAAGGAATATAAAGAAAAGTAAATGTGGGACCTCCCTGGTGGCGCAGTGGTTAAGAATCCACCTGCCAATGCAGGGGACACAGGTTCGAGCCCTAGTCCGGGAAGATCCCACATGTTGCGGAGCAACTAAGCCTGTGTGCCACAACTACTGAGCCTGCACTCTAGAGCCCACGTGCCACAACTACTGAAGCCCGCACACCTAGAGCCTGTGCTCCGCAACAAAGAGAAAACACTGCAATGAGAAGCCCGTGCCCCTGCTCGCTGCAACTAGAGAAAGCCCGCACATAGCAAGGAAGACCCAACACAGCCAAAAGTAAAGGTAATTCTTAAGTCTCGTTATTTCCAAAGGTCTCTTAGCTAAATAAGAACCTTTAACATACCCATGTCAGTAAAGAAACTATAATCATGTCATTTTTTGTAAAGATGCTCTCTCTTCTAACCCAAGTTCTTCTCAGCAGGAGAGTTCCTCAATATAATCAGTAATAAAGAACGCTCTCTTCTTCCCTGGGCAAGTCTTCACAAGCACCCTGTGGTCAAGGTGCCACTCTCTGGACCGAGACCTACACAGATCCATGCTGATTCCCGGAGCTGAGCATGGAGAGCAATGGAGAAGGAGGGGACTGGAAGGGTCAGACAAAGTAAGAGATTCAGAGACAAAGCAGGGATGCGTGAAAGTAGAAAGAAGCCAGTGACTTTGGTACAGTGTGTAGTCCACACTTTCTCAGCAGCACCACAGGCAGACACATAAAGGCATGACTCGTAATTTGAGGGTTAGCAGAAAAGATATCATTTAGTTCCAAGACTTCAACTCATAGTTTCTTTGGGATTCTCTAGCGCTTCATATCCTCCTTTTCCGGGACAGTGTCCCTGGGCTCCTAGACATGGCCCCAGCACAGCACAGCTCTACAGAACTAGGTGTATTCTAAGATGTGCTCCTACGGATGTCTCAGGCACAATACAGTGTGAGTGGCGCCGCCCAAAGCTGGGCAGTGCCGTGTACTGTCACATGATCACCTTGTTACTGAACTCAAGTTCAGCTGCTTGCCACTCAAAACCCAATAGTCAAGACGCATGTGTCAATAGGAAGGAAAGGTGCTTTAATCAGAAAAGCTGGCAATCTGGGGAGAAGGTGGACTCACGTCCCAAGGCCAACTCCAAAGATTCTGCTCAGCCATTATAATGTTTGAAGGGACAGAATGAGGGGAAGAATCTCAGTGAATCATTGAGGCAGGAGGTTGGGTTCTGCATCCTTCTCCATTGTGTGCAGACTGGCTGACTCTCTCTTCATATGTTATCTTGTCTGTGTGATCTGCCTGCAGGATTACTAAGAGGGTCTCTTGAGGGTAGAGAGCTAGTCATTCTTTACTGAATTCTTCATTCTTACTTCTTATCTAGGAAAAGAATCAACAGGTTAATTAGGTTCTTTCAAGGTTAGAAGGGAACAGAAATGGGAAAACAGGAAAGGGGCAAAAGAGCTGCTTTCAACTTTAGTGAATGGCCAGTGGCCGTTAATATCTTATTATTTGTTACTCATAAAAACAAACAGAAACAACTAAACCTCTCATAATGATGTGATAAAATAAGTTCTGATAGGTCATACAGTGGGATACTATGCAGCCAATAAAATCATGTTATAGGAGATATTTAAGGACAGAGGTAAACATTCATGATTTATTGCTAAAGAAAAACATAAAATATATACAGGAGTTCTGGCTTCTATAACGGGGGAACGATTTCACCAAACTATCTGCAGGAGGTCAAATCCTCCCGCAGATAACACTGATAAAACCTGAAAAAAAAAAAAAAGAGTTAGGGGCTTCCCTGGTGGCACAGTGGTTGAGAGTCTGCCTGCCGATGCAGGGGACATGGGTTCGTGCCCCAGTCCAGGAAGATCCCACTTGCTGCGGAGTGGCTGGGCCCGTGAGCCATGGCCGCTGAGCCTGCGCGTCCGGTGCCTGTGCTCTGCAACGGGAGAGGCCACAATGGTGAGAGGCCCGCATACCGCAAAAAAAAATAATAATAATAAAGAGTTAAAAAGACAACAGTGTGGTCCATCAACAGAGGAATGGATAAAGAGGATATGGAACATATATACAATGGAATATTACTCAGCCATAAAAAAGAACAAAATAATGCCATTTGCAGCAATATGGATGGACCTAGAGATTGTCATACTGAGTGAAGTAAGTCAGACACAGAAAGACAAATATCATGTGGTATCACTTATATATGGAATCTAAAAAAAAGGGGAAAAGTGAACTTATTTACAAAACAGAAGTAGAGTCACAGATGTAGAAAACAAACTATGGTTACCAGGGGATAAGGGTGGGGAGGGATAAACTGGGAGACTAGGATTATATATACACACTACTATATATAAAATAGATAACTAATCAGAACCTGCTGTATAGCATGGGAACTCTACTTGATACTCTGTAATGGCGTATATGGGGAAAGAATCTAAACAAAAATAAAGAGTGGATATATGTATATGTATAACTGATCCACTTTGCTATACACCTGAAATGAACGCACATTGTAAATCAACTATACTCCAATAAAAATTTTAAAAAAGGCCACAGTGTGTATATACTTGAGCATGACCAAAAGCAGGCAGAAACCGGAGTGGAGTCAGTCCTTGAAAGTCAGGGAGCCTAGTGCGCAAGATTTGTGATTATGCAGCTGTTGGCCTGAAGCAACCTGGAGAGCTCCCCAGGCCATAGGCTGCTCAAGGCGGCTTGAAGTGTCAGGTGACAAAATTTGGGGCCGGCAGAGCAGATGGAAAGTTTGGGAAGAAATCCTGGAAGGGAAGGAGACGCAGAGTGGCTAAACCCCAAAATCTGACTATAAACTCTGCCCAGATTCTTGGCTGACCTGCTAAACTACACATGCATGGGGATGTTACCAAACCAAACTTGGGTCTGCTCAGCCTTGCCCAGTAAAGCCAGTCTCCTGACACGGGGTTATGGTGAAGGAAAGTGCAGCCGTTATTGTAAGGTGCCACACATGTAGTAGTCCGGGACAGCTAGAGCTCAAAAACCCCGAGCTCCCCAATGGGTTTCAGTAAAGCACTTTTAAAAGCCAGGTGAGGAAGGGGTCGCAGGGTAAGTGATCAGCTCGTGCACAATTCTCTGATTGGTTCATGGTGAGGTAAAAGGGTGGTGTCACAGGGGTTCACATTATCAGTCCTCAGGCTCTAGGAGACCTGGGGGCTATGTGCTCATGGTCATCTAGTCATTAACGTCTTCCATTTGGTGGTTTTTTTTCACATCTGTAAAGCAACTCAGGAAATGTGTATCAGATACTATTATCTAGGTACTTCAGAGAGGAGCTAAAGCAGAGGATATGGGGGAGAGGTCTGTCCCAGGAAGGCCCCGTAGGGTCGTGCTCCATCACAGGGAGACTTCAATGGTCCCAGCAAAAAGGAACAGCTGAAAACTAAAAGAACGGTTAGCTATTTCAGCTGCTGTCCACTGCAGGGGAAACAGTTTGAAGTTCTTTTTTATTCTATTAATTTCTTTAAAAGAAAGATGAACACTGTGTTTGGATGTTTATGACGTATACACATGACATATATCTATAATAACACAAATGATAGGACATGTAACTGAACTATATATCTTTTTTTGTTTGTTTGCTGTTGTTTTTATTTTATTGTGGACAAAACACTTAACATGAGATCTACCCTCTTAACAAATTTTAAAGTGCACCATAGATTACTGTAGAGTATCAGTACAATGTGGTACAGCAGAGCTTATTCATCTTGGGTCACTGAAACTTTATACCCGTTTCTCTCTCTCCCCAGTCTCTGGTAGCCACCATTCTTCTTTTCAATTCTCTGTATTTGACTATTTTATTCAAGCCCCACTTTTAAATTGAGTTGGTTTTTTTTGTTTGGTTGGTTTTTGTTTGTTTGTTTGGTTTTTGTTTGTTTGTTTGTTTCACTGTTGTGCTGTAGGAGTTCCTTGTATATTTTGTAGATTAACTCCTTATCAGATATATGGTTTGCAAATATTTTCTCCCAACCCTTAGGTTGCCTTTTCACTCTAGTGATTTTTTCCTTTGCTGTGCAGAAGCTTTTTAGTTCAATGTAGCCCTGCTTGTTTATTTTTGTTTTTGTTGTTTGTGCTTTTGGTGTCATATTTGTGAAATCACTGTCAAGATCAATGTCATGAAGCTTTTTCCCTATGTGTTCTCTGAGGAGTTTTACAGTTTGGGCTCTTATGTTTAAGTCTTAAATCCATTTTGAGTAGATTTTTGTGTATGGTATATCAATGAAAAAAAAGTTCCCTTCCATATCAGTAAACAAAGGATCAAATCAAGCCATCACATTACAGCCCGCCCTGTGGTGAGCCCTAAGGGAACTCAGGGTAGAAACAGGATGCCCACCATCGAGTAGTCAGTCACTGCAGCCACCCCCTGACTTGCACCCTGAAGAGACTCAGGATGAGAAAGCACACGACACTGGCCCCAGATAGCTGAGGTGCAGAACAAAGGGATGATTTCAGTGAGCCCAGACTCTTGCATCTTCCCACACATAGAAAAGCACTAAATTCCTAAACATGAGATGTCTGGTTTTCTTTCATTAACAGTAATCTTTTGATGTCCTGACTACCTGGTCTTTGTTGCAAAAACTCCTCTGTATCCCGGTTTCCCCCTTACCTCTTCGGGGCAGTCCCTCAGAGCGATCTGAGAGGCTGTGTCCCGAGCTTAAATCCTCAGTTTTGTCCACCAAATAAAACATAATTCTCAACTTTTAGCTTGTGCATTTTTTTCAGTCAACAGGTTTATAAGGGTCCAATTTCATTCTTTTGCCAGTCTTCCCATCACCATTTCTGGAAGAGAAATTGTATATCCCTGTGTATTCTTTTTGTTTCTCATATTTTATTTTCTTTCTTTTTTCATTGAAGTATAGTTGATGTACAATATTTTATAAGTTGCAGGTGCACAATATAGTGATTCACAATTTTTAAAGGTTATACTCCATTTACATTATTTAAAAATATTGGCTTTAGGGCTTCCCTGGTGTCGCAGTGGTTGAGAGTCCGCCTGCCGATGCAGGGGACACGGGTTCGTGCCCCAGTCTGGGAGGATCCCACGTGCCGCGGAGCGGCTGGGCCCGTGAGCCACGGCCGCTGAGCCTGTGCATCGGAGCCTGTGCTCCGCAACGGGAGAGGCCACAACAGTGAGAGGCCCGAGTGCCGCAAAAAAAAAAAAAACTATTGGCTGTATTCCCCATGTTGTACTCTTGTGTATTCTTGACCCCCTTTTGAAGAAGAGTTGACCATGCAATTGACTGTGACAGTCACAGGGGTGAACATGGTGTTCCTTCTTCTCTACTAACATTATTTCTGAAGTTGGGGAAGGTGATGAAATAAAATTTACATTTTAAGGCAAGACAAGAAAATTTAAGCATACAATTCTCTCTGTTTGGGCCTCCTCCCTCCCCCTTTAAGGTGCAGTGTGTATCTGCGTTATACATTAACCAGACCTCCTCAAAAGTGGGAGCACCTGCTCGATGGTAAAGATCAATTGTTTTCCTTTCTTCTGATGCTAGCAATGGAACGTCTTAAAAGGTTAGTGTTCTTTCCCAGGTCTGTAAGGGGTCATGGTGACCTGCTGCTCACTTTGACCATGATTATCTGGACTAGTGTGTCTTTGGTGAATTTTATGTAAAATATAAGTATGTCATTTTTATGTACGATCCGTTGTCTTGAAAATGTGTTTGACTGGGCCCTCAACTTCTAACAGGCGGGACAGTTCCCAGGTTATAATCCTCAATTTCAAAATTCTCAATTTTTCCTTCTTAGCTTGATGATGAATTGAGTTTTCATTGACAAATACATACAGGAGGGTGTATAGGGCCCAAGGCAAATAATGTTTTGCAGGGCCATTATTTACACAAACAATTTGAATCACCCCAAGTCAGGGTATCAGCCCCATTCTGAGGCCTAATCATTCTCCAGACCACTCTCCTAGAACCTGGGTCCAGCCAGGGGGACCCCAGGGAATCTCCCGAGGCACAAGTCCCAGACCTTCTGGGGCATCTGGTTTGTACCCTGCAGGGAGCGAGTGCTCCGAAGAAAAGAAATGGGAACGGACCCTTGTATGTCCTGCCAGGGCCTGGGGCACCCCACCCAGAAGGCACAGCCAGTCTTCAAGGATCCTGGGCAGAGGAAAGGAACTTGGAAAATTCCAAGGAAGGGCCTAGGGTGTATTATGCCATCTCTCTCCTCTTCTCTTTATCCTTCTCTTTCTTCCTCTGGTCACCGTACTAAATCTTATGGGGACCATATCAGAGCACATTTGAGGGATGCCGTGTAATGTCACTCCCAAAGCCTTTTTTTGGCCAATAATCAATAATTAATCTGTGTCCCAGCATACAGCCTAGGTGTCTTGAGTTTCTCCACCTCACCTGGTGCAGGTGAGCACAGTCCTGCCACCCAGCTGTGTTGGTGGAGAGTTGGATCATGGCACTCTTCTGCCTGGGTATTGGCTATCAGTGCCTCAACTGTTTTTTGTGTATAACAGCTTTATTGAGATATAATTCATACAGCATATAATTCACTCATTGGAAGTGTATGATTCAATGGTTTTAGTATATCACAGAGTTGTGCAATTGATTGTATCACCACAATCAATTTTAGACCGTTTTCATCACCACAAAAAAACCCTCCATATCTCCTAACCATCACTTCCTAATCCCCTCTCCCCTCAGCCCCAGGAAACCACTCATCTATTTTCTGTCTTTATAGATTAGCCTATTCTGGACAGTTTATATAGCACAAGATGTAGAGTAGGAGGGGGATCTTTCCACGCCATTATCTGCTAAGGAGATCGGGTAGCTAGCTAGTAAGCCAGCTCTTTCCTTATGAATGGCAGGGCTGTCCCAAATGAAGTCCAGTTTGCATTAGGAGAGGCCTATTTCTTTGCATGGAGAAGAGCTAAGGATATAATTAGCTAGATGGAGGCAGAGCAGCCACCTGAGTAGAAAAGGTATCTTGTAGTACTCGTTACTGAAAAATCCTGTCTTTTTTCCTGGAAAGAACTTACTCTGCAACTGCTCTATGCACCAGGTAGGCCAGGTTCCCCTAGCTTATGAAGAACTTCTTGTGAACAGTTGGAAGTCACAGTTCACTGGCTCATTACCTGCAAACACCCCGCCACCAAATATTTATGGGAATCTTTATAGTGCGTCTCCTCTGTTCTAGGGGGAGTCTGCTCCTCCGGCACTGCAACTGCTTCGCAGGGCACCATGCTGCCTTTGCCTCCCTCATGGGCTGTGCCTGGTCTGGAGGAAGGAAGGGGAAGTGCACAGTTATCCATGAAGCCCATTCTTCCTTCCAGTGTTTTGTAAAGCACTGTTATTAATCAAAATGCAGAGGCATAGCCGCATAACACAGGGATATCAGCTTGGTGCTTTGTGACCGCCTGGAGGGGTGGGATAGGGAGGGTGGGAGGGAGGAAGACGCAAGAGGGAAGAGATATGGGAACATATGTATATGTATAACTGATTCACTTTGTTATAAAGCAGAAACTAACACACCATTGTAAAGCAATTATACCCCAATAAAGATGTTAAAAAAATAAAAATAAAAAATAAAATAAAATAAAATGCAGAGGCATGCGTCTTCCCAGTTTTGCTCAGAGAGCAATTCAAAGATATAGATATATAAATAGATTTGATTCGAAAACTCTCTTGGGAATAGAGATTATCCTTGTACTTGAGTGCCAGGAAGAAAAATTTAATCATTACAGCATAAGAAAAACTTGAAATCAGTTCTGTCAGTAGAGAATCCTATAGATCGTGATATAGAAGTATGTCTAATTCTTATTTTTAAAAAGTCAAATAACTGCATGTTTAGTAAACTGTTATATGCAGGGTGCAGTTAGTAAGAACCATGTCTCAAATGCAGTCTAAATTACTTATAGTTTACCTGTTTTCAGTTTCAGTTAAATTATTAACGTGTCCCTTCATTTCATTTTTTACTTGAACCCCTGCAATGTAACATCTAGGCAATAAATTTTGGAACAGACGTACAGTTTGTATTTACAGGAAATGTAAAATTCTGTAGAACTGACGTAATATAAAACTACGTTGTATTGCTAAATTAGAAGTTCATTCCTCAGTATTGCTCATTTAAATGTACAAATAACATCCGTATGTAATAAATTCATCATTTCCTGTGGGAGGGCGGGAAATGATGACATTCTCTTTTCTGAGAACCAATCCGGGTTGAGCTGGGGATGAGCCCCTGCCCCGCATTGTTCTAAGAATCCCACCACGTCTGCAACTGAGGCTTTGTTCCTGGGCCCTATGGTTGCACCTGGCCCTCAGAGGGTAAAGGAAGACACATTCCTTGCAAATAGACTGTGCGGGGGCTGACTGCATGTCCCCAGACCTTCTCAGAGACGGCTGAGCTGAGTCAACCTTTCTGTCTCATACTTTGGGGCATTCCAGATGAGCTCGTGCTGAGAGCCTGTGGCCTCTTCAGTGCTGTCTGCTCCTTCTTAGCCTTTTCTGCGATCTAGCCAACTGCTGGGTTCACCCTTGCCTTCTTATCTATCTGTTAGTCTAGAACAACTTAAATCGTCCCACAGATTCCTGCAGAGATCTAGAAATCAAATTAGATATTTTGAGCAGTCATGATAGATTTTGATCTGATGTAGAAAGAGAGCGTGAAATTGCCCATTTTGACTCAAAGATTTTCAAAGATCGCCACGCCCTCCTCTGGTGAGAGCCGCTGAAGCATCCCCACGAGAGCACCCACGGGCACTGCCACAGAGGACCGGTGCTGAGAGCTGCCACAGGGGCAGGAGCAGAGAAAGATGCCCTCCAATCCACCACCACTTCTTCCTGCAAATGCTTGCAAAACCCAACATTGGTTACAATCTAGATTGTTTCTGGTTTCTACAGCTATCATGGACGCGCTAACATCCAGCTTACTTTTTTTTTTTTTTTAGCTTACATTTTAGATTTTGGCACAAGCTTTAAATCTATCGATACATCCGTGACTACACACGCAATTTGGGACAGGATCTCCTAACTCTCCTTTTACATGTTTGATGACACCTAGCCTTTCTTTGATCATAATTTTCCAATCACAAATTGAGCTCCACAAAGCAAGAAATTATACAAATGACATCAAAATACATTAGTGTCGTGGGGAGACCTAGTAAAAAAGACTACAGGAAGTGGCAAACACGAGCAGGTGAGGGTGCAGCTCTTTGCGGTGCTTACCTGCACATTGTACGGCTTTGAATCATGTCCCTGAAGTGAAATGTGCCCGATGCAACGGCTGGCTGAAGGCAGTGGTTCTCAAATGTCCGGCCTCAGAATCCCTTTACACTTTACAGTTTATTGAGGACCCCAAATAATTTCTGTATGGGCAATATCTATCAATACGTACCAAATTAGAAATTCAAACTGAAAACATTTTAATATTTATTCATTTGTCAATATATTAACATAAACTACATGCTACAGATTAACATAAACATATTTTTATGAAAGATAACTATTTTCAAAACCAAAATAACAGATATGGGGGTATATGTACAGCTGATTCACTGTTATAAAGCAGAAACTAACACACCATGGTAAAGCAATTGTACTCCAATAAAGATGTTAAAAAAAATAACATGCATGAGAAAAGGGGCATTGTTTTATATTTTTGCAAATCGTTTCACCTGGCTGCTTTTCTACTTAATCCGCTATGACATCACGTATCATGTTGCCTCTGGAAAACCCCACGGTACACTCATGAGAGATGGTAGTTCACGAGTACTCCTCTCGCACATGACTCCAGCTGTCTGCACAGGCCCACTCGTGCTCTGTGTCCCGTGCACGTGTATGAGTGACATGTCTGACTACCAGAGCACCAGTTACCATTGCTGCTGGGACAGCTGCAGTTGGTTATCTAGTTTACAAAAGATTTTATGTTAAAGATCATTGCAGCCTTTCATATCCAGAAAAACAACCCTGATCTGTACTCCTGCTATTGTTCGAGGTCCAAAAGGTTTCCATTCTGTAACGGATTTCACACAAAACACAACAAAAATGAGACAGGCTGGGACCTGGGACCCTCTGCTGCAGGGCTGCCGTGCTTGCACCTGGACAATCGGCTCCTAGAGCAACAAGATACAAAGAAACTATATGGGACTAAAAATAACTGTGTGCACGTGCAGTTGGGGCAAATTCTGGACAAAAGATACAAAAGACCAAAAAAAGCCCAACTGCCACTTCTGAAGAGCTGGCAGCAAAAGCAGGGTGTCAGGAGCAAAAGGAGGGCACTGCACGTGCCCCCTGCACTCAACACCCCCTAAGGGGTGAGCAAACAACCTAAGCCGCCCCTCTGGCCCGACCCCTCCCTGGATACACCCCTGCCCTCACCCCATATAAGGAAACAGCTTGCACCTCAGAGCCCCCCACTTCCCAACCCCTCAGGAAGCAAGCAGGGAAACCTGTTACTTGTTCTCCCTCCTGCTGCAGCAGGGGCCCCAATAAAGCCTTGACCGGCCTCTAGTCAATTTCTATTGTCTGGGGAAGGCCACGAACCTTGGTCGGTATCAAAAAGACTGGAGACAACGTGGGACCTCTGATCACTAAGAGATAAGAAATCTGAATGAAGAGTTTTGATGCCGCAAATCCATTTGTCATGATGTTACTTGATTGTCTAATTAGAATGACTACCCCTTCTGTCTAACGCACCTCCCTAGGTTCTAGATGTGGTATACTGTGAACTGCAGCGTTCATATCCACATTACTTACTTGTTGAACTGGCCTGGTGAACATTTGTTTAAATTTTAAAAAAAAGGAAAAGGGAGAAACCCACCTTATGGCCTGTGTGTTATTTTGGTCTTGTAAGGATCTGTTTCTTCACATTTAAAATAATGACATTAAGATATAATAGTTTATGTTAAAGTTAACATATTAAATTATTCTCAAAATCAAAACACCAAAAACTAGTGTTGGCTTCATAGCCACCCGAAAGGGTCTCTGATCACACTTTGAGAACTGCCAGCTTAAGGGATCAAATTGGTCTTAAATCAGGGCTGTAGGGCATACACAGGTCCTGTGTATGGACTGCAGCTGGAAGGAACCGTCTTATGTATCAACAGAGAAAGGGGGTAAAGCAAACCCCTCCCCTATACCCCTGGGCTTGTTTCTTTCCCCAACTAGCTAACAGCTTGGACCCTGACGGATGGACAAAGTGTGGGGAAATCTCAGAGGGGAATGCAGTGAAAGACAAAGGGAGTTTGCTGGTCTGCCTGCTGGGACTTCCCCTTGTACCATCCAAAGGAAAAGCCTTCTTAATGAAAGGCTGGGCAGCTCTGGCAATGGGACCAGAGGACTCACTGGTAGCTGAGGAACATGGGCAAATCTAAAGCCTGTCAGATGACAAACGGAAGGATAAATATAATCAAAAGAAAAACACTTAATAAATCAAAAACAAACAAAGCCTCAGGCCTGCATGTGTCATCAACAAATGTTCCTTCCCCTGACCCCCTGCCAACAGGCATGCCATCTGGAAGTTTCTCAGCCATGCAGCCCTCTGCACTCCCTCAGGAAAACCTGCCGTGACAGGGAGAAGTCTCACTCCCTGGGCCCTTTCAGAGTTCCCAACCTTGAGTGGTGCCCTAGGTTTCAGCCAGGGAACACAGAGGCGCCCCTCTCCCAGTTAGATTCCTTTGAGAGAAAGCACAGGTCAATTGCAAATTGTCCTTACCACTCCTGGGATTTGTTTTGGATGGGCATTTAGCTAATCCTTGTACTGTCCATCTCACTTACATAGAAGGGTTGGGGAGGATGCCCTCCCTGTCTAAGAATTTGGTTTGGCCTAAAATAATTAAAATGTTGTAATTCAAGGCACTGGCCGAGTCTTTGTACTACTAAAGAGTGTACACCAGAGGAGGATGGTCCTGAGGTTTGAAAGGGAGAACGGATCCCCATACCTCCTGCATTAAGATGCTTCTTGGAGACAAGAAGGTGAGGAAAGGAGACAGTCACTTCTTGAAAAATAGTGTAATCAGTAAGTGAAATCTCCACTGAGGACAGGAACCTGCAGATCGGACGGCGTTTAGGAAAACTTGCCAATTCCTTAAACTGGGTTTAGCTATTTCGGTCTTTGAACATACCGGTTGTCCTTAGGACAAGTTTGTGTACTTGCCAACAGTTGTCCATGGTTATGCCCAAGATTTTAAGAAGAATGAGAAAACCTGCCTTTACCTGGCACAGGTTGTGGACGCAATGTTGCCCTGCCATTTCAGTAAACGAGGAATGGTCTGACCATCAAGCCCTCAGCCAGTGCGGCTGTTCCCAATGGTGCACCCTGAGGGGATTCAGGATGGAGACAAGCAGGATACTGGCCCCAGACAGTTAAGATGCCAACCAATGGAATACTGTCAATGAGCCTAAAATCATTAATCTGCGATGTCTGGGGTTTGTGTGTGTGTGTGTGATTAGCAGTAATCTTTTCATATTCAACAACAGGGTTTGTTTTGTTTTGTTTTTTTCAGCAAACTCCTATATATGCTAGCTCCTAGGTTACCTCTTTGGAACAGTTCCTCAGAGCTATCTGAGGGGCTGCCATCCCAGGCTATAGCCCCCAGTAAGGCCACCGAATAAAACATAATTCTCAACTTTTAGGTTGTGCTTTTTTTTTTCAGTCAACAGGGGTAGAGAGAGATCAAAGGTCACCAGGCTTAACATATAGCCAGCAGTGGAGGCTTCTGCTGCACCTACCTGCGGTGTTAGGGTCTACATAACGCAGGCTTTGGGAAACGTCTGCTGTGGGTTATTCTGTGTAGTAAAGTCCGTGAGGTGGGAGAAGGATGGCTCCTAAGACAGGTCAGCCTCAGTGGTTAGGGTGTCACCGTGTGGACTTGCGTTGTAACAAAGTAGCTTCAACCGAGGAGGTCAACGGAAGGCCTGGAGCAGCAATCTCGGTTCACGATAGTAAACAAAGAATTGCAAACTATGACGTTAAGCTTAAGCACAAAGCAAAGTTTATTTAAGCATAGGTACACTCTCAGAGAGGGAGAGAGAGAAAGAGAGAGAGAGCGGGCTGTTTCAGAGAAGTGAAGGAAGCCCAAAGCAAAGTTCATCGAAGCAAAGGTAGAGACAGAGAGAGAGAGAAAGAGAGAGAGGGAGGGAGGGAGGGAGGGAGGGAAGGAGAGAGACAGAGAGCTGTTTCTGCGAATTGAAAGCAGCATTCCTGTACCGGCTTAAGAGTGCTTTTTTTTTTTTTAATTTTTAAAATTTATTTATTTATTTAAGAGCGCTTTTAAGGAGCATTTTGCAGGGAGGCGGGGGTGAGCGACAGGGGATCATTATTTGATTGACAGTCCCGAGCTATTGAACAAGTTTACTGCTGTGCATGCTCTCACCCTTGAATCGCTAAGAAACGCCCACTGGGGGGCGGGGGGCAAAACCACCTGTAGATTTTATTATAATTATGGTATAATGAGTTCGGGTTCACTATAGGTTATATGCCTGTGTGGTCTGGGCATGCGCAGCCCAGGGAAGTCCCCCTCGTATCACTGTGCCTCTCTTTATCAGGAAAAGTTGCTCGCCACACGACCATAGTTTCGCCCGTTCTGGGGGGGTCAGGGGAGAGTCCCCAGAAGGCTGGGTGTTTGACTCGATTTTTCCTTGTCTTTCTCGCCACTGTCACCTCCTTGCTGCTAATGTCTGACTAACTACCTAACAAGGGGACTGAATTTCCTATATGGTAAAAGTATCAGAATTCAGGAGCAGTTAGAAAATGTCCTTGACTGAGGGTGGGAGAAAGATGGACCCCGGTACAAACGAATGAAGCAAAAGAGTAGAGCGGGCCCCTCAAGGCATCCCGTTATATCAGTTCTGTTTCCTCTAAGGATATATATTTATGCTAACCCCTTTATAATGATTTTTTCCAACAGTGGAATTTCCCATGGTCATCCTATAGGTAGGGGCTGTTTCATATGTGCATCCTTGTACAGTTGGGGGAGACAACAGGACAGACAGGGGTGGGAAGCCAGGCCACAGAGGCAGGAGGATGGAGCCTTTCCAGTGCTTGGTACTGTTTTCCTCTATCACGTCACTTTTTGATATATTAATGTATACCTTGCTTGGTTTCAGAAAAGTACCCACATCATGCTAAGCTATGCTTACTTTTCTCACCCACTAACTTGGAATCCCGAGGGTAGAAACTATCTTTTGTCATCACCTAGTACCATCTGGCATTCAACGATTAAATGGAAAAAAAAAAAAGGAATAATATATTTCCCTCAAGGAGGAGAAATCATTATATCTATTTAGTTTCAAATAATTAAAGAAACAAGAAGAACAAAGAGAACCAATAAAGGCTGCTAACTATGTTGTGATTACATAAATGCAGATGTACTTGCTTGTGTCCTTTTATTATTATCCATGTTATGCTCCTGGGCAATTAAACTAATATTGGACGAGCCTGGGGGGGGGCGGTCAATGAAATATTTAGGTGATTAAGGATGCTTTCACATTACATGCTGCTACCAAAGATACCCGTTTATTCAAAACAAAGGGACTTAAAACCTAAAAGGAAAAAAAAAAAAGGCGGTGGCTCCTCCTCCAGACCCCCCTCCCCCCCGACGGCGGGATGACTGGGAGGGACAGCGCCCTCCCCGGAGACGCTGCCCTTGCGGCGCCGCTGGCCAGAGCCTACTCCTCGGAGGGGACCCCGCTACCGCGGCGCCCCGGTGACTGCGAACCGCCGCAGCCTCCCCGAGGGCACGTCTAGAGCCGGGCCGGGGCGGGGCGCCCGCCGCCTTCCTTAGGGCTTGCCTGAGACCCGTCCGCGGCCGGGCCCGAGCGCCTCGGAGGAGGCTTGTCCCCGCTCGCTCGCCGTACCGCGCGGCCCCGCGGAGGGCAGGGCGCGCGGCCGACATGGGCGAGACCATGTCCCGGAGGCTTAAGTTGCAGTTGGGCGGGGACGCGGATATGGAAGAGCGGGCGTTCCCCAACCCCTTCCCGGACTACGAGGCCGCCGCCGCTGTGCCGGCCGAGGAGCCGCCACGTGCTCGCTCCCAGCTCACTCCCGACGAGCTGGGCCTCCCCTTCCACAGCGATGGGAAGGTGAGTCGGCGACCGGCGGCCGGATTCGGGCCGCGCCAGGCGTTGGGGGAGGGGAGCGCCGGCGGTGGTAGCGTCCACCCGCTGCCCCCTCGCCGCGCGGAAGTCACCCACCCGCGCCGCGCGCTGCTCCTGGGTCAAGGCCCTGGGTTCCGCCGCTGGGCGGTCCGGGGCCGGCGAGCTCCCAGCGCGCGGGCTTCGAGCTGCGGTCCTTCCCGGGCGATGTGGCCCTGGAAGGCTGTGGAGCTCTGCGTTGTTAGCCGCTTTCCTCCTGGTAGGCGCCTCCTGGCCCCTCGTGCCTTTGAAATACGCTCTTTCGGGGCTCTCGGAAGTGCGGGCCAGGTCTTCGGGGTCTGTTGAGGTGCAGATTTGTTTACCATCGAGGGCCCGCCCCCAGAGCTGTAAAGCGTACCCGCTGACCGCCTGTTGGCACTTTCCCTGGGGCCGAGCTTATCGTCAGCCCTGGCCTCCGGTCCCCTGCCCTTGGAATGTAGGGCTTGGGAACAGCAACCAAAAGGCCTTGTTTGTACACAGTAGTGTCACTGTAATGGGTCTGCTATGTGCGCCCAGGAGTCGGAAATGGAATACGTGTGAACAAGCTAACTCGGTAGGGGGAAGGTGGACGGAAAGGAATACGTGAATATCGGCACAGCTGTTCTCGTTTTGGTAAAGCCGCGCATTCACTGGTTAGGTTCCTGTGTTTCCACTGATCTCTGTTCCAACTCCCACTTTACCTCCCTGGCTCCCCATGTATTTTGTGTTTGAAAAGGCATTAGTTCGCCCCAATGAAGGCAATTTTGAAAGAGCTGTTATTGGTCTGAACATGGAATCTTAGGCAAGTGACTTCTCTAAACTCGCTTTTCTTGTATGTAATTCAAATCTGGAGAACAATTCCTAACTTACAGGGATGTTAGTGATTGAATTAAAGTATATCAAGCGGTCTGTCAAACTGCCTTACGTGGTACCTGGTAAAGCCCCGAATAAATGCATCCTCATTCTTCCCCTGGAAAAGTCAGTGCTCGTGGTTTAGAATTCATATGTCAGCACTGATTTTTTCTCTGGATTTCTTCTGTTTTCACATATATTTCTGTTTTGTTTGTGACTTGGTGTTTAAATCCTTTGTAGTAAAAATAAGTCTCTGGCAAACATTTGAAAAATCTGTCACTCATACATAATATCAGTTGCTGTCTCAATATTATCCTTAGAGTAAGGAGGCTACTGCAGTTTAAAGATAAGTGAAAGGAACCACTATTTGAGTCTTCCTGAGAACAGTAAAGAGGTGAGAACAGTTGAGTTTCATTTTCTACCTCAGAGAAGGAGATAAACACTGGTTCTGAAATTACATGTTTTTCTTTTTAACCTTTTATATCCAGTAAACATAATGTTGACGTCAACTACACACCAAACGGGCTTATGTAAAAGAAAATTAAGCCACAAATAACTAATGGGGCTTGTGATATCTCCATGCAATTAAACAATTAAAATAAGTCAGGGTGGGGGACCCATGCCAGTGGTCGTTCTTATATGCTAAAGGAAAGGGGAAGAGTTTTTTCATGTTCTTGAACATGAAAATGAGAGCACATTAAAGGGAGAGAGGAATTTCTGATTTTGAAAGGTGGATATGAAATGGAGCAGGACCCTGTGGTCCGCACCGCGGCCCCCCGCCCATGTCCTCAGCCCACCTTTCGTCTGTAGAAAAACTGCAGGCAAAGAATAAATTGAATTAGAGAAGTGAGAAAATGCAGAAGCAAAGGAAAGCAATAAAACAGGACAAAATAATAGTAGTTTAGTCATGAAGCAAAGTGAAGGACCTTTAGTTCCTCCTCAGGGGCTGTAGATAGTATTCTGGGCCGTGTCCTTTGAGCTGTTTTGTAGAGATGGAAAGCCCCACCAGGTGGAAGAAGTGAACTACATGATGACCAGACTGTAGCCATGACATCACCTGCCACAATTCTGAGAACTGGCCTCAAAGAAATCGGAGCAAACCGACCCTGGAACTGAAAACTAAGGGTTCTTAAAACAAGATGATGTTGGTCAGACCACCACATGACCAATTTCAGGATGCCTGTCAGAGCTGCCTGTGCTGTTCTGCACGTAGCCCCCTGCTTCCACTTACACACCCCAGAAACTCGCCTTTAAAAGCTCCTACCCACTGGTCATCCTTGGGGGCGGGGGGTGTCAGCCTTTGGACACGAGTACCCCCTCCCCCCTCCCTTGGTTTGCCAGCCTCCAAAATAAAGCAAACTTTCATTTCCACCAGCCTTGCCTCTAGAGTATTGGTTTTAGAGCAGCAAGCAGCCAGACCCCACTTAAGGTAAGAGAATGCTTAGATTTAGGGAAGTCGTAAAATAAAATGAACATGAATTAAGTTCCCCTGCCTTCTGTATTGATAGATTGGGATTATTACGTCTTTAATTCTTAGAATATTAAGAATGTAATTAAAATAGAAGTTGTCAAAGTTCTATTGTCAAAGTTGTCAAAGTTCTAAGTTGCATTTGTTTTGATAGACATGAAGTTTCATGAAAATGAGGGTGTTTTGAGTTGAATTGTGTCTCCCCAAAAGATGAAGTCCTGACCTGTGGAATGTCAGAATGTGACTCTTGGGAATAAGGTTATGTTAGATGTAATTAAAGTAAGGTCATGCTGGAGTAAGGTAGGCTCTTAATCCAATATAAACTAGTGTCCTTAGAAGAGAGGCAGAGACACACAGGGAGAGAGAAAATGGCCATGGAATGATGGAGGCAGAGATTAGAGTGATGCATTTGTAAGCCAAGGAATGTCAGAGATTGCTAGCAAACACCAGGAACTAGAAGAGGCAAGGAAGGATTCTGCCCGGAGTCTCAGAGGGAACATGGCCCTGCCAACCCTTGATTTTGGACTGATGGCCTCGAGAACTGTGAGACTATAAACTTCTGTTGTTTTAAGCCACTCAATTTGTTTCGGCACCCTAGGAAATTAATACAGAGTGTAATTTGTAAATTAGGCATTGAGGAATAATTTTATCATGATGGTGTGTGCTGTTAGTGAGAAAAGATTACGTAAAATCTACCAACACAGTGACTTTATTGCCAAGTATTCTTTAAGTCACTTATTTGATCCCGTTTAGGTTAGCTGTGTATGTGTTGTGGTGTAATCAATCAGTAAAATTCACCTCCAGTTCTAAAACCAGATCAAGTCTACTTCACTGAATTATGTTTCTGTAAGTAGGCTTTAGTAACATTTTGACGACATCGGTCCAGATACTATGAAAAGCAGTGAACCAGTGTAATAGCAGCTTTTTTTGTTTTTGTTTTTTAAATTTGGAAGGTATCTAAAGTCAGCACTGTTAGCTACTTCTCTAATAGCCTTTTCTTCCCTTCTTTTTGCTTGATTTCGTTGTGGCCGTGAACTTCAGGAGCTGAATCATGGTTGATGTACACCAGTGTTTCTCAGAGTGCTTCTCCGATCAGCAGCGCCAGGTTTATCTGCTGTATCGTCAAGGATACACTCAGGAGACAGAAACCACACAGTGATTTGGTAGGGAAGGTTTCATATGAAGAATTATTCCTAAGCATAAAGAGATTGGAGTAACGAGTGGTTGCCTCATAAGAAGTAAAGAGAACTCTAAAGGATAGAGGAATAGCCGATACGAGGAGCAGCCCCATTCCTGGGGCTAAGAGGGCACTCAAGGGAGAAGCCACTGTACTATCCATCTATTGCTATGTGAGAGATGATCCCCAAACTTAATAAGTTAATAAACATTTATTATCTCACATAGTTTCTGAGGGTCAGGAATCCAGTTGCTACAGCTTAAAGCCCAGTTGGCTCGTTGTGATTGGTTGTCCTTAGGTTTTGCTTTTGTAACCTTGAGGCATTTACAGGCTTAGGTTTTGGTTTGCTTACAGAGGCTGCCAAGGCAGTAGAGCCACCTCAGCCCAATGGTCTCCTTGTTTAATTAATCTAACAATACCCCTTTTGGTCACGCTGTCATACGTGAGATTGATCTCGAATGGTGTATAAGCGCCACTCTGGGTCACCATCAGAATTAAGTTGCCCTTGTCTCATTGTGAAACTCACAGGTTGTGGTGTCAGGTCCATGGAAGAATTGTTTTTGCTGTTCATCTCTTTGTTCACTTGTTTCTGTTTCTCCAAGAGCAGTGAGACCACCTGATGTACTGCTGATGGCTGTGAACATGCGTTTAAGACGGTTGAGAGAATGTAGCCCACCAGGGAGACTGATGGCGACTGTGAGGACGATAACACAGAGACTGAAGGCTAATCCTAAGCCAGGGCCCCCATGAACCAAACCAGTTGGTATCAAATAAATCAAAGGATATACCTGAAGGGATATCAACCTGTTTCAGCCAAGTAGCTTATTTGCTAATTTCTTACATTTGCTAAAATATCAGAGGGGTTGATCCAGGTACAGCAGGAAGTATTTGCTTTGGTGCACACTCCTTGTTTAGCCAGTAAGTGATCTAAGCAATTCTATTATCTAGAACCACCTTAGCAAGAAAGCCCAGTGACTCTTGTTGTGCAGCTGTGGCCTTGGCAGTAGATTCAGTGATAGTTGCCAGAGCTAAGGAGCATTATCTTCTTGTGCATTAGCAGAGAGAAAAAGCAAGTAGTGAAGAGGCAAAAGGAATGAAGGTTTTTATATTGGAGATGAAGATCTTGTTCTGGGATCTTGGGAGATGCCATCTGCTTCTGGGGAGGAACCTCCCTGGTCAATTTCACTTCAGATCTTCACCTGGTGTGCAGTTCCAAGAGTCCGGAGGAGCCCTTTTTAGTTGAGGGATGTGGATCTAAGGTTCAGGGTCCTGAAATTTGGCTTCCATCTGGGTTTGAGGAGGGGCCTTTCAAGGAAGTTCAAGGGCAATCTTTGTTCTTAGTGATTCCAGATCAGAAAGGTGGGAGAAAACTGGAAATATTATAGATAGTTTGGAGAGTCATAGCCAGATATTTGAAGAAGCTAGAAGAATTCAGGATCCAGTCCAGTTTACAGGTATATAGCAAACCTCAAAGACAATGAACAGGACTAAAATCTGATATGCACATGGTTGTGTTACAATTTTCTACTGAAACATAATTTTTTTTCTCTACAGTCACCCTCATTTCTTTTAAAGATAATCAAAGTAAGGCTAATTTGTTTGCAAAATAAGTCATCTCATTGAACTTGGCCTGTTTTAATGAGGGGACCTCCTGGGGGCTGTCAAGGGTCTCCTTCAATGTCCTCTTCTGACAGCGGAACTGTCAAAAGATAAACTGAGGCATATTACAAGTGTTAAGAGCTTAGTGAGCACAAATGGATTTGAATCAGGCAGCGCCAAACTGGAAATGGTTTAGGAGCATTTTTCCGACGAGCCAGGGGAACAGTGAGGGGGTTGGGGCACTGATCCTCCGGACAGTCGAATGTCCCCATAACTTAATTCTGCATAGGTCGTTCCTCTGTACTGAATTTCTTCCATATCTGTGGTTCCTTATCCGTGGATTCAACCAACTAGGGATTGTGTGGTACTGTAGTATTCACTGTTGAAAAAAATCCCCATGCGGTGGACCCAGGCAGTTCAACAAACCTGTCTTCTTTAAGGGTCAGCTCTGTAGAAGAAGTGTGGAAGCAAAGCAAGGACATTCTTGATTGGCTGTAGCTTAAAGCCTAGCTGTCTGTGCTTGGTTGTCCTTGGTGTTTTGATTTCATAACCTTGAGGCATCTACGGGCTCAGGTTTTGGTTTGCTCACTACACTGCCAGGGCTTTGGAGCCACCTCGGTCCAGTGGCTTCTGCTAATGAATCCAACAGTGGGGCTTTGCCAGGCTAAGGGGGAGCGCTGCGTGAAGGGAAAGGCAGGGAGTAGAATCTGACTGCAGAGGAGGGAGAACATTAGGTGGTAACGGGGCTGAAAAGGTAGATTGGAGCCAGTTCTAAAGGACTTGATGGGTCCTAAGGATTTTAAAACTTTTTCCATACAAAAATGAAGATAAAGAGAATTTTTACTTGGAATCTATAACTTGACATTATCTTGAGTTGTTGGAAATTCTTCATTTTATACTTTTTCACTTAATTTTCTGTATTTTTGCTTTTCACTTCAAAATTTGTTGAATGTCATACTATATCATGGAAGCATAAGGAAATAGCACTTTTCAGTTGCCCAGAAAATACATGGGGTCGGCCAAAAAGTTTGTTTGGGTTTTTTGGTAACATCTTACGGAAAAACCCAAACGCACTTTTTGGCCGACCCAATAATTTTTCTTTCGTTCAGATGAGCTAAAATGGGGATGAGGGAGGGAATATACTCTACAGCCTTTCTCCTCAAAGTGAGATTTGTGGACCCAAAACATCAGCCTTTCCTGAATGCTTGTTAGAAGATGCGGCTTCCACCCTACACCTAAAGAACCAGAACCTGCATTTAACCAAATTCCCAGGTCAGACAGTCCATATGCCCATTATATTGGAGGAGCACTGCTCTACATAGAGCTTGTTGAATTTTCTTTTAATTTTAACCTCCAGCCAGTTTTCAGTTCCTGATATGGAAAGATATTGACATAAAAGCATAAGGGGAAGATTATGTAGGGGAGACTACAAAAATATTGCAAATCAGCATTTCCCATCTGTTGGGAATAACGTGGAGTATAGAGCAGGTGAGAACTTGGATAGACCTGGGTTTGACTCCTACTTTTCTGCCACTTATTAGCTATAGCCTTTGGGCAAGTAATGTGGGCAATGATAGTACCTTCCTAATAGATTATGACTATTTAATTAATGCATTTAAACACTTAGAACAATGCCCATTAACATAGGATAATAGCATTTATCTCATCAGCTTGTAGTAAACGGTTAAGTTGAAAAGGTAATTGAAGTTCTTAATATAATATATTGGTTGAAAGTTGATAATAATATAGTTGTAGAACAACCCATTCCTCATTAGGTTGTTATGGTGTTTAAGTTAATACATTTGGAGCACTCAAAAGGGTGCCTAATACTGATACAATTAGTACCTTGTTACACATAATTACTAATATATAGGTAAGTAGTTTAAGAGTTCAGTTAATGATAGCTATATTAGCATTATTATGTATCCTGTTTTTTGTCACTATAGCATACAATGTGATAATGAAAAATTGCTTAAAGGTTTATATCTTTAGTGGATTATAAAAAAATATTGCATATCCTTTACTTTTTCCTTCTTAGAGAAATGCTTATTCTTGTGCCTTTTCCTTCTGAGGAAAATATAGGCAAACATGCAGTATTCATGTGGGTATGTTCTCAGATTTCTAAATTCCGTACCATACTTTCCTCACTCACATCTCTGCAGTGGGGACACTAACACGCTTGCTGATGGTGGGGAAGGTGAAAAAGGATTATTGGATGTTGGAAAGTCAGCTAAACTCTCTGCCCACAGTTCTGTCAACTCGTGCTCTTTTTATTGGGGCCTCAGCAAAATTGAAAATTGTTGTATATCATGACATGGATCTTCAGATTTGCCTGCTTATGCTTGAACCCCCAAACAGGAGCTCTGAAGGTTTAATCCGTGGTTAGTGAGGGCTGACTGATTCATTTTTGTTTCTCTTCCCCACTTGACTCTTAGAGACAGGAATTTTTTCTTACCTATGCTTGAATTATTATTATTATTTTAAAAACTATCTCCACACTTGATACTGAGCTAGGACAGAATAGATACTTAGAATGTTGAGTGAATAAGTGTACTGAAATAAAAAACTTTTTTTTATTAGAATCATTTTTATATATTATTTAATAGCATCATTTTATCTTTAAAATCTCTTCTGTATCTAGAATGTTATATGAGTCATGACCTAGGTCCTCTAGACAATCTTCTAACCTAATATAAGACTGTGTAATATACTTCATGGGTGTCCCAGGTGAGGCCTATATTCTGTAGGGTGGCCACCTAGGAGTCTGCTAGGGCCAGAATAGGTTTGAGCCAATTCTACTTGAATAGAATTGAATATAACAAACTGAGTTTCCTTTTCGGAAAATGTTTCTCTTCCCTAGATTTTAGCTAATACCGTGCAACAATTGTTTAATCAAAAATGAAACCTAGTTTTTCACCGAGAGCTTTCCAAAAATAAATATAATTTGACCACAAAGTCCTATTAACCTTATAACTATAATTGTGTATGCTTTGAGCCCTTATAATCAGTTTATTAATATACCATTACTAAGCAGCTGTCCTTGGTTCTTTATGGCAATTCCAAACTTCTTTTGTGGTTATGATATATATATCCCCTACAGAGTATACACAGCAGATTATCAATTAATTTTTATGACACAAAATAAGTATATCAGAATTGGACAGATGTATGTGTTTAGGATATGTAGTCTAGAATATTTTCTATTAATAGTGTTACTGAGTTTGAAACAAGAAAAACAGAAACAGACCTGATTATGTAAATATATACCTATTTTTAAAAGAATGAACTATTTTCAAACATCTAATCAAACAGCATTTCCTTGACACATATTTAGTATAGGTAATGATCCTTCTTCTGTTTATTGAAAATACTGCTAGTGAGGGTAGATGTTCCCCCACCATCTAATTCTTTTTTTTCTTTTTTTTTTTTTTGCCGTACGCGGGCCTCTCACTGCTGTGGCCTCTCGCGTTGCGGAGCACAGGCTCCGGATGCTCAGGCTCAGCGGCCATGGCTCACGGGCCCAGCCGCTCCGCGGCATGTGGGATCTTCCCGGACCGGGGCACGAACCCATGTCCCCTGCATCGGCAGGCGGACTCTCAACCACTGCGCCACCTGGGAAGCCCCACCATCTAATTCTTTACTGTCAAAACATACAACTTTTTCCCCCTTTTCTCCTTTAGTAATTCACTTTGAGGTAATGATTGGGGTACTTTTGCTTATGCATTTTTGTTTGAAAATAAAGTGTTAGAAAACCAAGCCCACCTACTTCATATGTGTAAACTGTCACAGAGCATCTTCCCCTGGGAGATCTGAGATTACAAAATATACTTTCCTCAACCTGTGCCCTGGATTAAAAAGATTTGTTAAAACCTTTCCTATGAAAGAATTACTTGCTGATGTGTATATATGTGCCTGTGTATACATATACTTGTCATTACTGGTATCTATATATTTGCACATATTCTGGAGTGTATAATCTGTGTATCGCACATACACAAAATGTGGGTTAAAAAGCTATTTTTATTATCTTTAAAAATGTAGACAAGTCATTGTTAGCTTTAATTTCTTTGTCTATAACACGGGGATGATAATGTTGTTATAGGGTTATCAGGATTGAATTAGATAGGGTGTCACAAGTGCCCACCTATGTGAGGAGTATAATAAGTGATTTTATTCACAAGCTCTCCTGGTGCATTATTCAAACTCAGAAGTTTGGTTCACAAATACCTGTTCCAAGCATTACCTTTTGCTTTAGGAGTTATTTATTTGTGCATGCTAAACACCTATTTTGAGAGTTTCCACTCTCTATTTGAAGTTAAGATCATGAATTTTAAAGTTAATGATCAATCTCTTTTATGATTTCTGTATTTTTGTATTTTAGGGTTGTATTTCCTCAAACACAGCTTTCATTTAAAAAAATACAGAAAAACATGTAAGTATTAGAAATACCAACATCGTTTTGCTTTATAGCACTTTGGGGCATCCTTGTTTGGGAAAATTGCCTAGTATGTAGGAAAAGAATATTTTCTTTCTAATTGCAGTGCAATTACTAAAAATTAATCTTTGAGTCAGAGAAAAACCTCCCAAATTCTTTAGCTACTCGTTCTGTTTCTGTGCTTTGTGGAAGATGTGTATTGTATTCATATGGTGTGATTGAGTGAAAGCTGTAGTAAGCCTTTCAAAAATTTAAAGGTAAACTGTAAATAGAGAATCAAGCAAAGATTTTCACAACAAGGGCTCAGCATAGGGAGGCCCAGGAACTTTCGAATTAGACAGTCTAGCTACAGCCCCAAAAGCTCAGTCTCTTGTTGTCTCATGGGACCTTGGGCTGGCCTCAGGTTTCTCACCTAAAAAACAGAATCATTCAGTAATGTGAAGATGAATTGAAATGTCACATAGAGCACTTAGTGCTAGGCATATGGTAAAGTGCTCAGTAATTATTAATTATCTTTATAATAATACCATTATTAAATGAGATTAACCAGTTAAAATTTCTCCAAATAGAATTACAGCATAATAAATTTTTTTCTTTGTTCTTGAGACTTTGGTTCCAACATCAACAAATTAGAAATCTCTTTGATGACAGAGAGTTAGAAAATTAGGAACTAGAAAAGATACCTTAAAGCGAAGGCAGAGAAATTATTTTCACAATGGAATTTTGTCAAGTATTAAAAGGAATTAGAGTGAGTAATCGTAAGCCTTAGAACTATACTCCAGTATCATTTATGAGGAATAAAGCATATGCTTTGGAATAAAGTTATCATGCCAGAGCTAAAACTGTACATGAATGTGTTAGCCCTGCATTCAGCTACAATAAACAGAAGACTCAACTTGGAAGTATCTTAGATTATTTTTCCTGTATAACAGGAAGTCTAGACGTAGGCAACTCTTGGTGTTGATTCATTTCAGGATTTCTGCAGTTATGTTGGTCTTTCTCTCATTTTTTTGTGCTATAGTATAAGATGGCTGCTCTAGTCCCAGATTTCTTGTCCAATTTTACAGTAGGACGAAGGGATTTCAGGATTTCTGCAGTTATGTTGGTCTTTCTCTCATTTTTTTGTGCTATAGTATAAGATGGCTGCTCTAGTCCCAGATTTCTTGTCCAATTTTACAGTAGGACGAAGGGAGTTAAAAGAAGGGAGCACCAGCTGTATCTTTCTCTTTTATCAAGAAAAATGAGAACCTTCCAAGAGCCCTTAGAAGACTTGCACTTACATCTCACGGGTTAGAACTGTGTCATATGGCTGCCCCTGGTCATAAGGCAGTCTGGGAAAGCAAGTAGCTCTTCTGGGGTTGGATGCATTGCTGCTGTGAATCTAATCAGGATTCTGATCAGGAAGGAGGTGTCCTGCAATAAGTGTGGGCTAGGTACTACCTTATGGGTTCTGCCACACCAGGTAATGAAGTGGTAGTACTCTAGTTTTTTTCCTTCTCATGAAAACTGTTCTGTATCTCTTTGATTAATGGTGGAAACCAAAGGTCAAGACACAGGAGGCTTACATTACTAACTTGGAGTCAAAAAGTTATTAAACAGTTGGATGGAGAATCAGACATCTGTCCTCTTTGACACATAACAGCAGTACATGTTAATTTTTCTGATCCATGAAAACAGGATATCTTTCTATTTGTTTATCTCTTCACTTTCTTTCATCGGAGTCTTACAGTTTTCAGAGTACAGCTCTTTCACCTCTTTGGTAAAATGTATTCCTAAGTATTTTGTTGTTTTTGATGCTATTGTGATGAGACTGTTTTATCTCTTTTTCTGGATAGTTTGTTGTTCGTGTATAGAAACAACTGATTTCTATATATTGATTTTATATCCTGCAACTTTACTGAATTTATTGGTTAGTTCTATCAGTTTTTTGGTTGAGTCTTTAGGGTTTTCTGTATATAAGATCATATCAGTAAATATAAACGGTTTTACTTTTTCCTTTCTGATTTGGATGCCTTTTATTTCTTTATCTTGCCTGATTGCTCTAGCCAGGATTTCCAGTACTGTGTTGAACAAGAGTGCTTAGAGTGGCACCCTTGTCTTCGTCCTGATCATAGGAGAGAAGCTTTCAACCTTTCACCATTGAGTATGAAGTTAGCTGTAACCATATAGTAAGTATATGGCCTTTGTTATGTTAAGGTGTCCTCCTTCTATTCCCAATTTGCTGAGAGTTTTATCGTGAAAGGATGTTGTATTTTGTCAAATGCTTTTTCTGCATCTATTGAGGGGATCATATGATTTTTATCTCTTGTTCTATTAATGTGATGTGTCACACTTATTGATTTGCATATATTGAACCATCTTTGTATCCCAGGGAAAACTCCCACTTGATCATGGTGTAAGATCCTTTTAGTGTATTTTTGAATTCATTTTGCTAATATCTCGTTGAGAATTTTTGCATCCGTGTTCATCAGGAATATTGGTGTGTAGTTTTTGTTTCACATAGTGTCCTTATCTGGCTTTGGTATCAGGGTAATGCTGGTCTTGTATTTGGGAGTGTTCCCTCTTCAATTTTTTGAAAAAGTTTGAAAAAGGTTGGTGCTAATTATTCTTTAAATGTTTCATAGAATTCACCAGTGAAACCATCTTGTCTGGGGTTTTCTTTTTGGGAGGTTTTGTATTATTGATTCACTCTCCTTATACATTATTAGTTTACTCATACTTTCTATTTATTCCTTTTAAAAGATATTTATTTATTTATTTGGCTGAGCTGGGTCTTAGTTGTGGCATGTGGGACCTTTAGTTGCAGCATGTGAACTCCTAGTTGCAGCATGAATGTGGGATCTAGTTCCTCGACCAGGGATCGAACCTGGGCCCCCTGCATTGGGAGCACAGAGTCTTAGCCACTGGACCACCAGGGACCACCACTGGACCACTATTTCTGATTTGGCCTTGGTTAGTTGTATGTTTCTAGGAAATTATCCATGTTTTCTAGGTTATCTGTTTTGTTCGCATATGGGTTAATCTGCATATAACTTACAGTCAGCCCTTCATATTCTCGAGTCTTCCACATCCCTGAATTCAACCAACCATGGACCATGTAGCACTGTAGTATTTACTACTGAAAAGTATCTGCATATAAGTGGACCCATGCTGTTCAAGGGTCAGCTGTATTTCTGTGGTATCACTTGTAATATCTCTTCTTTAGTTTCTGTTTTTATTTATTGAGTCTTCTCTTTTTCTTAGTTTAGCTAAAGGGTTTGTCAGTTTTTTAAAAAAATCTTTTAAAGAAACAGCTCTTAGGGACTTCCCTGGTGGCCCAGTGGTTAAGACTCCATGCTCCCAATGCAGGGGCCCAGGTTCAACTCCTGGTTGGGGAACTAGATCCTGCATGCCACAACTAAAAGAGCCCACATGCCGCAACTAAAGATCCTGCATGCTGCAATGAAGATCCTGCATGCCACAACTAAGACCTGGTGCAGCCAAATAAATAAATGAATATTAAAAATAAATTAACTAATTAAAAACAGCTCTTAGTTTTGTTAATCTTTTCTATTATTTCTCTAGTTTCTATTTCATGTATTTTTGCTGTGATCTTTGTTATTTCCTTTTTTCTGCTAACTTGGAGCTTGGTTTATTCTTTTTCTAGTTCCTTGAGGTATAAAGCTAGATTATTTATTTATTTAAGATCTTTCTTTTTCCTTACTGTAGGTATTTATCACTATAAACTTCCCTCTTAGAACTGCTTTTGCAGCATCCTATAGTTTTGGTAATGTTGTGTTTCTATTTTCATTGGTTTCAAGATATTGTTTGATTTCCTTTTTGATTTCTTTGACTCATTGGTTGTCCGGGAGTATGTTGTTCAATTTCCTCATATATGTGGATTTTCCAGTTTCCTCGTTGTTGATTTCCATTTTTATACCAGTGTCAGTAAAGATACTTGGTATGATTTGAGTCTTTTGAATTTGGTTAAGACCTGTTCTGTGCCCTGTCATATGATCTATCCTTAAGAATATTCTGTGTGTACTTGAGAAGAATGTATATTCTGTTGTTGGATTGAACGTCTTATATATGTCTATTGGGTTCATTTGGTCTAACATATGGTTCAAGTCCAGTGTTTCCTTAGTGATTTTCTGACTGGATGACCTACCCATTGCTGACAGTGTGGTATCGAAGTCCTCTATTATTGTTGTATTGTTGTCTGTTTCTCCCTTTAGCTCTGGTATTATTTGCTTAATATATTTAGTTGCTCTGGTGTTGAGTGCATATGTATTTCCGATTGTTAATGTCTTCTTCATAGGAGTTGACCCCTTTATCTTTATATAATGACCTTTGTTTCACGTGACTGTTTTTTACTTAAGGTCATTTTGTCTGGTATAAATACAGCTACCCCTGCTTTCTTTTGGTTTCCACTTTGTGGAATGTCTTTTTCCATCCTTTCACTTTGAGCTATGTGTGTTCTTAAAGCTGAAGTGAGTCTTTTGTAGGTAGCATATAGTTGGCTCTTGTTTTTTATTCATCCAGTCATTCTTTGCCTTTTGATTAGAAGTTCAATCTACTTATATTTAGAGTGATTATGGATATGTAAGGACTTACTAGTGCCATCTTTTTAATTGCTTTCTGGCTGTTTTGTAGTTTTCTTGTTCCTCTTTGACTCTTGTTGGATTCCTTTGTGAATTGGTGATTTCCCACCATTGTATGCTTCTGACTCCCTCGTCTTTATCTTTTGGGAGTCTACTCAAATATTTTGCTTTGTGATTTTCATGAGATACGTAAAACATTTTATAGCTATAACAGTCTGTTTTACTCTGATAACAGCTTAATTTTAATCTCATACGAAACATCTACCCTTTTACGCTTCCACCTTTTATGGTTTTTTATGTCACAGTTTGCCTCTTTCCATATTGTATGTTCATCAGCGAATTATAGTAGCTGTAGTTACTTTTGATACTCTAGTTCTAATCTTTATACTAGTGTTAAGTGTTAACACACCATCATATTGCAGTGTTCTGAATTTGATTTTATATTTATCTTGATCGGTGTATTTTTTATGTTTCACATTACTAGTTAGCCTCCTCTCATTTCAGCTTGAAGAACTTCCTTCAGCATTCCTTGTTAGATCTAGTGATGATGAATTACCTCAGCCTTTGTCTGGGGAAGTCTTTATTTCTCCTTCATTCCGGAAGGGTAACTTCGCCACAGGGAGTTTTTTGGTTTTGTTTCTCTTTTTTTTAAATTTTTGGCCACGCCGCACGGCATGCAGGATCTTAGTTCCGCAATCAAGGATCGAACCCGTGCCCCTGCAGTGGAAGCACAGAGTCTTAACCACTGGACCGCCAGGGAAGTCCCCACATGGAGTCCCCAAATGGAGTATTTTTTATTTTTTTATTTTTTGTTTCATCACTTTGAGTATATCATCCCACGTTCTCCTGGCCTGTAAGATTTCTGCTGAGAAATTCACTGATGTCCCATTGGAGGTTCCTTTGTAGGTTACAGTCTTCTTTTTTTCTTGCTGTCTTTAGGTTTCTCTTTTTGTGTTTGATTTTTGATAGGTTTATTACAGTGTGTTTTGGAGAAGGACAATTTGGGTTGAAGTAATGGGATAATCTGTTTATTAACTTCATGAACTTGATGTGCATATCTCTTCCCAGGTTTGGAAAGTTCTCAGCCATTATTTCTTTAAATAAGTTTTCTGCCCCCTTTCTCCCTCACTTTTCCTTCTGGAACTCTAATGACTTGGCTATTGGTTTTTTCAGGATGTCTCATAGATCATGTAGGCTTTCTTCACTCTTTTTTATTCTTTTTTCTCTTCAGACTGGGTTCTTTCTAAGCTCCTGTCTATATTGTTGATTCTGTCTTCTCTTTGATCTGCCTGCTTTTGATGCGCTCTATTGCATTTTTCATTTCATTCATTAAATTCTTAAGCTCCACAATTCTATTTGTTTATTTTTCAGTGATTTCTATTTCTTTGTTAAATTTCTCATTTTCGTCACATACTGTTTTTTTTATTTCATTGAACTGTTTTTCTGTGTTTTATAGCTCATTGAGTTTCCTTAAAACAGCTATTTTGAATTCTTCATTGTGTAAATATTAGATTTTCACGTCTTTACGTTTGGTCACTGGAAGATTATTGTGATCTTTTGGTGATGTCATGTCTTCTTGATTTTTCATGTTCCTAGTAGAGTCCAAAACGGACCAGCGGGAGCTACATTCCTTTAATGCCCTGGGAATCTTATATGCTGCTATCTGACTTGCTCCCTCTCCCCAGACCTGGACTCCCTCTGTAATGCTCTGGATGCATTATGAGAAGTGAGAGAAATAGGTCTCTTCATCAGAGTCCTGCACAGATTTAGAAACCAGGCAGTCACTCAGTGGCTCTCCCTTTCCCCAGATGGAGAAATAACGGGCCATCTATTTAGCCATATGCTATACCTGAACATTAGGTGATGCCAGCAGAGACAAGCTGTTACTCTTACCCACTTGAGTGAACCCAAACTCCTTTTTTTCTTTTTCCTCCAATGGAGTGTTGGTACTTCTCCTCGGGAAATCTGGACTTCCACAAAGGCTATCTCATCCAAAGGCAACTGCCTATGTCACTGTTCTGCCTGCACTCCCAGACTGTAGCTGAGGGGCTGGAACCGATTCAGTCTCCTGTAGGTTTCACAGCCGGTACTGAAGTCTCTCTGCTTATTACCTAGTTCGCTAGTGGGCTGGCTTTGCCGTGGGTCCCTTGGTGTGTGGTGCTGCATTCCACAACTCACACGAAGGCACTTCCGTTGGTGGATGGATGCCTAATTTTTGTTGTTAAAGGGGAAAACAAAAACAAGGGATGTGATGTACTGCCATGATGTTGATATTACCCTGGTTTAGGTTTTCAATATTTGTACTTATTAATTTTTTCCTGAATGTACACAAGAGGTTTCTGGATCAGAGACTTCTTATTTACTAGACAGAAAATAACCAGTGAGTGGTTCCCTCAGTCTCACGTCTTACCTCTTTGGCAGTGCAAGCCAGGTCAAATGTCCTACGTACACAAAGTCTGTATTGTAGGCAAAGAATGAAGAAAAACAAGTTTTCTGTGTTTTTATACAAGGGAAGGAGACAACTGTCTCTCCTTCCCTTTCTGAGAGAGTTTCATTGGAAATATCAAAGTCTTTGGAATATAAATAACTCTCTCTGTGAAAAGACAGGCCCGTTTGTCTTCAGTTCTATGACTGGGAAGGGTTTCCCTGCTGTAGCTTCTCATCCCCTTTGAAATGTAGACACAGCCCTCCGGGGTTAAGTAAAACCTCCCCAGGGCTTTGACAATGTATACTATTGTAACTTAGTTCCTAAGGTTGCTTTTAGTCCAGAATCCCAAATTTCAGTAAAATTTGGCCTGAAAACCCTAACTGTCCAGTAACATGAAAATATTTTCCCTGCAGTCCCACAGAGGGATGTTTCTTTATGATAAAATCTGTCAGGAAGATCTAGCATTCCTAGATTTGTCTATGCCAAATAACAGAACTACAAGTACACTAAAGAAAAAAACAGAATTAAAGGGAGAAACAGACAATTTCACAGTCACAACTGGAGATTTTAATACACCTCAGCAATTGATGTAACAACTGGAGTCTTCAAAAATCATGAAAGGCAGAAAAATCTGGACAGCACTGTCAACTACATGTTTAAGAATACTGGTAAACTTCCCTTGAGAAAGATCACCAGCAGTGAATAAGAATACCTGTTATCTTAGCTCCTGGCAGCCTTGGGAGTTAACATTTTTAAATTTTTTTATTATTTGTTAATCTGATAGGCAAACCATAGTATTTGTACTTACTTGCATTTCATTAATTGCTAAGTGATTGAACATTTTTGCATATGCCTGTCATTTGATTTTTTTTCTTCTTATAAGGTACATTGATAATTTTAAGTGTATTTCTATATTGTTATATAGTTTTCTTTTATTTATAATATTTTATATTGCACATATTTCCCCTTGTCATTGACTTTTTGTTTTTTTTTTTTTTTTTTTGCGTTATGTGGGCCTCTCACTGTCGTGGCCTCTCTCGTTGCGGAGCACAGGCTCCGGACATGCTGGCTCAGCAGCCATGGCTTATGGGCCTAGCCGCTCTGCGGCATGTGGGATCTTCCTGGACCAGGGCACGAACCCGTGTCCCCTGCATCGGCAGGTGGACTCTCAACCACTGCGCCACCAGGGAAGCCCGTCATTGACTTTTAAACCATCTCATGTTTTTTAACTTAAAGAAGTTAAAATGTTTGTGTAGTCAGGTACATCTCTTTCCTCTTTTTTTGTTTTTTAGTTTTTTCCTTTGATTTCTGCAACTTATTTTTTGTGATTCTACAATACTTAGAGTCCATGTAGGGCATTCTAATTCTCCTTATGACTTAGAGTCCGTATAGGGCATTCTCTCATTTTCAAACTTACCTTGTAAAAACCAAGGTAGACTCCCTCCAACCAATGAAACATTGAAATGGGCCAGGTAATATAATTTGTCTGTTTTTACAACTTAGGCTGTTAGTTACTACAACATTGTCCTATTCTTGTGCAATTTAATTTTATGTCTTCTTTTGGTTCTCAGATTATTAATAATTTCACAAGGCGGATCCAGACCAAAATCAAAGACCTTCTACAGCAAATGGAAGAAGGGCTGAAGACAGCGGATCCACATGATTGCTCCGCTTATACTGGTTGGACAGGTAAGCCTCTGGGATGTAAGTAATTGATATGTTTTAGTTTTGGATTATGATATGTAAGCCTTGGATCTGAATTCTTCTTCTTTTAAAAGTCAAAGGTTTATACCTTTTAAAAGAAGTCTTGAGCTATCTTCATTGATGAGATGCTTCGTAATTTTATTTCTAAAGAAATTCTTTCTGCCTGAAGTTTGAATGGCATATGAGTTTGTATGTCATATTTTTGTAACATTAATTATTTGACCTAATTTATGGCTGTTTTTGAAAATGTGTTAAGATCAGCTTTTTTGTTTGCTTTTGGGTCTTTGATCTTTGCAACAAGATATATTTGTGTGATTTCTCTGGCCCGATACGTATGAACGATTTAACCTACTTTTTGTACTCATTTACATCATTTGTACACATAAAGATTTTGATTTTGATTCTGATAATAATAATTAAACAAGCAACCAGTAATACATTTCACATCAAAAAACTTAATTTCAAAATGAATTTGCCTTAACTAATCTTTACATTCTTTTTGTTATTTTACCATGTAGCCATAATATTGTCGTAGCTATTTAGGGAATATAAAAGAAATGAGACAGACGTTGTTCTGAGGGATTAGACTGCAGTATGAGCATTGCTATCGTTATAGCCTTTTCTTGCTAAGTTTTTATAGTTTAGTCAGTGAACAGTATGGGCACAAGTGTACCTGTTGGAGTCACCAAGAGCTGGCACTTGTCTTTGCAGTGCACGCTCAAACTTGATGGCCCTGTCTTTTTTATTATTTATGTTTATATTTGTACTCATTTATGCGATGCTTTATTTATTGTTTGCCTGTTATCAATACAGTAGTACATAGTAACATTAGAATTGAATTTTTCAAACTTTTATACCCAAACAGACAAGGAGCTAGTTCTCTTACAGAGCCAAAGAAACTTATCCTAAATGTAATTTTTAAAAAATATTTTTATTTGGCTGTGTTGGGTCTTAGTTGCAGCATGCGGGATCTTTGTTGCAGCATGCGGGATCTTTAGTTGCAGCATGTGAACTCTTAGTTGTGGCATGTGGGATCTAGTTCCCTGACCAGGGGTCGAACCCGGACTCCCTGCATTGGGAGCGCAGAGTCTTAGCCACCAGACCACCAGGGAAGTCCCCTAAATGTAAAAGTAAATAGTTTTGGCTAACTTGAAGTAAAATACAGAGAATAAGGTTATCTTGAAAGAAAAAACAGTTATTAGTAGCACAGTTTTCCCCCTATAAAGTCTTTTACTTAAAGCATTTCTTCTTGTTGAAAAGGGGCTTTAACTCCATGATTGTTAGGTCCCAAATTGGCTGTGCATTGGAATTATCCAGAGAGCTTTATAATCAACAAAGACTGTCAGCCTCCACCCCAGGACAGTTACATCAGGAGCTCTGGGGGGAGGATTCTAAGAATCACTGTTTCTTAAAAATATCCGGTTGTTGTCATTTTTTGTAATCACTGAGAGTCATCATGGAAGTATTTGGTTTGAATGATTTCAAATAATATTTAGGACTTTGGGGTTCATGTAGCTGTGTGGAATCCACTTACACCCCTACCTCCCTGTCTTTTCTCCTTAAACTGTACAATATAAGAATAAATGAAGCACCCCAAATTTATCCCTTTAGCAAAAAGTGAGAATGAGAATATACACAAATAATAAGGGGTGAAAAACAAATAGCATCCAGAATAACTATGGAGAGTCACAGTGGCAGAGCCAGTGAGGAAAGACAAAGGATCCAGGGCTGGCAAAATCTGTCCCACCATTCCCCACTTTCCCAGTTAACGAGTAGTTATTCCCAGAAGGAGTGAGACACACCCTGAGGGTGTATCTAAGTGCAAAGTGGGCAAGTAATGCTGGACAAAGCAGAGAAAAAAGGTGTTTAGGGTATACAGGGAACAGGTTTTATTTTAGACTTTCTATAAAAGCACTATTCTGAAAAAAAGGGGATTAACTTACAAAGCAGAAGCTGCATTCCTGGTGGCACTGGCTAATGGTGTAGGTAAGGAGAGAAACAGCAATGATAGGGGCCCTCCTCAAACAAGAAAGAATATGAGACTCAAAGGAAATCTGGCTACCAAAAGTCATCATTTATTAACTAAACTGTACATCACTTACTAAGAAGAGGATGCCTTTCAGATTACAACTACCCTAACCATTTTCCTCTTCCTGTTAATAGTTGATCCCGAAAAATCTATCTGTTTTGAATTTAAGAAAAAAAAATCTACAATTATTTACATAGGAAAAAGAAAATCAGATTTTGTCAGCAGAAGAAAACACACCAGGAAAATTCTACTACAAGATGGAGAAAAAGGGCAGTACTTTCAACATTAATTTTGTAAGTTAATTATGCAATATAGTCACAATGCAGAAATAAAGTAACTCAGAGAAGAGATGGCAAGACAGAAAGGTGATGTGAAATAAGAATTGACAGAACTAAGAAAAGAAATGAAAGGAAAAGGCAAAATCACTTCAGAAATGAGGACTAAATTGCAAGGAGTTGAAGAAAGAACTGGCACCGCAGAAAACACAGCAATACCATAAAAGGAAAAAAATCAAACTGGAGAAAAACTTCCAGTTTCTGGTCTGATGTGTAAGGAGTTTAGAAGTCACCACTTTGTCCTAAAAAGTTAAAAGCTGAACTAACTGAAAAATCAATAACTTTTCTAAGATCCGTCAGAGAAGTGGGGTTACATGACAAACGGCTGCACCAAAAATAGCAATAGACAAGGAGATTCAGAAAATCACAATTTACTGGAGCAGAGACCTACAAGGAGAGATCTCCACAGGAGCCAAAACTGTAATTGATTAATTGCTAGAAGCTCAGTGTGGGCAAATATGAGAGTTAAAAAAACTCTAGGAGGACCCAATCATAGGGAGGCACCCACACTTTTGTGAGGTTAACTTTGGAGTTATCCCAGGTCCTCAGTGTGAATATTGGAGAAAAATCCTCTCATGCCTCTGGTTGGGGGAGGGGAAAAGGAACCATTCTGAAATATGCTAGAGCATTCTGTTCTTAACAAGGCCAGCCTTCAGGAGAAACTGCTTTACCAGAACCTCGCCTCCTGGAGTTTTATCAGAAACTAACGTACCTGTAGGAAGGGTAGTAGCCAACTCCAGCTCGCTCTAGCCATTCTGTCCAACCTAAGGGGAAGAAGACACAGAAGCAGTGGTGGAGTTCATGGTCCAGGGGCACATGTTCAACAAAACACTGAGACCTGGTCATAGGACCATAGAACGCTTCCACTGCCCCACTCCTTACCACTCCATTACTAGAGGACTATTTGTTGCAGTTTCTTTTACCCAGTACATTATGTCCGCCTTTCAATAAAAAAATTACAAGACATACTGAAAGGCAAAAACAAACCAGTTTGAGGAGACTAAACAAACATCAGAACCAGAATGAGATATGGCGGGAATGTTGGAATTGTCAAACCAGGAATTTTTAAATACTATGATGATATGCTAAGGATTTAATGAAAAAAGTAGACAACACGCAAGAACCCATGGATGATGAAAGCAGAGAGATGTAAATCCTAAGAAGGAATTGAACATAAATGCTAAAAATCAAATAAGCTATAACAAATGAAGAATTCCTTTGATGGGCTCATTTAGTAGATGAGACACAGCTAGGGAAAGAATCACTGAGCTTGAGGATATGGCAGTAGAAACTTCTAAAACTGAAAAAAAGCTGAAAAAAAAAACCCCCAAAACCAGTATCCAAGAACTAGGGAACAATGACAAAAGGGTCAACACTTGTGAAATGGTAATACCAGAAGGAAAAGAAACAGAAAGAATCAGAAACAATATTTGAAGCAATAATGACCAGGAATTTTTCCAAATTAGTATACACTAAACCACAGCTCCAGGAAGCTCAGAGAATACCAAAGAGGATAAATGCCAAAAACAAAGAACAAAAAAACAAAAAACCTGCATCTAGGCATATAGTATCCAAACTTCATAAAACCAAAGATAAAAAATCTTGTGAGAGATACATGCTCCCCAGTGTTCATTGCAGCACTATTTACAATAGACAGGACATGGAAGCAACCTAAGTGTCCATTGACAGAGGAATGGATGAAGAGGATGTGGTGCATATATATGATGGAATATTACTCAGCCATAAAAAAGAATGAAATAATGCCTTTTGCAGCAACATGGATGGACCTAGAGATTGTCATACTGAGTGAAGTAATTCAGACAGAGAAAGACAAATATCTTATTGCTTATATGCGGAATCTAAAAAGAACGGGTACAAATGAACTTACTTAGAAAACAAATAGAATCATAGATGTAGAAAACAAATTTATGGTTACCAGAGGGGAAAGTGGGGAGGGAGGGATAAATTGGGAGATTGGGGTTGACATATACACACTACTATGTATAAAACAGATAACTAATAAGGACCTACTGTGTAGCACAGGGAACTCTACTTAATACTCTGTAATGTTCTATATGGGAGAAGAATCTAAAAAAGAGTGGATATATGTATAACTGATTCACTTTGCTGTACAACTGAAACTAGCACAACGTTGTGAATCACCTATATTATAATAAAATTTTTTTTTAAATCTTGAAAGAACACAAAAAAAACTGCCCTATTATAGAAAAGCAAGGATCAAAATTACACCAGACTTCTGTTCAGCAACAGTGTAAGCAAGATAAGAATGGAGTGAAATACTTAAAGTATTGAGAGTTTAAAAAGAAATTAAAAATCCTAGAATTTTGTACCCTGCAAAATTATCCTTAAAAGTGAAGGAGAAATAAAAGCTTTCTCAAACAAAAATCAAGGGAATTTGTTGCCATTAGACTTGATTTTCAAGAAATGGTAAGCCAAATCCTTCTGAGAAGGAAAATGGTATTGGTTAGATATTTGGATCTATGTTAAAAAAGGGAAGAACTTCAGAGTATGAATAAGTGAAGGCGAAATAAAAACTTTTATTTTTCTTATTCTCAGATGATATAACGGATCAAAATGTGTGTTCAAAATAAAGGCAATAATGTGTTCAATTACATATGCTTAAGTATATGTTTATATGTATGCATATATATATATGTTTATATGTACATGTTATGTATAAGTAAAATGAATGACAGCAAGATATAAGAGGTAGGAGGAAGGAATTAGGAATATTTTATTATTATAAGATACTTGCTCTACCCATGAAGTGGTACAGTAATATTTGAAAGTGGAGTGGGATTAAACAAGAAAAAAATCACATCATATAAACAGATGCAGAAAAAGCATTTGACAAAATCCAGTGGCTATTCATGATTAAAAATTCCCAGCAAACTGTGAATAGATGGGAACATCTTCAACTTGGTTAAGAACATCCACAAAAAAAGTACGTTGTATTTAATGGTAAAACACTCAGAGCTTTCCTGCTAAGGTCAACAACAAGGTAAGGATGTTCCCTCTCACCACTGCTCTCAGCATCATATTTGAAGTTCTAGCTAATGTATTGAGACAAGAAAAGGAAATAAAAGGTGTATAGATGGGGAAGGAAGAAATAAAACTACCTTTGCAGATCACATGCTGTTCTATGTAGAAAATCAGAAAGAATCAACAAAAAAATAATCTCCTGGAACTAATAATCAGTGATAGCAGGGTTGCAGGATATGAGGTAAATATACAAAAGTCAGTTGCTTCATTATATACCAGCAATGAATAAGTGAAATTTGAAGTAGAAAACACAATACTGTTTACATTAGCATCCCCCCAAAATACTGAGGTATAAGTCTAACAAAATATATACAAAATCTATGTGAGGTAAACTATAAAACTCTTATGGAAGATATCAAAGGGGAACTAAAGAGAGATATTCCATATTCTTGGATAGGAAGACTCAATATTGTCAAGATGTCAGTTCTTCCCAACTTGGATCTATAGATTCAATGCAGTGCCAATCAAAATTCCAGCAGGTTATTTTGTGGATATCAGTAAACTGATTCTAAAGTTTGTATGGAGAAGAAAGAGACCCAGAATATCCCACTCAATATTGAAGGAAAAGAACAAAGTTGGAGACATGACGCTATCTGACTTTATAAGACTTATAAGACTATAAGACTTATAAGCTACAATAACCAAACCAGTGTAGTACTGGTGAAAGAATAGAACAGAATAGAGAGCCCAAATATAGACCCACATAAATATAGCTACTGATATTTGACAAAGGAGCAAAGGCAATGCAGTGTAGTGAAGATGGTCATTTCAACAAATGGTCCTAGAGCAACTGGGCATCCACATGCAGCAAATGAATCTAGATACCTTTCAAAAGAATTAGCTCAAAATGGATCATAGACCGAAACATAAAATTCAAGACTGTAAAAGTCCTAGAAGATACACAGGAAAAAACATAGGTGGCCTTTGGTATGGCACTGACTTTTTAGATACAACACCAAAGATGTGATCTGTGAAAGAAATACAGGCGTACCTTGGGGATATTGTGGGTTCAGTTCCAGACTACCACAATAAAGCGAGTATCGCAGTAAAGTGAGTCATATGAATTTTCTGGTTTCTCAGTGCATATAAAAGTTATGTTTACAGTACATTGTGCAATAGTATCATGTCCAAAAAGAACAATGTACATATGTTAATTTAAAAATATTGCTAAAAAATGCTAACCATCATCTAAGCATTCAGTGAGTCAGTCTTTTTTGCTGGTTGAGGGTTTGAAATATTGTGAGAATTGCCAAAATGTGACACAGAGACACAAAGTGAGCAAATCCTATTGGAAAAATGACTCTGACAGACTTGCTCAATTCATAGTTGCCACAAAACTACAATTTGCAAAAAACACAACATCTGGGAAGTGCAGTAAAGTGAAGCACAGTGAAATGAGGTATCCCTGTAAATGATAATCTGGGCTTCTTTAAAATTAAAAACTACCTGTGAAAGAGAATGAGACAAGCCACTGACAAGGAAAAAATAATTGCAAAAGACATATCTGATAATGGATTTTACCCATCGTAAACAAAGAACTCTTAAAACTCAACAATAAGAAATGAACAACCTTATTACAGAATAGGCAGAATGCATGAGCAGACACCTCACCAGAAAAGATATACAGATGGCAGGTAAGTGTATAAGAATATGTTCAACGTCTTATGTCATTACAGAATCGCCAAAATTCAAAACACTGACAGTACCAAATGCGGGTGACAACGTGGAACAACCAGAACTCTCATTTACCGCTGGTGGAAATGCAAAATAGACACACTGGAAGACAGTTCAGAAGTTTTTAACACAACTAAACATACACTTACCATATGTGCCAGCAATTGTGCTCTTTTTTACCCAAATGAACTGAAAACTTAGGCCCACCAAAAAACCTGCACATGAATGTTTATAGCAACTGTATTCATAATTGCCAAAAGTTTGAAGTAACCAAGATGTCCTTCAATGGGTGAATGAGTAAATAAATGGTGCATCCAAACAAGGAAACACTATACAGACTTAAAAGGAAGTGTGCCACAAAAAGGCATGGAGTAAAGGTTAATGTATATTTCTGAGCTTCCCTGGTGGCGCAGTGGTTAAGAACCCGCCTGCCAGTGCAGGGGACACGGGTGCGAGCTCTGGTCTGGGAAGATCCCACATGCTGCGGAGCAACTAAGCCCATGTGCCACAACTACTGACCCTGTGCTCTAGAGCCCACGGTCCACAGCTGCTGAGCCTGCGTGCCACAACTACTGAAGCCCGCGTGCCTAGAGGCCATGCTCCACAACAAGAGAAGCTACCACAATGAGAAGCCCGTGCACTGCAACAAAGAGTAGCCTCCACTCACGGCAACTAGAGAAAGCCCACGCACAGCGACGAAGACCCAATGCAGCCAAAAAATTAATTAATTAATTAAATTTTTAAATTGTATATTTCTAATTGAAAGAAGACATCTGTAAAGGCTACATACTATGTGATTCCAACTATATGATATTCTGGAGAATGTATAACTGTGAAGACAATAAAAATGGTTAGTGTTTTCAGTGAGCTAGAGGGTGAAGGACAGATGAATAGGTAGAGCACAGAGGATGTTCAGGACAGTGAAACTGCTCTGGATCATTGTACAGTAGGGGATACATCTCATTACACATTTGTCCAGACCCACAGAATGTACAGCACCACGAGTGTACCGTAATAAAAACTATGGGCTTTTGGTGAAAATGATGTGTCAGTGTCAATTCATCAATTGTAATAAATGTACCACTGTGGTGTGGGATGTCAGTAGTTGAGGGGGAGGTATATGACAGAAATATCAACAGGGAGAAAATCACATTGGTATCAAACCTCTAAGTGGCCACATTCAGAAGTTCACCAGCAGGGGCTTCCCTGGTGGTCCAGTGGTTAAGTATCCACGCTCCCAATACAGGGGGCCTGGGTTCGATCCCTGGTCAGGGAACTAGATCCTGCATGCCGCAACTAAGATCCCATGTGCTGCAGCTAAGACCCGGCACAGCCAAATAAATAAATAAATATTTTTTAAAAAAGAAGTTAACTGGCATCCTACAAGATATTCAAGGAATGAAAATATGAAGATGTTAAATCCAGCTAGGTTACTGCCCTCCAGGCATATGAAATATAACAAAAAGTATAACAGTAACCTAGGAAATATTTTTATCAAGAGCATTCCAGAGGACTCTACTAGTGTAGTAATTGACAAACAGTGGCTCGTGGGCCAAATCTGGGATACAGCCTGTTTGTTCACAGGCCTTGAACCAAGAAGCATTTTTATTTACATTCTTAAGAATTTTGAAATAAAAGAAAACCCAACAAAGACTAAATGTGGCCCTTGAAGCCTAACCTAAAGATGATTATCTGGCCTTTATGGAAAAAAAATTGCTGATTCCTGTATTAGAGGACTAGCCAAGATATGATTGAGGAAATGGGCATAATTTTATAGTGACATTAATTAGGAACAGAAGTTTACAGATAGGGGATGAAGGGCACAAAAACATAAATGAAATCGGGAAGCCTTAAAACAGAGGAAATTTTAGGGACTTCCCTGGTGGTCCAGTGGTTAAGAATCCTCCTTCCAATGCAGGGGACACAGGTTCAATCCCAGGTTGGGGAACTAAGATCCCACATGTTGCAGGGTAACTAAGGCCATGTGCTGCAACTCCTGAGCCCGTGTGCTCTAGAGCTCGTGCACCACAGCTAGAGAGCCCACACACAACGACTGCTGAGCCTGCGCACTCTGGCGCCCTCATGCCTCAAGTAGAGAGCCCGCGTGCTCTAGAGCCCTAGCGTTACAACTTAGAAGCCCGCGCACCACAACGAAAGTTTCCACATGCCACAATGAAGATCCCACATGCTGCAACTAAGACCCGACGCGGCCAAATAAATAAATAAATAGAGGAAATTTTAGAAATCACATGACTACTTTTCACTTTACAAAAATTTATTTCACGATGTAACTTGAAATGGATAATTCTCTGTGAATACATAATCTACCAAACCTGACCCTAGAAGAGATAGGACATGTAAACAGACAAAATTCCAAATAAAAAGTTGAGAATGTTGTCAAATATTTACCCAAAAATTTCACTGGGAAATTATACCAAACCTTTACTAAAGGACAGGAAATCCTTAGGAGTGACAACAGTAAAATGGTGGAATAGGAGTTTTCTACTGTCTTCCTCCCCAAAGAACACTGACTTTGATAATTATACACAGATGAGAGTACCTTTCTGGGATCCAAGAGTCCAGTGGAGGATTTACACAATACCATTGGGCGGGGGCGGGGGGGGGGGACACAAAACAAAAACTGAGATTGGACACATTGAAAAGGGTAAGAGGAAAATTTTCACTTCACCTGTGTCACCCCATCCCCAAGGTGGCACAGCTTATGCCAAGAGACACATTCAGCCTGTGATTTCTCCTACAGGGGAAAGTGAGAACATGTGAATGAGTGCCCGGCTTCCCCAGCTATGCGGGAAGCTACAAAGGATACCCACTTCTTTCCCATCCCTTTCAGAACACAGAGGAGATGTTCATGACCAAGGGGCAAGGAAGGGCTGAGAGCATAGCAACCAGGGCTCAGAATTCAACAAGGGATGCAGGTCCACTAGCCACTTTGAGGATTCCATCAGGAAGCCTGCCTGTGAGCCACTGGGGACACCTCACCAGTGGATCCCCCAGTTAGCCCATGGTTACCTCCAACGTTCTGCATTCCTCACCCACACACTGATCCACCCCATAACTGTGTGTGCCCTTGAGGGCAGTGTGTGCAAACCTTAGTGGACAGTGAGCATGGGCAGAAAGCTGGCCCAGCCCTGCAGAACTGGGAGAAGGCATAGACACCTGAGCATCCCTCACTGCCCTAGGGAAGCAAACGAGACTGTCCGCACTCAGCCTGGCTTTGTGGAATCAGGAGAAGGCATACAGTCTTAAGAATTCTCCCCTAACAGGGAACAAAAAGTGTGGAGCAGGCATATCCATAGAGAAGGCCTGAGAATGCCTGAGAATCTGTAGTAAGGCTGACAGAAGACATTTCATTCCTGAAGGCTGTCAGTAAAGACTGGAGGAGGCGACTGTGTCTTCAAATGCTAAGACAGCAACACAAGACTTCAAGGAAAATGAAAGATCAAGGAAATATAACAGCACTAATAATTTATAATTTTATAATAAAATAATTTGCCAGTAACCACCCCCAAAGAAATGGAGGTTTATGGTGTGCCTGATAAAGAATTCAAATTAGAGGACTTCCCTGGTGGTCCATTCGTTAAGAATCCGCCTTCCAGTGCAGGGGACATATTAATGAAATTAGGAAAGCCATACATAAACAAAACAAGTTTAAGAGAGAGAACCAAAAACGAAGTGTAGAGCTGGAGAATATAAATGAATGACATGAAAAGTGCAGTAGAGAGCAGCAGCAGAATGAATCAACAAGAAAAAAAATCTGTGAACTTGAAGGCAGGTCATTTGTAATTAACCATTCAGAGCAGAAAAAAGTAAAAAGAGTGAATAAAAGTAAAGAAAGCCTACGTGAATTAAGGGACATAATCAAGTAAAGCAATTAATGCATTATAGGTGTCACAGAAGGAAAAACAGGGAGAAAGGGGCAGAAAGTTTATTTAAAGAAATAATGGCTGACAATTTTCCAAATCTGGGGAGAGAGTTAATGATGTTCATAATTTCCCATACAGACTCATCCCCAAGAGGACTTTACTGAGACACGTTATAATAAAACTGTGTAAAACCAAAGACAGAGAATTTCCAAAGCAGGAAACAAAAATCTACTTACATACAAAGGAACCCCAAGAAAGCTATCAGAAGATTTCTCAGCAGAAACTACAGGCGAGGAGAAAGTGGGTTGATGTATTCTAGGTACTTAAAAAAAAATGCCAACCAAAAATACTATATACCTGGCATGCTGTCCTTCAGAAATGAAGGAGAAATACTTTCACAAGCAAACAAAAGCTCAGGGAGTTCATCACAAGTAAACCTGCCTCACAAGAAATGTTGAAATGAGTTCTTCAAGCTGAAACAAAAGGATGCTAATTAGTAACATGAAAATATAAAACATACTGTTATAAGCAAGTGTGTAGTCAAATCCAAATACTATAGTAATCTAATATGGTCATGTAGTGCTTAATTTTACTACAAAAGTTTTAGCAGAAGTATTAAAATTAACTATAGCTACAATAATAATTTTTTACTGGGTATACAACATAAAATATGTAAATTTGTGATGTCAGAAACATAAGATGTTGGGAGAGGGGAGGAGAGTTTTTGTACTAGCTTAAAATAGAACGTTGTAAGATGTTTTATGTAAATCTCATAGTAACTACAAAGCAAAAACCTGTAGTAGATACACAAGCAGTTGTTAAAAAAAAAAAAAAAGGAATTGAAGCATACCAATAGAGAAGATCATCAAATTGCAAGGGAAGACAGCTAGAGAGCAAGAAAGGAGCTATGGAACAGCCAGAAAAATAATAAGATAGCATTAGTAAGTCCTTACATTATCAGTAAGTACTTTAAATCTAAATGGCTTAAATTCTCAAATCAAAGACAGAGTGGTTAAATGGATAAGAAAAACTATATGCTACTTACAAGAGACTCATACCAGCTTTATGAACATAGGCTGAAAGTGAAGAGATGGGAAATTATATTCCATGCAACTCGAAACCAAAATAGAGCAGGAGTAGGTATACTTATGTCAGAACAAATAGACTTTAACTTCAAAAACTTTAACAAGAAGCAAAGAAGGTCATTATATAATGATAAAGGAGTCAGTTTATCAAGAGAATATAACTGTTGTAAATATATATGCACCTAAAAATATAGCGAACACTAACAGTTCTGAAGGGGAAAATATACAACAATGCAACAGTAATAGGGGACTTCAAGATCCCTCTTCCAACATTGGACAGGTCATCTGCATTATCAATAGGAAACATTAGAATTGAACTATGCGTTAGACCAAATGGATCTAACAGACATAAACAGAATATTGCATTCAGTAGCAGCAGAACACGTTCTTCTCAAGTGCATACAGAACGTTCCTCAAGATGATCATGTGTTACAACTCAGAACAAGTCTCAATGAATTTAAGAAGATAGAAGTTATATCAGGTATCTTTTCTAGCCACAGTGGTAAGAAACTAGAAATCAGTAATAGTAGAAAAACTGGAAAATTCATAACTATGTGGATATTAAAACAGAAAGCTCCAGAACAACCAGTGGGTCAAAGAATAATCAAAGGAATAGCAAAAAATATCTTGAAACAAATGAAGATGAGAGCACAACATATTAAAACTTAATAGGATGTAGCAGAAGTAGTTCTAAGAGGGAAGTACCTTGCAGTAAGCAACTACATTAAGAGAAAAGAAAGGTCTCAAATAAAGAACCTAACTTTACACCTCAGGGAACTAGAAAAACAAGAACAAACTAAACCCAAAGATAGCAGAAAGGAGATAAGAAAGATCAGAGCAGAAATAAGTGAAATAGAAACCAGAAAGCAGTGGAAAAGATCAGTGAAACTAAGAGCTGGGTTTTCAGTAAATAAACAAAATAGGCAATTTACCAAGCCTAGCTGAGAAAACAAGAGAGAAGATCCAAGTAAATAAAATCTGAAGTAAAAGAGAAGACATTATACTTGATACCACAGAAATAGGAAGGATCATAAAACACTGCAATGAACAATTATAAGCCAGCAAATTGGATAACCCAGAAGAAATGGATCAGCTCCTAGAAACATACAGCCTACCAAAACCGAATCATAAAGAAACAGAAAATCTAAACAGACCAATAATGAGTAAAGAGATGGAATCAGTAATCAAAAACCTCCCAACAAAAGCCTAGGACCTGATGATTTTACTGGTGAATTCTGTCAGACATTTAAAGAATTAATACCAGTCCCTCTCACACTGTTCCAAAAAAGCTGAAGGAAAGAAGAAAACTAAAGGTCAGTATCTCTGATAAACCACAGATACAGAAATCCTCAACAAAATACTAGCAAACACAATTCAAGAGCACATTAAAAGAATATGCATGATCAATGGGTTTTATCCCAGGGATGCTAGGATGTTTCAACATACACAAGTCAATAAATATGATACACAACATTTACAGAATGGAGGATAAAAATCATGATCATCTCAGTAGATGCAGAAAAAGCATTTGATAATACTCAACATACTTTCATATTAAAAACTCTCAAATTTGGTACAGAAAGAATGTACCTCAACATCACAAAAGCAATATATGATAAGCCCGCAGCTATCGTCATAGTCAAGGATACTCGTACTCAGCTAACAATACTCAGCGTTTCCTCTAAGATCTAGAACAAGACAAGGACACTCAATCTTGCCACTTCCATTTAACATAGTACTGAAAATTCTAGGGGGGAGCAATTAAGGCCTGCCCAAAAATAAATAAATAAATAAAAGGCATCCGAATCAGAAGAAGTAAAGTTGCTTCTGCTTGCAGATGACATAATCTTATATGTAAAGAACCCTGAAGATCCACTGAAAAAATTTGTTAGAACTAATCAATTCAGCAGAGTTGCAGTATATAAAATCAATATACAAAAATCAGTTTCTTCTGTACATTAACAACAAACTATTGAAGAAAGAAACTAAGAAAACAATTCTGTTTACAATAGCGTGAAAGAACAATACTTAGGAATAAATTTAATCAAAGAGGTAAAAGACCTGTATACTGAAAATTATAAGACATTGATGAAAGGAATTGAAGCAGCTGCAAATAAATGGAAAAATATTCTCTGTTCATGGATTGGAAGCATTAATGTTGTTAAGATATCCATACTACCCAAAGTGATCTATATATTTAATACGGTCTTTATCAAAATTCTAATGGTATTTTTCAAAGGAATTGAAATCAGTCCTACAATTCATATAGAATTACAAAAGACCGAGAATAGCCAAAGCAATCTTGAGAAAGAAGAATAAAGCTGGTGGCATTACACTTCCTGATTTTAAAGTATATTATAAAGGTATAGTAATCAAAGCAATATGTCACTGGCATAAAAACAGACACAGAGACCAATGGAACAGAATAGAGAGCCCAGGAGGAAATCCATACATAAATGGTTCATTAATTCTTGACAAAGAAACCGAGAACACACAGTGGGGAAAATTGCCTCTTCAATAAATGCTGAAAACTGGATTGCCACGTGCAAAAGAATCAAACTGGATCCCTGTCTTATTACCGCTCTCAAAAATTAACTCAAAATGGATTAAAGACTTAAATATGTAAGGCCTGAAACCGTGAAACTCCTAGAAGAAAACAAAGGAAAAGCTCCTTGGGTCTTCGCAATGACTTTTTGGATATGACACCAACAGCACAGGCAATAAAATAAAAAAATAAGCAAGCGGGAGTAGGTCAAGCTAAAAAGTTCCTGCACTGCAAGGGAAACAGTTGAAATGAAAAGGCAGCTTTATAGAACAGGAGAAAATATTTGCAAGCCATATGTCTGCTAAGAGGTTAGTATCCAGAGTATATTGGGAACTTATATAACTCAATAGCAAAAAATAAATAATTAATTAAAATATGGGCAAAGGACCTGAGTGGACATTTTTCCAAAGAAGACATACATATGGCTGGCACATATATGAAAAAGTGTTCAACGTCACTAGTTATCAGCAAAGTGCAAATCAAAAACTGCAGATATCACGTCACACCTATTAGGAAGGCTTTTGTCAAAAAGACAAGAGAGAACAAGTGTTGGTGAGGGTGTGGAGAAGAGGGGACCCTAGTATATGGTGGGAACATAAATTGGTGCAGCCACTCTGGAAAACAGTATGGAGGTTCCTCAAAAAACTAAAAATAGAACCATATGATCCAGCAGTCTCACTTCTGGGGAAGTCAGTATCTCAGAGAGACATCTGCACCCCCATGTTTATAGCAGCATTATTAACAATAGCCAAGATATGGGAACAACTAATATCCATCCATCCTTGAATGGATAAAGAAGTTGTGATCGATTGATCCATCTCTCTAACTATATCTAATGGAATGTTATGCTGTCTATGAAAGGAATGTTCAGCCACAAGAAAAAGTGAAATCCTGTCATTTTTGACAATATGGATGGTCCTAGGGGGTATTATGCTAAGTGAAAAGCCTGACAGAGAAGGGCCCAAACTGTATGATCTCACATACATATTAATTCTAAAACAAACAAACAAAATGTCAAACTCATGGAAACAATAGAATGGTGATTACCAGGGGTTGTGTAGTAGGGGAAATGGGGAAATGGTGGTCAAAGGGCATAAGCCTTCACTTATAAGATATACCAGTTCTATAGATCTAATGTACAACCTGGGACTATATTGTATACTTGTAATTTGTATACTTGTAATCTGCTAAGAGAGTAGATTTTAAGCATTTTATACATACACACAGTGTATTGTATACTTGTTATCTGCTAAGAGTAGATTTGAAGCATTCTCATACACACACACACACACACACACACACACACAAAATGATAACTGTGTGTGATGATGGATGTGTTAACCTGATTGTGGTAATATTTCCACATTGTATGTCAAATCATCCTGTTGTACACTTTAATATATACAGTTTTATTTGTCAATTATACCTCAATAAAACGGGAAAAAGAAACAATAAACTAATAAAAAGACAATTTTTTTTAAAGAACAGGAAATCTCAGTGCTCCTCTTACAGTGTTTTAGAGAATAGGAAAATAAGGAATACGTCCCATTGTTTTATGAAGCAAGGTTAATACTGGTACCAAAACTGATATAAATATCTACCAAAAAAAAAACACAGCTCAGTCTCACTAAGTATTAATTTTGATAGTTATGGTGCTGTTTTGGCTTGTAAGAAAAGGTTCATATATTTTAGATTTTCATACTGAAGTATTCAGGGGCAGAATGTCATGATGACTTTTTTTTTTTTTGATACTTTACCCATCATCATTTACTTTAAAATACTTAAGCTTTGAATGTATACAACCATAGGTTTTTAGGTTCACAGGTTGACCAGATCATCATCCTATTTTTAGAGGTTTCTGAGTCAATCATGAAGTACTTGTAAACCTAAATTTATAGTGATTATTATGTTTGAAATTTGTAGGTATTTAACTGCTAACTTGTTTTCTGTATGTTTATCATTTCAATTTTTTGAATACAGAAGACACTCGCGGTCATAAGCAATTCATATGGAGGGATTTTTTTCAGGGCTTACAAATATGCTTTTATATCTGTTTGACTTAATGTCTTTAAAAGAAAAAATGGATAATGACAAAAGAAGGACTTCTCAAAAAATATATGTAGGTGTTAAGAATTAATTTGAAAGGCAAGTAGGATACCCTGAATAGGAGAATTAAAGAAGAAGCTACCTGTTTAGAGAAATTTGAAAAGCAAAATGAAAAATATTAAAAGTGAGAGTAGGATATCAGACAAAGAACAGAATATTAGAGAACCTCAGTTCAAACATTAATAGATTTTTTTGCCTTTTCGCCATCATATCATTTCTTTAAGTATTTTTTCCTACGGTATACTTTATTAGGTATATATTTATACAGATTCCTTTATTACTTATCTGTCACATTGACTTCTTGAGCCCAGGAATAATAGCATGCTCCTTTTAGAAGTCATATAGGTCATCCTCCATAGATTTTCGGAAAAAGACCCCTCTCTGGTTCCCTTGAGTAAGCAGATCTGTTCTTTAATCTAAAATAGGAAGTTTGGATAGGTGATAAGCTATGTCTTCTGAATTCACTACCTTACTCTGCATCATGTAGCTGTTCTGTAAACGGTGAGTTGACTCACTGGTTGGTTGGTCACTAAAGAAAATTGAAAAATTGTGAGAAATAGATAAATTAGAAAGAAGATGGTATAAAACTCAGAAAAGCAATCATGTAATTTGGCGTAAGATAGGAGGACATTATTATATGAGAAGTAAGAAGAAAAGGATCCAGATTAGCTTATAATACAAAGGAGAATAAGTACAACCTGGAAACGAATGAAAATTAAAGGGGAATGAGTGGGAAGTCTTGTATTTCCCTTATCTAGGAGGTAGTGAATCATTGTGTCAGAACAGTTAGCAACATTTTAACTTGTTCGCAATTTTTTCTACACTGGGTTCTTTTTTTCCCCCATTTTTAAGAAACATATCATATGTAATTTGTTTGAAGTTACTCCTTCAGAAACGTAGGCTTTATGTAGGTTTTTCACGTAATCATGAAATAATGTCCTGACAGTAAAAAGGAAAGACAATAATGCTTTTCTTTTGCGGGGGGGTGGTGGTGATTATTCCAGGCATAGCCCTTTTGTACCTGCAGTTGTATCGGGTCACATGTGACCAGACCTATCTGCTCAGATCCCTGGATTACGTAAAGAGAACACTTCGGAATCTGAATGGCCGGAGGGTCACTTTCCTCTGTGGAGATGCTGGGCCCTTGGCCGTCGGAGCTGTGGTATATCATAAACTCAGAAGTGATTACGAGTCCCAGGAATGCATCACAAAGTGAGTTTTTACAACTGGAAGTATTTTCTCCAAATTCTCAGTCTTGATGTAGAAAGAAACTCAAAAAACGAAAAAGAATTTATCTTTTAATTCACCTGCTCTTGCAGACAGTTCTCTCCAATAAGCGAAGAGTTTGTAGTTTAATCTTGAGCGTAATGGTGGGATTGTATGCTACCTTTCTATCCAAGCATGCGTTTGCCTTAATTTGAGGGAGGAATAAACATGTTCTTTCCTAAATAATTTTTGGTTGCCTTCAATGCATGAAAATTACCTTATATGCCTTAGATTCTCTATAATAACTCAGTTGTTTTAGGTTCAATTGTTAGGAAACAATTAGAGAATGTAAGCTTTTATGGTACCTTTTGGTTTATATTCTCTTTTGAAGCAGCAGAAATCAGAGCTCACGGCCATGGTCTGGTGGAGTGTCTGGCAGGTGCTGGTCGGTTAATGTTTGTTAAAGATGGGGTGACTCAAGCTAATTTTCAAGCATTGGCTACATTTTAGTAACATTTTTGTTAAAATTTGAAATCACTTTCTTGTAATTCTGGATTACAAAATTGAGTATCTTCTCGTATATGGTTTAGAGTATCTTCTCTTATATGCATATATCCTATACATTTTAGATATAAATGTAGAACTTTTGAACAGCAAGGTGTTTTATCATTCGTGTTGATGATATCTGAGAGAGAAGTTTTTGTTTGGTTTTGTAGTGGGGAAGTTTTCGTTGTTTTCCCTCTTTTTTGGTATTTTTAAAAATTAGTTTTAAATTAAAAATAGTAGCAGATGGTTCCTAAAGTGACAGGGTTCCTTGCAGTTTCAGGAAGAGGTATGTTAGACATTCTCTCTCTGGGAAAGCAGGATGTTTCTTGTTGGGTAGACTTTTGCAGCTCCAGAGAGCCATCGTCTGCCGAGATTCAGACCTTCCCGACGAGCTGCTTCAGGGCCGGGCAGGCTATCTGTACGCCTTACTCTACGTGAGCACGGAGATGGGGCCGGGCGCCGTGTGTGGGTCAGCTGTCAAAGAGGTACTGTGGGGTCCCGCCCCGGGGCGTCCTCTCCTGTCTGCCATGCAGCCTGTCTGCTAGCAGAAACTTGCAGTAGTGGCTGGACTCTGCTTCTAGGTAGGAGTAACTTCCCAAGGCCACTCATAAAATTAATAAATTGCTCCTTTTTTCTCTTCCAGGGATGTTTTTAAAAAAACTTTAGGTCTGTATTAATTTAGCTGTCTTTACTAGAATCAAACAGCAGCGTCAGGAAGATAGAATGTTTATTTCTCTTTCAGGAGGTATCAGAACTGGTAGGCAAACCAGGCGAATATGGCTAGGCACCAGCTTCTGTCTTGTTCTGCCTTATCCTAGGACCGTGCCCTTATGTGCACGACCACAGCTCGCTGAGCACCCCCAGCCCAGGGGGCGGTGAGGAAGTGGGAGATGAGCAGCTTCCTTTTTAAGCCTGAGAACTAGAAGTTGCCCACCTCACTTCTGCTCCCATCCCACTTCCAGAACTCAGTCAGATGACCGTGTCCAGCTGTTTGTATCTCTGAGGCCAGATGCCTTGCTAAAACTTGGGGCACTGTTACCAAAAGTGTGAGGGGAGAGAGGATATGAGGAAACAATACTGTCTTTGCTGCATAGTCATTCTAAAATCCTGCAACAGACCCCACTTCCTTAGCCTTTCATAAATAAAGCCAGTTCCTCCAGCCTTGGAAGATGTACAGTTATCCTTTAGTACCTGTTAGGGATTGGTTCCAGGACCCCCCTTGGATACTAGAACGCCGGGATGCTGAAGTCCCTTATATAAAGTGGTATGTATTTGCATATAAACTGTGCACATCGTCCCATGTACTTTAAATCATCTCTAGATTACTTATAATACCTAACACCACGTAAATGCTATGTAAAAAGTTGCGCACGTGCAGCAAATTCAAGTTTTGCTTCTTGGAACTTTCTGGAATGTTTTTTTACCAGTATTTTTGATCTGAGGTTGGTGAATCCGTGGGTGTGAAACCCGCAGCAGATATGGAGGGCCGACTGTACTTGCCAGTGTTTGGGGGAAAACATTGAAGCTACAAAGCAACTAAGTCTAGGATAGTTTTTATTGGAAGTTTTTCCAGGTTCTAGTAAACTGTTCATGGAAAGACCTTTTGATCTCTTGGTTCTACTTCTTAATATCTTTTTCTGCTCTGAGATTGTCTTCTGGTTTCTCTCTGCCTGTATTTATTTATAAAATAAAGATAACAGTGTTGGCTACTAACTGCTTAAAGATTTTTAGAATAAGTAATCTATATAAAGACATGTTGTTATTGTTAATTAGACTGAAACAGATTACATGTAAGTTTTTTAGACTTACGCTATCTCATTATGTCTGTAGGTAGTCGACGCTATTATTGAATCGGGCAAGGCTTTGTCAAGGGAAGAAAAGAAGGCTGAGCGCTGTCCCCTGTTGTATCAGTGGCACAGGAAGCAGTATGTTGGAGCCGCCCATGGCATGGCCGGAATCTACTACATGTTAATGCAGGTGAGTGATACTCTGAAATACTAGTGCAGTGACCGTATTATAAAATACTAGATCAAATCGGAAATGTGTACTGACATTTTACTACAAACCAAGCAGGCTGAAATGAAATAAGGATCCTGCTTTGAACCATGGATCCCCAAGCAGTGGCCTCCTGAGAGCACATTCTGTGTGCAGTTACGTGTTGGATTAGTTGTCTGTGGCCCACACTTTCTTTCTGTCCATGTCCTCCTGCTCTTTTAATAGGGGAAAACCTTCGGGGAGCAGAGAGGGCTTCCAGAATGCAGACTAGGGCAGAGACTTCATATTCAGATACCCCCAGCTTCCTATCAGTTGTGTTCAAAATTTAACTAGTTTATTGCTGTGGTTATGATTTTGTCTCTGAATCATCCCTGACATCTACTGAATTAAATACTGACTCTTGCGTCAGGCAGTCAGAGACCTCACCCCAAATATTGCTTCAACCTGCTTCCAGCCTTATGGCCTGTGGGTCCCTCTTCCGCTCTGTATGCAGCCTGCAGGCAGACCTCGGCGACGTTGCGGGTTCAGTTCCAGACTGCTGCAATAAAGCAAAACGTCGCAGTGAAGCAAGACTATGCTGTAGTCTGTTAAGCGTGCAATAGCATTGTCTTAAAAAAAAAAAGTGTACTTACCTGAAATTAAAAATATTTTGTTGCTAAAAAATGCTTAACCATCATCTGAGCCTTCAGTGAGTTGTAATCTTTTTGCAATAGTAAGATCAAAGATCACAGATCACCATAACAAACATAACAATGAAAAAGTTTGAAATATTGTGAGAATTACCAAAATGTTTCAGAGATACAAAATGAGCGAATGCTATTGGGAAAATGGTGCTGCAAGCCGTCAATTTTTAAAAACCGCAAGTGCAGCTCAGTAAAGCGAAGAACAGGAAAACACGGTCTGGCCGTGCCTCTTGTTTGTTTGTTTTTTCCCCCAATTAAGCCTTTATTCTACTACACCCATAACAGAGTACTTTATAAATTTATTCAAAATTACAACGCTAGTAAGTCAAGGAGCATGGATTAGAATTTAGATCTTTTTAACTAAAAGCCCATGTATTCCTTTTTTAAATTTTCACTTACAAATTCCTGTTTTATTTCTACATTTTGCATCATGCTGCCCCTCACTAAGGGAAAACTGGAGATTCCTGTCTGCACAGGACTAGAACTCCCTTCTCTGGTGATTAGTAGGTGTCTTTGGTTATCATTGTAGAAAGTAAAACACGTATGTATTCCAATTTGTGAATCTAGGTGCAGACATGTCTCCAAAATAATCAATTCCATGTCTCATTTTAAAATGGCAGTGTTGTTCTAGACAGTTGGTAGATTGTCTGTTTTTCTCTATTTTCCGAGAAAAAGGTTTTAACAGTGGCTTTTGAACCCTGTTTTAAAAGTGATCATACCCTTAAGGGAAACATAATCATATGAGAATCACACCAATAAAAAATAATTTAGATTTAGGTGTTTAGTTTAATTTTGCTAGATACTGGGAGGTTCCTTGAGAGAATCACGAATCATAAAATTTACAACTCATCTGCTTTTAAAGTGAAGAACGTGGAAACACTCTTTCGTGAGGATCCTATTTAGAAACTGGTGTCAGCGTTCTCCTGGTGGATAGCAGCAGTGTGCCAGAGCTGGGCTCACAAGGCCAGCCGCACACGCTGCTCCCCAGCGATGCCAGCCTAGCTGTGCGGGGGCTCCATGTGTGGTTTCATCTGGACAGCTGTCAGAACGACATACACAAGAACTTTCAAAATATCACTTAAAGGGAACTCCGCTCTCACGATGAAGAATAAAAGCACAGTTCTCCTCTGGAAAATCATTTCAAAACCTCAAGGAAAACAGACACCCAGCTTCTCTGATGAGACTCGGAGACTTCTGGAGCCCTGTGCGACAAGTGGACTGAGAACGGATGAAGGAACGAAGGAACAGCAGGGGACCTGACGGGACAGGGATGCCCGCACAAGGTGCCTGAGGAGGAGGATGCCAGCAAGAAGCCAGCCAGGTGTCCTGCAGGCCCCTGCACTCGGGAGCTTACGGCGCCCTCAGTGTCGGCACCACACGTGTGTTCAGGTGGGAGTGAGGTCTGGGCTGCAGGAGAGCTTCTTTGGAGATCCTTGTGCGGCCCAGCTGGACCTGTGCAGTGAGATCACTGTGCAGGGTGAGGTGACTGCAGGAAACAGTACGTGGTCTGGAGCAGTCAAACCAGTTCTTCTGACTCCAGAAAAGCAGGTGGAGAGGAGAGTGGAAGTGGAGCACAGACCTGAAAGTGGGGCTTGGTGACTGTCCACACGGTCAGCGGGAGACCTCCCTGCTGCCACAGCCAGCCTTGCGCCAGCACCTTTCCCCGCCCCAGCCGGCAACACGGCCACCACCTCACCTGGGGGAGTGAAGTCTCTCTTTTGGAGAAACAGCTCAGATAAAAGATGTGTAGGTATAGGTATGTGGCAGTCCCCATTAAAAAAGGTGGCTCGCTGTCTGCGGTGGTTACTTGTATGTGTTCACTTGGCTGGGCTGCCATTGCCCAGCTGTTTGGTCAAACATTATTCTGGGTGTGTCTGTGAGGGAGTTTGGGTGATACTTACATTTAAACAGGTGGACTTGTAGTAAAGCAGTTTGCTCTCCGCTTGTGGGTGGGCCTCATCCAGTCAGTTGCATTGTGGGTGGGCCTCATCCAGTCAGTTGCCTCCCCCGAGCAAGAGGGAATTCCCCAGCGGATGGCCATCAGTTTCATGCACAGCATTGGAAAGGGTTGATGCAAAGGTCTGCCCAGGCCTTAGGTAACCAGAGAAGTGGACTAATTCTAATTTTATGTGTTCCTCAGTATTCTGGGTAATTGATACTTAACTATATTAGCCACAATGCAGAGGTTTAAAAAAAAAGAAAAAAAAAGTTTATGGAAACATAAATTAAATGTTTTATTTTTGTTTGTTTAAAAGCCAGCAGCAAAAGTGGACCAAGAAACCTTGACAGAAATGGTGAAACCTAGTATTGACTATATGCGCCACAAAAGATTCCGATCTGGGAATTATCCGTCATCCCTAAGCAATGAGACAGACCGACTGGTGCACTGGTGTCACGGGGCCCCCGGCGTCATCCACATGCTCATGCAGGCGTACAAGGTCAGTGCTGCAGGGCGTGTCCTTAGCACCCGATGTGCACAGACACGGTTTTCACCGCCAAGTTTTCAGTTTGGTTTTGGTAGGCACATTTGCTTGCAAACTAAAAACATTTTAGAGTTAATGTTTTTACTAGTAAACAGAAAGTCTTTTTATTTCACTGTTCATCACCACTGTAATCAGAGTTGTAAGTATATGTGTGTGTGTTTTAACAGGGATTATATTCGTGTGTAAAAGAAAACCTAGATGACATAAGTGTGAATATCCAATAAGGCAGGAGGCAGTATTGTAACCAAAATGCTTTTTATTTGCCTTCACATCATTTGATTTCCTTGCTTGAATAAGCCTTTATTGCCGGATGATGATGATCCAGGAGCTGTTAAATTTGAGTTTTAAATTATTATAAAATTATTTACAAAAGATCGATGTGGCATTCAAATTTTTACACGTATGAGGTATTATTGGAAATTAGGCAGTACCTTTACTGATGAATTGTAGTAGACTCTGTAGATGTATCTGGGCACAGTATTAAGAATACTGTTGATTTCTCCCCTGGACTTAGAATTATCATGTAAGTTGAAAGCAAACAATTCTTCTTTTGCAATTTTATTTTTCTTTTAATGCGTCTTTGTTGGAGATTGTTGCTTATATACCAGAGTATACAAATGTAACCGCTGTGATTGATTAGTGTTTTGGCAAGTTCTCTTAGTTTTGCAGAAATAGGCTTACTGGAGCAGAATTCGTATGTCTACCTGAAAATTACAGAAGAACTGGTCCCTGAATCAATTTTATTTTCCTTTTGTCATTAACTATAATAAATTATTTAGAAAAATTGTGGGGAATTAACCTTTCATGATTTAGGCTGATTTCTCAGAATTTTTTAGTCCTACAACAATAACACCAAAAATACTCACATAATATAGAAGTCAGGTACGAGCATTCAAGAAAATAACTCAGAAAGTTATGATGTTTGATGAGAGGAAAGCACAACGAAGTATACTTTTCGGAGATCTGAAGAACTTAATGATTCATCTTCTTAACAATACCTCAGCTTTTAAATTAGAACAGACTTCTGTTCAAGTCATTCCCTCCCCTTTTCTAGAGCTTTAGAGGAAATGTAACTTCAGTGACATAGAGATAAGTCTGTGATATTATAAATATCCAACCATAGTATCTGAGCACAGTACTGACAGCATAAACAGGAATCCTTTGGTATTCAAAACAGACGTTTGACTGTTAAAAGCTGAAAGCTTCTATTTGTCAAACTCCCTTTCCCTTTTGCTTTAAAGAGGACCAGCTATAGAGGTGGGCACTCCTGGTGGCTGGTAGTCTTGGCTTCTGGGGGTCTCCCCACTCCTGCTTTAGGAGCTGAGCTGTGGCCAGTCAGAAGTGGTCAGGAGCCAGGCCTCTCAGTGGGCCCTTGTCCTAGGCAGTTCCATTTCCATTAGCCATGCTGACCGTGGCCACCACCTGCTTCCACCATTGCTGGAACCAAGGGAGCAGGCGCCACAGACCCCTGCCAGCGGCAGGGCCACCGCATCCCAGCCCGGCTCCTGCCTGCAGGGCTTCCGCTCCAGAGACCACTGGGTGCCTGTCCCCGCCCCCACCCCCCCACACACACACTGATTCCAAAACAGAAGTTCCTCTTTTCTAGAAGCATGGACAATGTCAATAAGATCCCATACTTAGTCACTAAAACTTAATTTTGTCCATGTACTTCAGAATTCCCAAACACGAGGAAGGGGAGGAATAGCAGAATCTTCTGGGGCAGAAGGTGTCACTGGTAGTTTGAAGAAGCATAGATCATGTAGTTTTACAGTTGGGGGTGAAAATATGTCTTCAGAGTATAAGTTAGTGGAGTATGAAATTTGTACTTGGCCAGGACGGGGGTGCCACAAAGCTAGAGAAACACAGCTCTAGACTCTATTTTCTCTCACGTTATTGTTAACTCAGATTAAGAGGGTCATTGTCCATTGAAGCCATCTCTCAAAGTGAGGAAATGTTTAAATTTTGTGTAATAACAAGCTTTCAGCAGTTTCTTACGCTGGCACATAAAGTTGTAAGTCCTCCAGGAGCACTTAGGAAGGCATAAGGTGTTCAAGTATTTTAAAAAAATATTAATATCTTTCACAAATAGAACTATAATTTGAGTCCAGATTCACACTAAATTTGTTTTCCCTTCCTATAGATGCTGATCACATTTCACGTAGGGTATACTCTTCTTGGTATGAACATGTATTCGCAGTTATGTAGTATTGTAGATGGTCTTGGAAAAAATGTCAAGATTTTAAACAATATTTCTATGCTGTATTAGGAATTTTGTTACTTGCAAATGATTTCCTAACAATTACATTTGTGGACCTCATAGCTGGACTCCATTTTGATGAATAGTTACGATCAGTTCTTAATTATCTGACAGTAAATTACAGGTTACGGTAACAAATCCTACCACCTTCTAACCACACATTTAGGCCCTGGGGCATTAGCAGTTTGTGTGGACTCAGCCACTAATAAACAAATGCTAGCATTGGTCAAATAAAATTACATTTGGAAAAGTAAATATGTTGCCCAGGAAAACCAGGTAAGTCATACCAAAGTGATATCAAAGTAATCCTTTGATTCTGGGCCAGATGTGTGAAACAACCATACCTTCCCCTCCTGCACCCACAATCCTGCTCTGAAATTCCCACAGTAGACCTGGGTTAGAATGCGTCCTCATGGTCGACTCTTCACTGTCCATCAGAAAATGTTTTCATATGAATTATTTTCCAAAAGCTCATTTGTAAGTTGATTATTTCTAACATGGAATGTCTTTCTAGGTGGTGTATATCAGGATCACCTGGAGAGGTTATTTTCAAACTATATTTTCTTTCCTTCTTCCTCAAGATTCTGGTATCTTCCTAATATTAAGCATCATTTATAAACGTACCACAGTTTATGCCTTTGTTTTTCAGTTGTTTCTAGTTTTTTGCTATTGTGAATAAGCTGTAGTGAACATTCTTGTACAGACCTTTTCGTAGGCATATGTTTGCATTTCTCTGGGGCTAGCTAATAACTAGGATTAGAACTGCTTGATCAGAAGGCAGCTTTTTTAGTTTCATAAGACACTGCCAGACCTTTTCTCAAAGGGCTGTACCGGTTTACATTCCATCTGCAGTGTAAACAGAGTTCCAGTCGCTCCGCATCTCTGCTAACACCTGGTGTTGAAAGGCATCTTGATTTTATTCTGGTGGGTGTTTCATTGTGGCTTTAATTTCTGCCTTCCTGATGGTTAATGATGTTGAGCAATTTTGCTTGTGCTCATGGGTTGTTTGTACAGTTGACCCTTGAACAACATGGGTTTGAACTGCGTGGGGCCACTTATACATGGATTTTTTCAGTAAATACAGTACTGTGGTACCACACGGTATGCAGTGTGGTGAATACGGGGATGCAGAATGGCATACAGAGAGAGCCCATTGTAAAGTTACGCGAGGATTTTCAACAAGGTGGGGGCTGGCACCCCAACCCCCATGTTGTTCAAGGGTCAACTGTGTATCTTTGTTGAGTGTCTGTTCATATCTTTTACCCACACTGTTTTATGTATTTATTGTTTTCCTTTTATTATGGAGTCATAAAAATTCTTCCTATGTTCTGGTTGTAAGTCCTTTTGTCAGATACGTTTTGGAAATAATTTCTCCCAGTCTGTAGTTGGCCCGATCATGTTCTTTATGGCATCTTCTAATGAATAGAGTTTTAAATTCTGGTAAAATCTGCCTTATCAGTGTGTTTTTTGTAATGGTAACTACTTTCTGTATCTTGTCTGAGAAATTTTACTTACTCCCAGGTTATACAGATAGTATTCTCCTACATGCTTCATGGATTTAGATTTTACGTTGAGAACTGTCTCAAATTAAGTTTTGTATATTATGTGAAGTAAGGAGTGAAGAACTTTTTTAACCATAGGAGTATCTGATTGTTCCCACATCATTTGATTTCCCCATTGATTGATTTGGTACATGTAGAGGCACTAGTTCAAAAGTCAAATGACCTAGTAAGTGTAGGTTTATTTCTGGGCTCTCTGTTCTGTTTCTTTGGCTTCTTTATCTGTCACTGTGATACCATGCTGTTTGGATTACTTTAGCTTTACTCTAAGTTTTGACATCAGGTAATTTAAGACTTCAGCTTTGTTCTTCTTTTTCAAAATTGCTTTAAATATTCTAGATCCTTTGCATTCCTGTATAAGTTTTAGAAATCAGTTTGTCAGCAAAAGAGGCCTAGTGGGATTATGACTGAGATTGCATTCAGTCTGTAGAACAGTTTTGGTAGAATTGATACCAGTATTGAGTGTTCTTATGCACAAATATGGTATATCTCTCCACTTTTTACGTTTTCTTTCATTTATGTCAGCAGTGTTTTATAGTTTTTGATGTCTTTATATTTAAAGTGTGTGTCTTCATAGTTGGGCGTTGTCTAGCAATGCAGTCTAATAACAACCTCAGCCTTTAATTTGGAATGTTAAGTTCATATATAGTTAATGTAATTATTTATGTGGTTGGATTTAGCTCTGCCATTTTTCCATATGGTTTCTATTGGCTACATCTTGGAACTCTTTTTTCCTCCTGTGTTTTTTCTTTCTTGCCTTTTTAGGGAGGTAGGAGAGAGTAACTGAATATTTTCTGGAATTCCATTTTAATTTCTCTGTTGACTCTTTTAACTATATCTATTTGAACATTTTTTCAGTGGCTGCTCAATATACATCTTTAACATTGCAATATACATCCTTAACTTTTCACAGTCTGCTTAGAATTAACATTGTACATGCACTTCATATAAAATGTAAGGAGATAGTAAGTGCCTAGTTCTCTTGACAGCAGTTCTGTACATCTTTATTACATCTGTCAAGATGTATCAACAAATGTTATAAACCCCCAGTATAGTTTCATAATTTTTGCTTTTTAAATAGTCCTATGTATTTTAAAGAAATTAAGACAAGCAAAGAAGATGGTCTTTGATATGTATTTGTATATTTCCTCTTTTCAGTGCTCTTCATTCCTTCTTGAAGGTCCCGATTTCTATCAAGTATCATTTCCTTCAGCCCAGAGAACTTCCTTTAGCATTTCTTATAGTCCAGGTTTGGTGACAGCAGATTTATCACTTATCTTAAATTTGCCTTTATTTCACTTTCATTCATTCTTTTTTTTTTTTCTTAATGGAAAATAAAGAACAGTATATTTTAGTTGTAGTGCATGCATTTGGATCCCAACTCATTGCTAAACAGTCCCGTGCCTCCGGCCCTGCCTCGGGTGGTGAGCGCCATATGGGCACCATGTTCTGCCTGGAGCCACCGACGTGAGTGCACCAGTCGGAACTCCTTTGGCCTGGCTTTCATTGATTCAGCAGATTACTTAAAGGATGATCCATTGTCAAAGAGATGATTCTTGCAAGGAATGCATGTCTGCAAACAGCCTCTAGTTTGTAGATCGTTGTGGAATCTGTGATAACGAGGATTCTGTATCTTCCTCTAACTGAAGAGAATTTCTTGCAGTTCTGTGTGATGATGATGTGTGGTTCTTGACATCCGAATGAACTGATACAATTCTAACAGTAGAATTCCTACTGTTACATATTCCTGTGGCACTGGTGCAGTTTGTACCGAATTGCTTTGTAGTTTCCAAGGTGAGCTTGACATTTTGGGATTACTGGTACATCTGCTTTACATGTCAGGGAACTTTTCCTAATATAGGTGAAAATTTTGGTTACTTCCTGATTGTTCCTACAATGGTGATTTCCATGGGCAAAATCTGAAACAGTCCCTCTGGGGTGGTGCTTCAATCTTCCTTCCACATCCTGTGGTGGTTAGTGAAGAATGCTATCCTTACCGTGACCATCTTGATCAATTCTGTGGACATTTCTTTATTATCCCAAAAACTGCAGAGAACAGGGGTTTTGTAATAACTGATCCAGAAATTCCCTTGCACTTTAGGAATGCCTAATAATAAGCAAAAGCGATGAAAGAGGTGAATATTACCCTGTACTTAAGAAAACTCAGTTCTGCTGCCCCATCAGATTGGCTACTAAGTCTAAATGGAAGATGTAAAAAAAAATTGAAGTGGAAAATTGTGAAGGATTCCTTCTCTCCAAGACCTACAGTGGAAATGCCTCTTAGGAATTAGTTTTTTAATTAACTACTAAAATATTGTAAGGTTAATCTCCTAATAAATTGAGTATTGTTACTGGAAGACGTCTTATAAATGAATCAGCTGAAACGTCACTTCTACTTATGAGAATAAAAAAAAAATGTTAAGTAGTGTTATTAACTTCCTGTCATGTTTGTTTCTTGGCAAGTCCAGACCCTCTTACCAATCCAGTTTCACTGAATATGAGCTCATTTTTCCTGTTTTGATATTTTCCTTGAAGGCTTTAATTTTAGTAGTTGAAATCATCTTAAAGAAGATAAAGGAAATATTGGATGAAAAGATGAAAGCATTAAGAAGGAAGGGAAAAAAAATCTTCATTTCCTTGGAGCAGACATTGTTATTCACAGTGTTTATGAAGAAATGGTAAACACCATAACAGTAAGACATAATGATTTGCATCCCAAAGGCTGTTGCATGTAGTCATGTATTAAGCCATAAAAGAAAAAAATCAACCCAGTTTTCCCTTGGAAAAGCTTAAGAGGCAGAGGGAGTAAGGTCAGACTCTTATAGCTCAATGGAAAATTACACCAGGTATTAAAAAATTCTGAATTCTGCTTCATACCATGCAATCCACAACAGGGTTATACCGAGGAGAGGTCTCGGGGACCAGGTCTGAGGAAGGGACAGGGTGTGTTCTAGTCCACCGTGGTGCAGAAGAGCTAGGTTCACTCTACAAAGGGTTAGGTGTGAAACAGTGTGTGGTCTCAGAGGGCTGTGGTACCACTGGCTCCTACTCTTCACTCTCTTATTTTATGTTTTTTATTGAAGTATAGTTGATTTACAGTGTTGCGTTGGTTTTAGGTGTACAGCAAAGTGATTCAGAGATATTATATATATCCTTTTTCAGATTCTTTTCCCTTATAGATTATTACAAGATATTGACTGTAGTTCCCTGTGCTATACAGTAGGACCGTGTTGTTTATGTATTTTATATATAGTAGTGTGTGTGTGTTAATCCTAAACTCCTTATTTATCTGTCCCCCCTTTCCCCTTTGGTAACCATAAGTTTGTTTTCTATGTCTGTGAGTATGTTTCTGTTTCATAGGTAAGTTCGTTTGTGTCATATTTTAGGTTCCACATATAAGTGATATCATGTGGCATTCGTCTTTCTCTTTCTAACTTACTTCACTTAGTGTGATAATCTCTAGGTCCATCCATGTTGCTGCAAGTGGCATTATTTTCTTATTTTTTTATGGCTGAGTAAGTATTCCATTGTATATATGTACCACATCTTTATCCATTCATCTGTCTATGGACATTTAGGTTACTTCCATGTCTTGGCTATTGTAAGTTTCACCTTCATTCTTTGAAGATATTTTTGCTGAATATCTAGGCTGACAGTTTTTTTTTTCCTTTCAGTTCTTTAAAGATACTGCTCCACTGTCTTCTGGCCTTCACTGTTTTTAGGATGTTAGTCATTCTTTATATTGTTCTCTTATAAGTAGTCTGTGTTTTCTCTGGAAGCTTTCGGGATTTCCTCTTTTTGGTTTTCAATATTTTTATCATGTACCCTTGTGTATCTGTTTGTGTTTATCCTGCTTGAGAGCCTTTAAGCTTCTTGAACTTGTATGTCTTCCACTACATTTGGTAAACGTTAGGCCTTTACTTTCCAACAGGTCTCTGAGGCTTTTGTTTTTAATTTCTTTTCTTTTCTGTAATTCAGATTGTATAATTGCTATTTATTTAGCTTCATATTCACTAATGAGTTCTTCTCTATTAAGCCTTACTCAATAAGTTTTTAATTTCATCTATTGGTGTTTTTTCAGTTCCTGAATATCTATTTCTTTTTATAGTAATGTGTCCTGAGATTTCCAAACCATTCATTGATGATGTATTTAGTTTCTTTTTCATCCTTAAAGATTTTTAATAACTGCCCCAAATGCTTGTCTCTGTTTTCAACATTTGGTCGTCTCAGCATCAGTTCATTTTCTAATGTGATCAGACAGACTCAGAGAAGTTAAGATGACTCACCCAAAGTTACTTGGTCAGTTGTCGTGGAAGAGGGAGTCCAGCCATATCTTCCGACTCCAGATGTCTTACTTCTTCCTCTGCATCGCACTGTCTCTTCAAACTTTCTGTCATGACATTTCCCAGGGAAATTTATGATTTGAGAGAGGTAATGTGGATCAGTAGATAGATTTTCTGGCCAAGTTATAATGGCCACAATGTAGAGAAGATAAATCTGGGAGCTTCAGTGTTCATTAAATTTTTAAATGTCCTACTATTTATTTTTTTTAAAAGGAATATTTATTTATTTGTTTTTTTGTTTATTTATGGCTGCGTTGGGTCTTCGTTGCTGCACGTGGGCTTTCTCTAGTTGAAGCGAGCGGGGGCTACTCTTCGTTGTGGTGTGTGGGCTTCTCATTGCGGTGGCTTCTCATTGCAGAGCACGGGCTCTAGAGCGCAGGCTCAGTAGTTGTGGCACGTGGGCTCAGTAGTTGCGGCTCGTGGGCTCTAGAGCACAGGCTCAGTAGTTGTAGCTCGCGGGCTCTAGAGCGCAGGCTCAGTAGTTGTGGCTCGTGGGCTCAGTAGTTGTGGCTCACGGGCTCTAGAGTACAGGCTCAGTAGTTGTGGCTCGTGGGCTCTATAGCACAGGCTCAGTAGTTGTGGCACTCGGGCTTAGCTGCTCCGCGGCATGTGGGATCTTCCTGGACCAGGGCTCGAACCCATGTCTCCTGCATTGGCAGGCGGATTGTTAACCACTGCGCCACCAGGGAAGCCCCTCAAATGGCCCGCTATTCAGAGTAGCTCCTCACGTGGAGCATGAGTGTGTGACGGTAGTGGGCGTGGTGGGCGTGCTGCGGGCATGCACCGGGGAAGGAAGGTAAAGCTTGCTGCGTGGGGTGCCTCTAGCAGCTCAGTCTCAGCAGGGGGCAGGGACAACGGGAAAGAAGTCCGACTGATTGCACGTACCCCTGGGTGACCATCAGAAAGGAGCCAGTCAGGTTTTCTTTAGGACTGGCCTTACTCAGTGTGATTTTATGACAGAGCCTCCAAAACAGTCTCCTTTCACCTGTCAGCTTTGACCTAATCTTTTTCAGGATGGGAGCAAGGTTCCTTTTAGAATTCATTTTAAGAGGCTTAAGATGCGAATGCGAGGATGACACGTTTGTGCTGGCCTCATAACACAGAAAGGATGGTGGTCAGTGACAGCTCGGAAGTAGCACTCACCAGGCGCCAGGCAGTGTTCTGAGAGCTTCTTGTGTGTTATTTCATTTTAATACAACAAGCCGCTGAGATGAAGAAAGGGTATCTTTTTATAGTACATTAAGACGTAAGAGGTGCCTTGTCCTCGGTCACAGTTAAAAGGTGACAGAGCTGAGGTTGACACTCAGGGGCCCCAGAGTCCACGTCTCAGCTGCTTTTATGACCGAGAGGCCTGCTCCTGCCCCTGGCGAGGCCCTGCGCCCGGAGCGGTGACTGCAGTGCGGATCTGCCTCCGTCCCCTGCTGGCCACGGCAGGCGCTGGTCGCAGTTCAGGCACTTGGGTTTTCCTGCACCTCAGAGCCTCCTCGGCGGGTGCCCAGGAGTCACCGCTCAGCAGTCACAAGGAGGGTCCCCTTTGCCACCCCGAGGAGCTCTTCTCCAGTGACCCTTTGCCTCTAATCCATGGTCCAAAACGCATTTGCACTAGAATGGAATGAGCTAATAAGCAGGGGAGACTGCTAATAACAGATTCAGAGGAGAGGACCAGGGAAAGAAAATAAATGAAATGAGAGGAGACAGAGGAGTGTCCAGGGGAATCTGGGGGAGCGAAAGCTTCCTCATGCTGGCGCACTTGCCTCCACTGAGCACGTTTGTCCCTCCGTCCCCATAAACCATTGCGTGGAGATGGTGCCGCCTGGCGCTGGGGCTGAGGACACTCTTTGCGGGGTTCCTTGTGACGGTTTATGACAGCTCATCGGGTGCATTGGATGTGTGGCTAACCTAGGATGTGGAATGTTCCTGACCTGCATGACGGGACAGTGCGGAATCCTCGACTGTCCTCTGCACGAGTAGGGGTGTCACAGCTGCAGCCTACAGGTCCCAGGAGGCACGGTACCTGGTGCACTGCTGCTGCCTCTGGGCTTGGTTTACCCGTCATTTCAGGTTTCTGAATGCCGTGCAGTTTCCTAAACAGAAAGGGGAAATATTTCGCTAACTCGTTGCATAAGACCTCTGTTTAACACTGCTTTGTTTCTCATCGCCCAGGTGTTTAAGGAGGAGAAGTACTTGAAGGAGGCCATGGAGTGCAGCGACGTGATTTGGCAGCGAGGTCTGCTGCGGAAGGGCTATGGGATCTGCCATGGGACTGCTGGCAACGGCTACTCTTTCCTTTCCCTTTACCACCTCACGCGGGACAAGAAGTACCTCTACCGCGCTTGCAAGGTAAGGGCATCTCTATCCAAACCGCTTCTGAACCCTCCAGGGCACACACACAGCCCAAATACAGCTCTCTCCTCCTTCAGACATGTTTCTCCCAACTCTGGGGTTTCTTCTGCAGAGCCTTGTCCCTGGCGGCCGTGTGCCTTGGCCGTACCATCTGTACAATGGGACTAAGGGGTGGAAATGCATTCAGGAGTCCCATGACCTGTTAGGATGCCCTCCTGTGCATTTATTCGCTTCATGACTTTGGGGCGCCCCTTCTTCAAGCCTCAGTTTCCTCATCTGTAAAAATACTACCCGCCTCCTAAATTTGTTCCAGGAAGAATCAGTTGAGGTAATGGGCAGGTCGTCGGTAGTTGCCCCTGCTTAAAATCCTCCAGTGGTTTCCCACTGCCCGTGAGCGGCACCCACAGCCCCGAAGTGGAGAGCCCCGTGTGCCTCGGCCCCTGCCTGCCTCTCGCCCGCCTTGCCCCACGCTCTCCACGGGGCGCAGCGTTCCCGGGGCTTCCCCGAAATCTGCCTGGTGGAGGCGACCTCTGAGGGCTCCCCAGTGACAGAGCCACCAGGGCACTCACCGTGCGCTTCTGCTTGTGCCTGAGTGTGCCGCACCCTAGACCACGAGCCGCGTGATCTTCTAGTCAACGTCCGACCCTACCCAGTACCTAGGGCAGTGCCGGCACCGAGGACAGGCCTAATAGATACGCATCGGATGTGCGAAAGTGGACGCACAAAACAAGACTCAGTAAATGTTTGCTGGCGTTTTTATTGCTGTGCACATTTCACAAAATAAAGTTACAGGAACACAGAAAAAACATTGGAAGAAAATGCACCAAAATGTCCCATGACCCTTGACAGATGGAGGCATTCGGGTGGCTTATTCTGTATATTTATTACTGTTCTGAAGCCTTTTCTCACACCAGATGGAACAGAGCCTTCCGACCTGGTGCCCCGAGACACGCACACGGTCGTAGTGCCCACACTCAGCAGAGGCCACGCGGGGTATTGTGGGGATGCAGAGGGCAGGTGCCTGACCCGGGCGTCGGGGGTGCCGTGTAGGCTGAGACCCAGAGCAGAGCTGGAGCTTGAGCAGGCGGGTGGGAGCGGTGCCGCCAGCCGAGGAAGCTGGCGGGGTGAGCACCCTGGGGCCCGCAGCGTTCCCTCGGCCAGAGCAGAGCAGGGCAGGAGCTGGGGTCAGCGAGGCGAGGGGCAGTTCGGGTGGACGGCAGTCACAGTAGCAGATGGGTAAGAAAATACGGGGATTGGGGAAGGCTTCATGGGGGCTGAGGCACAGCTAGTTTTCTAAAGATGTGCAGCTTTCCAGGTGGGCCAGGAAGGCAGGGCATGGGGAGGCGAAGTGCACCCCAGTAGGAGAAGAGCCCCTGCAGAGCCACGGAGGCAGGCACGGCACAGTGCAGCCTGACCCCGAGCGCTCAGCACGGGAGGGTGCAAGGGCGAGGGGTGAAGTCAGAGGGGCCGAGGCCAAAGAAAGCTGGTCCTTCCCTTAGTCAGTAGATCTGAGCCTTGGTTACACCTTAGAATCACTGGAGCTTTAAAAGAGTGCCTGGGGCTTCCCTGGTGGCACAGTGGTTGAGAGTCCGCCTGCCGATGCGGGGGACACGGGTTCGTGCCCCGGTCCGGGAGGATCCCACATGCCGCGGAGCGGCTGGGCCTGTGAGCCATGGCCGCTGAGCCTGCGCGTCCGGAGCCTGTGCTCCGCAACGGGAGAGGCCACAACAGTGAGAGGCCCGCGTACTGCAAAAAAAAAAAGAGTGCCTGGACCACACCCTGGGCCCGGTTCTGCGGGAGCCCAGGCCCCCGGGTACCAGCTCCTGGGTGGTTCTCATCTGCAGGCGGGGCTTCCCAAAGGTTTGTGATTCATGTCCAGACTCCTCTCAGAAGGATTGCCGTGGCCACGGTGGAATGGATGAGGTAGAGGTAAACAATTTGGGTTTCTCCAAATTGTTGTTTAATAATTAATGCAAGAAATGTTGAGTTATAAACCCAAGGGCATTGGCTGTGATACTGAAGAGGAGAGATTCAGAAACACTTAAGCTATTGATACAGCTGACTCACTTTGTTATAAAGTAGAAAGTAATACACCAGCATAAAGCAAGTATACTCCAATAAAGATGTTAAAAAAATAAATAAATTCCTCATGATAGACACTAAAAAAAAAACAGATATGGAGCTGAGCCCACAGAATTCAGTGGGTTTTCTTAATGTGGAGAAGACAGAAATGTGTGAATGTCTCTCTGGTCTCTGACTAGGTGGTGGAGCATCAGACAAGCTAGAAGAGTGAGCAGATCTGGAGGGTAGAAGGTTTATTGTATATGTGCTGAATTTATGATTCTTTATGTACACATGACAAAAATAAGTTACCTTAAGCCAAAAAGGGAAATTTATTATAATGTTATAAAAATCCATTGAAGAGGTTTAAGAAGAAAGGGTCGGGGAGCTCAGAGGAAATTGCTGATAAAGCTAAGGGATGAGTTTTCAAGATGAGCAGGGTGGGCGGTGGGCAGTGGGTGGGCCGGCCGGGGAGCAGTGGGGTGAGGAGGGAGGGAGGGAGGGCTGCGTGTTCAGCAGAGGGGCTGGCGGTGAGCCCAGAGAGCGCGGCCAGGCAAGCGGTTTCAGAGCCAGTGTTTTAATCTGGACGGAGCGCCTGCAAGGGCAGGAGGCGGTGCTTAGAAAAGACCGGAGGTTGTTGGGCTGTGAGATTCCTTACTTCAGCCTTCCCAACAACCTTCCTAGGTAAATTCCCCCCTACGGAGGAGGAGGCAGGCCATGGCAGGTGACAGAGCTTGCCAGGTCTCACCTGCTCGGAAGAGGTGGTGCCGAGTCGCTCCAAGCTCACGCTCCTGACCACTCTGTTGCCTGGGAGTCTGCTTTCTTTGATTCTGGGTGAATTCACTGCAGTGTCTCAGGCGTTCCATTTTCACCAAGTGAAATCCCCACTCTTAAAAAGAAATGTCTTTCTCCCTAGTTTGCAGAATGGTGCCTAGAATATGGAACACATGGTTGCCGCATTCCTGACAGACCCTATTCTCTCTTTGAAGGTAAGAGTGAGGGAAAGCTCCAGGTTTAAGTATCTGGGTGTGTGCATTTGGTTCTCCTGACTGTGCACACTCACAGTTGATCTTAATTAGTAATCGCTGCACAGCTGGTAAATACCGTGAGCAAAGTTGTTCATTGCTGAAAATTATATTGAGTCTCTTTACCTTGCCTGTTTTGTGTGTGCTCGTGTGAACTTCCTCCAAGTATTTTTAGATCTTTTGTGACCTGTATAGGCATAGACTGTCTGCTGCTCAGTAATGGAAGAAAATAACGTTTACTCCTGTGCATTTCATCGGTAATATGGTGCGTGTAGTATTGATCTATTCACAGCAAACTTGGTTAGTTACTTAAATGTATTTAATTAAGTCATGTAAAGAAGTGTAAATAATTAATATTAGTAATTTAAAAGTATTAGTAAATACAAGTATTAGTAGTTGGAAAAAATAATGAGAATATTGAAGACAGTTCTGAAAAACAAGAGCAATGAAAGAAACCAGCAAACACATTGCGAGTCTGCTCCAGGCACACACAGTACATAGAATATAATTCAGGAAAACAAAACGGAAGTCCTACAGAGACTCAGATATTCTTTGTTTAGTGTGTGTGTGTGTGTGTGTGTAATGGTAATTTGGAACATAAGCCACAGAAACCAAAGGGCAAACGTTAATGGTGTTACGATAAATGGATGGTGACTTTTTAATTACTTTAGAGCCACCTTTTATAGTAATTCCAAAATAAATTTCAGAAGGAATAAATGAATACTTTTTAAAAACTCAAAAATTAGATGGGTGTTGAATTTTGTCAGGTGCTTTTCTTGCATCAGTTGGTAAGATCATGTGGCTTTTCTTCTTCAGGCCCCTAGCAATGTGGATCACACTGGTTGATTTTCAAATATTAAGCCAACCTTGCATCTCTGGAATAAACCTTACTTGGCCATGGTGTACAGTTCTTTTTATGTATTGCAGAATTATATTTGCTAATATGTTGATGATTTTTGTGTCTATATTCATGAGGAATATTGGCCTGTAGTTTTCCTTTGTTATACTGTGTTTGTCTGGTTTTGCTATCTGGGTAATGCTGGCCTAATAAACTGTACTGAGAAGTACCTTCTCCTCTGTTTTCTGTAATAGATTGTATATTAATTGGTGGAAGAATTCTCATTTAAATGTTTGGTAGCATTCTTCAGCGAGACCTTCCTAGCCGAGAGATTTCTTTTCTGGGAGTTTGAAATTTACAAATTCAGTTTGTTTAATAGGTTACAAGGCTGTTCAAGTTATGTGTTTCATATTCAGTGAGTTTTAGTAGTTTGTATTTTCAAGATATGGCTCCAGTTCACCTGAGGGGTTAAATTTTTGTGCATAAAAGCTTTGGTGGCAGTCCTTCGTTATCTTCTTGATGTCTGAACTGTCTGTCGTGCTAATGCCGTGTTTTATGTCAGCTACTGAGATTTTAATCATATAATAGATAAACGAGCAAAAATTAGAGCGTCTGTCGTTATCTTTTGCAGAATAAGATCTTTTTAATATTCAAAGAAACCTTAATGAAAAAAATGTTTCTCAGAATAAAAATGTCGTCTTTTGGGTCATAAAAATGAGATGTATTTGTATCAGATATAACACAGTTAATACCTGAACTCTAAATGGAGTTCATTCAGGTTCATAAATTCAAGTTGATAATGGCAAATTCAAAGCCCCAGCGGGTGAAAATCTTCGAATGTACCCTCCCGAGAGGCTGGGAAGCTCTTGCATTCTTCTGGGCCCCTGTGCCTCACAAGTGCCTGGCAGGAGGCGCTGACTAGGCTGGAAGGGCCCACAGCGCCCAGGACCCTTTGTGGAGGAGCTCCCTCCCTCCAAGGGATCCTTCGGGTAGGCTGCTGAGTTACTGCAGTGATTGGCGGTGGGGACTTTGACCAAGCAAGTAAAGTTCGTTTTAAAATAACATTTTTGCAACCCAAAGTGCAACCTTCCGTTTGGAATAAAAACGTAAAGGCTCTGAGAGGACGTTTATATGTTGGAATATCACAGTAGCAGCGCCCTTAACTTCTGTGTTAGCACTTCTGTGAAATCATCTTAAAGTGTCAAGATACAAGATTAAAGCTCAGAAACCAATTTTTAAAATTAAGATAATGAAGAAAACTGGTGTTACCTGCTGGGTGCTGATGTGAAGACTTCCTTTTTGTGCGTGTGAAGTTATTTTCAAAGTCCTCCCCACCTTTTCCCACATCCTTACAGCCCCAGTAAAGGCAGCGATCAGAGGTCACTTGGTTCTGGACCCCACCACGCACCCTTTCTCACGAAGGACCGCGTTTTGCGTTGCAGGTATGGCTGGCACTGTTCACTTCCTCTCCGACATCCTGGCCCCAGAGGCATCACGGTTTCCAGCATTTGAACTCGGCTCTCCACAGAGGGATACAAAGGTGCAAAAAGACGACTGAGAGATCCAACTGGACCAGAAGCCACCGGGTTGCTTAATGCCTGACACGGAACCAAGTGTGAATCCTGAAAGAGGGAGAAAAAGGAGAAGCAGGCACCTTCCCAGACCCCCTGTGTCAGAGTGTGATGACAGACCATCCCATCAGCGTTCTGTAACAGTGTCCCCTCACTGGTGTAAAATATGAATTCCTCGTGTCCAGTTCTCTGTAGTGTGTGCATGTCTCTTGGTGTTTGCTGTCTGTAGGTGTAGGTTCTAAACGGAAGCCCTTCTCTGTCCATGAGCCCGAGCTGGCTGTGCATGAGGGCACGCGGCAGCCTCTTCTCTGTACATAATATTTAAAGTGGGGTGTTTTCTGTACTGACAAACAGGAAATAGGCAGGTGGTGTCCGTCCTATGTAACAGAATATTCTCCGCAGTGATGTCCCAGTCGTAAGACTTTCCAGCATTTTCTGTGGGTACCTTTCAGATCAGCATGAGAGAAAGACCACTCCAGAAATGAAAAGAAATAGAACAGGTAGAGGGGGTTTGCTGGAGTAGGGGGTGGTGAGCCTTCCCACCAGGTAGTCGAATGCTCCCTCGTGTTTTGTGCTCACCTCAGTGTTTTTAAGAAGCCAAAGGGGGTGCATTGCAGCTCTGCTGGGGCTCCCATTCTCAGGCTCTTCGTGTGAAGTTCCGGACCCTCCTCGCAATCCAAGGCAGCCCGTGCCCTGGGGGGTGGACTCATGACACCAGGGCCACTCGAGGGAACCGTGTTCGTGGCCACATTGTAAATCATGTAGCAGCGACTGAGGGCTGGCAAGTCTAGATTCAGTGTGTATTATTAAAGCAGGCTGCACCTCGGTTCTATCAACATTATAACTTAGTGTTATAAGTGCAGTGGATACAATTCCAGATGCATAATAAGCAGAAAGATATTCATCTCTTCCATGTCCCTCCAATTAAACTTACTCCAAAACTTGGTAAGTTATCCAAGTACAAATTGGAATGAATTTAGTCCTTATTTTTGTCTACTATTTGGTTGATAAAAGTCTCACCTTTGATGAAATGTATTAAGCATAAAGTACTAGTCTGCATTTATGCATATGGAAAGCAGTCTTCTAACCAAGAAAATTACGATTCTGTCTGACAACTTTTATTTTAAAACTGGGCATTACTTTGGGTTAGCATACCCTCAGTAATTATACCCTGTACGTCTGTTTTTAGGAGAGTTTTGCTGTCATGGTGTGAGTGGTCTAGGACTGTACAGACTTCTCATGAGCTAAGCCAGTTCATAAAAGACAAGATAGGTCTCTCTGATGGTCTGGTCCTTATCTACAAGGGATTGTCAGATGTTTATCAGCCTCGTTTCCACTCCTTTCATAAAGGTGAAAGAGTGTCCATGTAGAAGACAGATCCTTCACACGTGTGTGATTCTGTGCAGTCCTCAGGGTCCCGCTGAGCCTTGGCGGTGGGGCTGACTCCCGAACACGTGCCCTTCGGTTTCTAAATGATGCCTCATGAGTCTCCGTCACGACTGTTCAGGTTAGGCTGATGACTTCCATGGGTATAAATCCTCACGGTTGTGTTTTAACCGTCTTCCCGGGCCTGCTCATGTGCGTCTCAGGCAGCCCGGTTCCCCGGGACCTGCAGGCGGGGACGTGAGTGAGCTGAGGGGCTGTTTGTCCGAAGAGCTCCCCTGGTGTCACAGCTCAGCCCAGCTGCACTGCTGCCACCTCGGCCAAAGCTCAGGGCAGCCCCCGGGGCTTCGGCACAGAGTGTTACCCAAGCCGTCTCATTTCTCAGGGGAGGCCAGTGGGGCTGCACAGGATTCACCCCCCTCAGCAAGAGGGGGCAGCTCATGGAGGCCCTGGTCCTGGCCACGTGTCTCCTGACCGGAAGCAGTGAGGGTGACCCTTCGTGACACCTGGGCATCACGATGCCTTGTGCGTTTGGCTTGTTTCTGCCTCGCACACTGAGGGAAGATGGCGCGCTGGTGAGGTAAACGGAGGAGATTGTATTTGCAGGGTGTTTTTAGAAGCCAGCTGGATTGACCCCTCCCGCTTACCCACCAGATGTCAACAGAGACGCAGTCTGTGACTCCACAGTAACCCGCTTCCTGGGGCGCGACGCGGGCGGCTGCATGGTGCCGGGTCCAGCTCTCAGTCCCCAGAGGCAGCGGGACAGAGGAGTCCCAGAGCTGGTTTAGTGGTTCTGATGAGTGCGATTTCGGATCTCAGAGCAGCTCACGGCGATTTCTTACATTTCTGTATCCAAGATGTGTCTAAGTGTTTAAAATAATGTGTATGCACAATGCCATTTTAAAATATGAAAGAGAAAACGATGTCCACAGAAAGTGTGTGGGGTTCCCTGGTTCGGTACTTAGTAAAAACATGGTTTTGTTGTGACACTTGCGGGGTCTTCGTCTCTTCTCACCACTGCCTTTGAGAGCGACGGTTGGAAGCCTCGGCCACCGTTCTGGAGGTGGCCTTGCTCACGGAAAACGTGGCCGTTGCTCACGTTACGGCGTGCCAGGTGCTTCACTAGAATGACGGCTTTCTCCCTCTATCCCAAGGGCCTCCGAGCCCTGGGCAGCACCAAGGGAAGCCTGTCTTGAGCCTGCCCGTGTGACAGGCCTTTACGCTCACAGTCACCGTGAATGGCCCCAGCACGGCTGGGGTCACAGCGTGCATGGTGGTGGGCACTCTTCTCATCACTGTCTTACACATGAGAAAGCTGATGGCCTTGCCCAGGGTCACAGCTGGAATGAGGGACAGTCAGGCTTCCGACCCGACGGTTCTTGCCAGTGGCCATACTTCTGACTTGTACTCAGTACCTCTTCCCCTACGTGCCCAACGTGGAAGGTGAGAAATTGAAACCCCGGAGAGGCCCTGTCATCTGTGCCCCTGTCCTCCTGGGTCCCTTGAACCATTCAGTGCAATTCCATACTCTTAACTTCGTGAGGCAGTTCTCAACCGCTATCACTTCATTTGCTAAATTCACAAAAGCAGGACCCAGGCGTGAGGCCCAGGTCCCCCAAACGTGTTTACAGACTGTCTTTACTCCTTCCCAGTCTCTTTGCTAAGCTTCAAGGGCCCCTTCCTCTCAGGTCTCTGTTTTTCCACATCCTGTGTTCTGGAGGAGAGCCAGGTGTCCATTCCAACCAGACGGTCACCCCCAGCGCCTGTCAGCCTTCTGTCAAACTGGCCGGTGGCCCGGAAGGCCGTGCTGCGTCATCGCTTCTCCTGATCAGAGGAAGGCCGCAGGCTCCTCCACGGCCCCTGCTCCCTGGGGTTGGGTCGCTGGGTGACGGAGGCTATGACGCGTCCAGTCGGCCTCCAACGCGCCCCTGCCCCCATTTCCGTCTCCAGTTTGCTCAAGTGCTCCACCCAGCATGCCAGGCCTTGTGCTCGGTGCTGAGAAGGGACGGCGACAGCCACCCTCCTGCAGCTCGCCCGGCCCCGCGACGGACGCCTGCGGAAGGGCGCAGCCCCGCTCAGGCTCAGGGCCGGCCCGCCTGTGTCAGGACCTCGGACAGCTCTTCCGCAGCGCGGGCGGGGCGGCGGGCCTCCGGGCGTGCACTTCTGCTAATGGCAGGAGGGCACCGCGGCGAAGCGTGACCGGTTCAGCCTTGCGGCGCCGTGACCTCTGGCGTGAGGCTGCGGCTGGCCCCAGTCGTCAGGGAGCCTGTGGAGTGGGCATCCAGCGCAGAGGCTGGAGCAGCCTGTGTGAATTTGGATCAGCTGTTTCCTACAGAGTCTCTCTGTGTAATCAGGGCCTTATTGGGACTAACCAACCTTATTTGGTTAGTGGGAGAATTAAAACGGAATAACAAACGGAGAAAGCATCTAGCATGCGGAAGTGCTCTGTGATGGGGGACTTGAAGGTGTGCATGTAGTGCTTGTGTGTGAAGAAACGGGCTCACTCTCCTGAGTAATGAAATGAAAACCCAGGTCTGTCCAGCTCCAAGATCCCAAGCCACGCCACAATCGCTCACCACTGCTCTGCCTAGCATCCCCGAGCTTTCGGCCATCGTGGGCGTGGGCGTGTGTGTGCCCAGCCGCACCAGGGTCCTTCAAGGGGAAGAGTCTGCCACAGGGGCAAGGAGGAACCAAGCCACAGTTTCAGGCTTACACAAAATCTAGACGTTCAGAGAGGCTGGGTTCTCCGTCCTCCAGCCTGTTCTTTGTTTAATGCCCCTGGAGGTCTTCCCGCTTCTGTACCAGGTAGATCCTTGTGGCTTTCATAAGATCATCATCAGATGCAGTGCTGGTCACATGTTAACAGGGACCTTACGCCCTCTTTAAAGTATTGTTCATGAGAGAATAAAGCATGTAGCAAGCAGCATAATCACATATCCACCCACAATCATACAAATGTCTCCCACGGTCCCAAGAACTGAGGAAGCCAGCTTTTCAACCATTTCGTCAGAGAGGCCACAGGGAAGTTATCCAGCGCTTTATGCTTGGCTGCTAGGAACTAAAAGGGGGGTAATGAACAGGACGGTGCTGCCTCCAGAGGCTCTCCAGTAGCAAGAAGGACCATGCTCCCTGCAGCTGAACTGAAAGTCCTGAGAACTTGCCTGCCTGAAGGGTGTCATTGTTCTGCCCTGACACTTGAATCAGAGATTGTTTAGAGAATTCTGCACTGGAAGCCACTTTCCTCCTGAAATTTCGAGGCAGCATACTGACATCTAGCTTCCAGTGTTACCTCCGAGAACCTCAGAGCCACAGTGATTCTTGTTTCCTTGTGCTCAGATGTTGTGTTTTGATTGTGAGCACTTTGCAAATTGTACAGTTTTTTCTCTGTCACGATGATGAGCCTAGTCCTGGTTTTTTTTTTTTTTTTGCTTTAACATCTTTATTGGGGTATAATTGCTTTACAATGGTGTGTTAGTTTCTGCTGTATAACAAAGTGAATCAGCTATATGTATACATATATCCCCATATCCCCTCCCTCTCGCGTCTCCCTCCCACCCTCCCTATCCCACCCCTCTAGGTGGTCACAAAGCACCGAGCTGATCTCCCTGTGCTATGCGGCTGCTTCCCACTAGCTATCTATTTTACATTTAATAGTGTATATATGTCCATGCCACTCTCTGGCTTCGTCCCAGCTTACCCTTCCCCCTCCCCGTGTCCTCAAGTCCATTCTCTATGTCTGCATCTTTATTCCTGTCCTGCCCCTACGTTCTTCAGAACTTTTTGGTTTTTTCTTAGATTCCATATATATATGTTAGTATACGGTATTTGTTTTTCTCTTTCTGACTTACTTCACTCTGTATGACAGACTCTAGGTCCATCCACCTCACCACAAATAACTCAATTTCATTTCTTTTTATGGCTGAGTAAGATTCCACTGTATATATGTGCCACATCTTCTTTATCCATTCATCTGTCGATGTAGTCCTGGGTTCTTGGTAGCCCCTTCCAATCTGGGAACTTGTGTGTTTCAATTGTAGGAAATTTTCTTGAATTATTTCTTAATGTTTTTTTCCCTTCCACCTTTTTGCTTTCCTTTCCAAGAGATTTCAACTTTATTTTCGAATCCTTCCATTGTGTGTTTAGTTCCAGGAGTTTTTCTTGTTCTCAGGGTATCTTTTGTGTATATCCTCTTCTTGTTGCAATATTGTATCTCTTTGAGGATGTTAATTTATTCAACACATAGTCATGAAGGGCTTATTCAATGCCACACATTATTCTGGGCACTTGGAATCCATCAGTGATCAAAACAGTCAAAAAGTTTTATCTTGTAGAGTTTGTAGCAGCGAGAGACAAGCAATAAGGCTAAATAGACAAATTTTCTCCTATGTTATAAGGTAATAAATAATATGGAAAAAAAGATAGAATAAAACAAAATAAGAGGGACTGATGGTGGAGAGAACACAAATTACTGTTCTAAACAGGATGGTCAGAGTAAGACTAGAGACGGTGACATTTGAGCCAAGACTTGAAGAAATTGAAGGAGTTGGCCAGATGAGTATCTGTGGAAAGAGCACCTGACAAAGGCCGTGCCCTGTTCAAGAGTGGAGTGAATGACCACACGGGGGAGGGGGCGGGGAGGAAGGAAGGCCCAGGCCTGGAAGGCCATTCGGAGGAGTTTGGCTTTTGCTCTGGGTGAACTACAGAGCCACTGGAGGGTTTGAGCAAAGGAAGGACGTTATCTGATTTATGCGTCGAAGGGGACATCCTGAGAGAATGCCTGGTGGACGTAGGGAAACCAGAAGGCTGGTCCAGGAGAGAAATGATGTGGGCTTGGCGAGAATGGTCGGCCTCTTGCTGTGTCCTAGAGCCAGTAGGATTCCTGACGGCCAGTGCAGAGCACGAGAGAGCAGAGTTAGCCTTGGAAGGGGCGTCGCCAGCAGCTGAGATGTGGAAGAGGCCACTCGGGGCTCAGGGCATGTGGAGTCTGAGGTGACCGGGACGGCTGGAGTTTGGAGAGAAATCTGGGAGGGAACTGTCACTTTGGAGTCATTTGCATATTGATTATTTACAGCTATGAGCTGAGAGAGCTCACCCAGAAAGTGAGGGGAAAGGGAATAGGGAAGGAAGGAGCTAAGGCAGAGCCTTGGCCACGTAACACCAAGAATCGGGAGGAGTTTGCTCCAGCAAAGGAGGATGAGAAGAAGACCTCTACCTCATTGGGTAGAGGTCTGTTTTCCTGGAGGCCAGTGAGGAAATTTTACGTGTGCAGAGGAGTGACCAGCTGTTTCAGCTGATCCTGATAAGTGAGAGAAATGCTAGGAGTTGGCCATTGCATCCAGCAGCCTGGAGGTCCTTGGTGACTTGGTGAGCAGAACAGACAACGCTAAAAGGAGTTTGGTTGCAAAAGAGAGGAAAGAAATGGGGCCATAGTTGGTAAGAGAAATAAGATCAAGAAAAAACTTTTTTTTTTTTAAATAGCATGTTTGTAAACCAATGTGATCCAATGGGAGCTTTTAAAAAACATGATGTAGGGACTTCCCTGGTGGCTCAGTGGTTAAGAATCTGCCTGCCAATGCAGGGGACACAGGTTCAATCCCTGGTCCGGGAAGATCCCACACGCTGCAGTGCAACTAAGCCCGTGTGCCACAACTGCTTAGCCTGCACTCTACAGCCCGTGAGCCACAACTACTGAGCCCGCATGCTGCAACCACTGAAACCTCTGTGCTCTAGGGCCTGTGCTCTGCAACAAGAGAGGCCACCGCAATGAGAAGCCCGCGCCCTGCAACAATGAGCAGCCCCCGCTCGCTGCAATCAGAGAAAAGCCCGCACGCAGCAATGAAGACCCAACGCAGCCAAAAATAAATTACTATTATAATAATGTGCTGCATAATCACAATACCAGTGTCACACCTGAGAAAACTAACAATGATTCTGTAATATTACGCTGCATCCAGGCCATGTCCGGTGCCCCGACCGAGTCAGGAGTGCTTTAAGTCTGTATTGTTGTTTTCCGTCGGGATCCAATCTAGGTTCCTGCTTTATATTTTGTTAATCTTTTCATAACCTAGGACACTCACCTGCTTTTTTGTTTTGTTTTTAACGACATCAACTTTCTGAAGACACCAGGACTGTTGTCTCATAAATCTCCCCCATGAGTTTGTCTGATTCTTTCCCCACGGAAACTGGTCCTGCCATCTCCCACTTCCTGCAACTCGGAGGTTCAGTTTGGACTCTGGAGCTACACTGTCCAATATGGTAACCACTAGCCACCGGTGAGTATCGGAATGTAAATTAGTTTCATGAAGATTAAGTTAAATTTTAAAATCCAGTTCCTGCATCTCCCTAGCCTCGTTTCTTTTTTTTTTTTTTAACATCTTTGTTGGACTATAATTGCTTTACAGTGTTGTGTTAGTTTCTGCTGTATAACAAGGTGAATCAGCTATATGTATCCTAGCCTCATTTCAAGTGCCCAATATCCACATTTAGCCCGTGGCTACTGTACTGGGCAGTGTAAGTATTTCCATCATCATAAAAATTTCTGTCGGGTAACACTGCTCCAGATGTGGTTATATCCTGGTTGGACATTTTTGGCAAGACTTTCTTAGGTGGTATTTTGTACTCAGTACTGCATCACACGCAGAGGCCTGGTTGGGAGTCCCAGGGTGTCCTGAGGGACTTGTAAACTGCACTAGGAATATCACACGCCCGCCACATCCTTCTCTGGTCGTCAGTCGGGATGCTACATCCTGCGATGGAAAGATTTCTAGGGAAAAGAAAATAAAATCAAAGAATATTAGAGCTGAGAGGGAAGTTTGATTATTTTATAAGCAGCTGAGGAAACTGAGGCCCATAGAGGTTCAAGACTTGCCCAAGGTCACTGATGCTAGTTGGAAGCAGAGAATCACCTTCGACAAGCATCTTCGTACTCCTGGCCATGCGTATATCAGAGTCGAAAATACCCTGTGGCAACTGAGATCACACTACTAAAAATAATCATAAAATATTTATCAGTGTCAGGTACTGTATTTAGTCCTTAAAAAAATTACTTCACACGATTCTCACAACCACCCCACAAGGAAGGTTACTACAGAAAATCTCTGATTAACAGGAATTTATTTTTTCAGGTAATAAGAAACCTAGAATTGGTTCAACCCTATGAAAGCTGGTATCTCTGTGATCATCTTGGCCTTTCCGTCATGGTCACAAGGTAGCTGCTGCAGCTCCAGATATCACATCAGTGTTGAAAGCAGGGTGAACCTGCATGTGGCAGTGCCAGCAACTCCAGTCTCATTTATGACAAAAGTGAAATCTTTCCCAGAGGCCCAGAGGAGACTTCTGTAGTATCTATCATTGGCCAAGACTGTGCCCGTCGCAAAGAAAATGTGTGGCTCTTCTGGCTTCTGCAGAAGAAACAGGCAAGGGAATGGAGGTTGGATTAAACCAAACAACATGGAGGTGTTCCTGTCCTCACGGTTCAGTTGAGGAAGCTGATGCTCAGAGTGCAGAATCCCTCACCGGAGGCTACCCAGTGAGTTTCAGCGGCAGAGATGCTTTGACTCCAGAGCCCATGATGAGTACAGTGTGCTCACTGAAGAATGAAAATGAGGACTCAGGTTGCCAGTTCTGGGCTGGTTCAAACACTTCAAGAGGTAGGATGTGTGTGTCCTCAAAGAACAGGGGAGAGGCTGCCCCAGACCGTGATGCTGCCACCCGAATAATAAACTGAGGAAGGACATTCAGGAGAAGAGTGCCAGAGGTATTTGGGGGTGGACGGCTTAGAGAAGTTTTACTTACTCCACTCGTAATATATATTTAAAGCTACATTTCATGTATCTATATACTTAATGCTATATATATTCAGTGCTACGTTTCTATATCATAAATATTTCATAAATATATTTATTTAATATATACTACATTTCATGTTTTCTCCCCAACCTTCTCTTTTCCATGAGAGCTTAGTGTTGCCATCCTTGGTCTTGCCAACCACACACCTTTCGAGAAGGTGCTTCTCACAGTTGGTAAGAGATTCATGGAATAAATGATACAAATTGAACAAAAATGGGGCTTCCAGCCCCTCTTCCATGCAGGTATGCATGGACCGTGGCTCATACGCAGTGCCTGCGAAGCCTGCTGGGACACGTCAGTACAATCTTCCTAATGGGAATATTTGCCGAAAGCCTGAAGAAAGGTACAGATGCTTCGAGCCAGCAATTTAAGTCTAAGGTTTTATTCTGAGGAAATAAATGTGGATGAACCTTTAAAATGGTCACAAGCTCGCTCAGCACAGCATTGTCCATAATAGGGAAAAATCAGCAACAATTTTTGCAAAAAAAGCAAGTTGGAGAAATACATTAATACCGAAAAGTGAAACAAAACATATATGTGGTAAAATTAGGAAGAAAAGCAGGGGGTGGTAAACGTAAAATGCAGGCGGTGGTAGGCGGCGCAGTGGAGCAGCTGCGCGGGGCGCCTCCGTCCTGTGTCCCGAGTGGCTTGCGTGTTCACGTGAGTACATCTGCCCTGCAGCATCCGCGGTTATGCCAGCCACCGTCCTGGGGGTTTGTAGGCGATCTCGGCCCGCACAGTCATCCGGGACTAGGCGTCCACGGCCCGGGGTCCGGGCTGGCGCGGGAGGGAGCGCCTCGGGGCCCGGCGGGAGTTCAGGGCGACTCGGGTCCCCTGCGTCCTGACCCACCACCGGCCCGGCCCCTCGCCGCTCGCTCCCAAGCGTCCGGCAAGCATCCACCATACGCCGTAGGCAAAAGTTACTCTCATTATTCTGGGTGTGTAGAATACTTTGCTGTTTAAAAATGAAAAATAAAATGGAGCGACCCCAAAATTAGATCGGAGTGTGTGGGTTAAATCACCTGCGGCGCAGCCGTGTGGTGGGGCGCTGTTTAATCGTTGCAGGGAAGAAGCAGGAGACTATTTAAATGCCAGGAAAAATGCTAGCGGAAAGCGGGCTACGAAGGATCCCGCGGTGCACCTGTGTCGTCAGAGCGAGGGACCTAGAAAGCGACGGAAACACGCCCAGCTGCAGTCTCGGGATGCTGGGGTCGCAGGTGATTTCTGCTTACCTTTTGCTTTGTGCTTTCCTGTACGGTCTTCATTTTAGATTAAAAATAAAGGCATGGGTTTGGTTTTGAGTAAAAAAATATCAGCAGGGACTTTGCCACGAAGGGCTAAGCAGGGTCCCCTCCTGGAGCCTCCCCGGGGCCGCCCCACCCGCTTCACGCAGGTGCCGCGCCCCAACCTGGCTCGGGGCGGGGCGGGGCTGGGGCGGGGCCCGGGGCCCAGTCTCCGGTCCCCTCTCTGGGCGGGCGATCTGGGCGCAGAAGCCGCGGTCCCCGGTCCCGGGCTCATCGCGGGGTGTAGCGTGCGTCGCTGGCTGTCCAACTCGCACCACACCCTGGGCGCCTCCGTAGCCCCACTTTCCAGATGGGGAAACGGGGACACCAGGACGTCCCGTGCCCCCAGTCGTCAGGGCGACTCCGAGGCAGGGCGTCCGAAACGCCCATCCATGTGCGCGTATGGTCCCTCGCGCGGCTCCACCGCGAGTTTTAAGCCAGGGCCCTCACCACAACACAGGGCGACGAGGACGGCACGGCGAGAGCAAGCGCAGAAGGTGGGCAGAGGGAGCCGGTCTCCAAGGTCAGCGTCCTCCCCAGGCTCTGGGGGACTCGGCTGGCCGGGCACCGGCCTGAGCTAGGCGCGGATGTGCCTTCCCAGGGCTCCGCAGAACCGAACTACACGTGCCGGGCACTGGGGCCTTTGGGTACTTGAGGACGAGACAAACGGACCCTCCCTGCTCCGCCGCCTGGAGGGAGGGACCGGGCTTCACATCTCCCCAGGGGAGCACAGAGAAGGGGCGTGGAGAGTGGGACTGCCTGCCCGGGGACCTGGAGACAGGAGGCCTCCCGCCCACCAGACTCTGCCCTCAGTGGATCCTGTCACCTTCTTTCTGCCCCCCTCACCCCTCCACCCATCCAACTCCTGTACCTGCATCCTAGGGCCCAGTCCTAGACTCAGGTGAGAAAGGTCCTAGCTGCCTGTGAGTACAACCTTGTCACCTCTGAGGGGAGAAACTCATTCAAGGGCACGCGTGGTTAGCAGGTTTTGGGGGATGAGGGCTCTGGCGAGAGGACACGACTTCTGCAATCCGTGTCCGCATCTCTTATGCACCCACACGGGGGCACGCTGCTACCTTCCTCCTGACCATGACGGGCGTGAAGAAGCCAACTACTGCCTTTCCCTCCCTACCCTTGCTTGATAGCAGCTCACCTTCTATTTCAGAAATTACAATTTGTGATCTTGCACTTTTTTGCCTTGATAACTATTATGGACTTTTTGGAGTTCCATGAAATTTGGGAGGGACAGACAAGCAAGAGTGAGTACTGTTTGCCATCTCCAGTCATGACCTTTGATGTGTAAATGACCTGCTCCTGTTTCACTGGGGGAAGCTGAGGACCAGTGGGTTGTCCAGTGAGGCGTCTAAACCAGCTCTGCGTTCCCCACCAGCAGGCAGGCTGGCCTCTTCTACCTTGTTTCCTGTCCTGTTTTAATGTAGTAAATTATAAGACACTTCTTGCTAAACATTATCTCAGTTGGTGATTCATCTAAAATACAGCCTAACTGTAGCAGCTATAGATCTGTGAGAGAAATAGTTTCTGACCAAATAGAGTTGGATTCTTTCTTTTTTTTAATAAATTTATTTATTTATTTTTGGCTGCACTGGGTCTTCGTTGTTGCGCGAGGGCTTTCTCTAGTTGCGGCGAGCGGGGGCTACTCTTCTTTGTGGTGCGCGGGCTTCTCATTGCAGTGGCTTCTCTTTGTTGTGAAGCATGGGCTCTAGGTGCACAGGCTTCAGTAGTTGCAGCACGTGGGCTCAGTAGTTGTGGCACACGGGCTTAGTAGCTCCGCGGCATGTGGGATCTTCCCGGACCAGGGCTCGAACCCATGTACCCTGCATTGGCAGGCGGATTCTTGACCACTGAGCCACCAGGGAAGCCCTAGAGTTGGATTTTAAAATCAAGGCTCCCCTACCTATGCAAAGCACACTCAGGCCCCCAGATACTTAATATCAGTATTAGCTGTAAGTCCACATAATTAATGCTTCTGTCTTCCTATTCCGATAATTTTTTCCTTAGCTAGATATTTTAAATGTGTTGGTGAAACAAAAGTTCCTTATCTTCTTGGATAGCATCTAATTTCCAGTTCTCCTGAGACTGGGTGCGTTCCTCACGCACTCCACCCCACCCAGCTGAACTGAGAGCCCACTGTGCATCCTTCTTTAGAAACTTCGTCGCTCCTCTCTTTCCCACTCCCCAGCAAAAGAGTCAAAGCACACACCCAAATTTATTTTTATTGTGCATACATAGGAAACACGACCCTATCAAAAGAACAGAAAAGAGAAATAAGCCAAGTGTTACAAGAGGAAAAGCACGCACGGATCTGCTCCCAGCTCCTCCTGGCCACACCTGCTACGGAACTTCACACACCAGGAGCTGGACCGGCTCCAGGCAGTGGGCACTGTCCACCGACAGCACGGGGGGAAACAGAATGGGCAGGAAATGTCACTGCGAGTGGAATTTCCACACACAGTGTCAGTGCCCACAGTAGTGGGTTCTCACCCCGGTTCAAGGGAAAACAAAATTTATCTCACACAAACATGAATATAAAATTGTTGAGTGCTACGTAAATCACTGTCTCAAGATCATTTGCTATCAAAAAGATAAACAAAATTTCGTCACGGACATTTGGGTGGCTACTCAGCTGCACCCAGGCCAACGCCAGGGGCAGCTCTCGGCGCGCTTCCTCATCGGAACAGTAAAGGGAGAAACTGGACCTGAAAATGCAAAACGAATGACCTGGAGGAAGAGGACCTTCTGGACCCATGTAGTTGTCCTGGGTTGTAAACAGCAAATGTTGCGCTTTGCTGTCTCATTCAATCAAGGACTTGAGTGCGGGGAGGTACTGACGTTGGGCACAGGAGTTCGGAGGTCACACTCGGTGGTCAAAGACACCGGCAGCAGCATCCGTGTTCACAGATTGTTTCCAAGGGGTTCATCTGGCTGCAGGAGTGTCCTGTGGAATTCCCGGGGAGGCTCCCAGGTTCCCCACCCTTAGAAAAGGTAAGTCACTGTGGCCCCATCCTGATTCCTCACTCCTATGCCACAGACGTGTCCCAGTAGAGCAGGGACACGGAGACTAGGGCTAGGGAATGAAAACCCTCAGTATCTACTCGGTGAGATGTCCTGACGCTCAGGTTCAATGAGTGACAACTCCTCAAGAGGCTCTGTTGAGTTCATTTCAAAAATAAGCACTCTGGGCTTCCCCGGTGGCGCAGCGGTTGAGAGTTGGCCTGCCGATGCAGGGGACGCGGGTTCATGCCCTGGTCCGGGAAGATCCCACATGCCGCGGAGCGGCTTGGCCCGTGAGCCATGGCCGCTGAGCCTGTGCGTCCGGAGCCTGTGCTCCGCAACGGGAGAGGCCACAGCAGTGAGAGGCCCGCGTACCGCAAAAAAAAAAAAAAAAAAAAAAAAAAGCACTTCGCCCCACCACTACATATACAGGGATCTACATGTCTCGGCTACGCGGCTTTGCCCTTCCTGTACGTGACCTGTCAGGGCTCACTCTGGGTTTAAATACGCGATCGTGGGCAGTACTCGCTACGCAGAGGAACAGGACCCCGGCCCCCTGACAACCCCAGGACTACCTGTGATCCCAGGGCCAGAGAGGTTTCTGAGCCAGGCTTTGCATTTCCAACCAGATCTTCTTTATTCTAATTTTGGTGAACTCATCATCAGTGAAATCTGTTCAGTCCTTTCTGAAGAGATCGCTCTGCAGTCCTGGGGTCTTGCGTTCCCGTCTCTTTCTTAGCAAGCTCCTCCTGTTCGGAGCCCGGCGTACACCTGCTGAGGCCAACCAGCCAGGGCCCAGGCCTGCCCAACCCAGGCTCGAGCCACTGACTGCGCCCTGCCGGGACACCTCTCTCCAGAGGCTGACGTGGCTTCCCAGCCGGATGTGCCTGTCTGCTTTGAAAGCGTCCATCACAACGCACCGTCAGAGCTACCTCAGGGGAGGGCGCAGAGCTGCCTGGCCGTGATCCCAGGCCAGAGAGCTGCCGATGTCCAGGAAAGACTCCGAGTCTGACCTCAGGACAGGACTCCACGCCACCTTCCACAGGACACGCTGAAAAGGGCTCGAACACTTTTTTCCCCAAGTCAGACCAAGAGCTCATCAAACGCAATGTCCGGTTGGAGGCAGGGGGCAATTTCCCATGAATTTAAATAACGTTCCTTAGTGACCTTCAGGTAACTATAGACAGCGGCTTGGCCTGATTCTGGATCCCCATCTCCTTGAGGTGCAAGCCGTGCCCAGGGCTCTCCCCGCCCTGGCTGTGCAGAGGGCAGCTCTGGTCTTCAGGAAGGGGATGGAGAAGCGAGGGCTCCGAGGCTGCGCTGCCCACGCCTGTTTCTCTGAGAGCCTTTGGAAGGGGAAGACTGACGGGCAAGGGGCTCACACAGCTGGCCCTGTGGTGCCTCATTTCAGACGGGCCACCTGCCGTGTGGGGGGCCTTCCGGGCGCCCTGGGCCCCTCCTTGCGTTCGCGCGTACTCACCTGCACGCGCCCTGCCTCACCTTCTGCCGGGGTCTCTCCCCTGAGGGTCTGGGTGCGCCACCCTTGGGGGTCAACCCTCGGGACTGTCCACTCGGCCAGAGCACAGATGACATTGGAAACAGAAGCAACAGACGAGACACGGGGTGAATTCAAATACTGGTCCTCCGAGGAAAGCTTGAAAGGAAGCTGTGCTTGCTTTGAAGATATCAGAAAGGAATTTGCCCTTAGTGGCTCAGAAGACCATTCCTGGAGGTGAACAGTGATGGGGCGCCAGGGAGGGCGGGTGACAGCCTCCCTCGGCCTCCCCGGCCAGTTGCACAGGCAGGTGCCAGGCCGCTCCCGGCTACTTGGCCTTCACCACCTGTTCATAGGGGGGCGGTGGCGTGTTGCAGTAGGAAGGGGGTGGTGGGTAGGCCATGCTTCCCTGGGGTGAGTTGGGTTGGACCTGGAAAGCCATCGCCACAGGGTTCCCAGCAGGATTGACCCCTGGTCCTCCAGGGTCGGTGTAAAACGGCAGCCCCAGCTGCTGGGCTCCTGAAAGACAGGTAAGCAGATGTGAGCGCAGCAGCAAAAACCCACAGCCCATCACAGCCAGGGCCCAGACACAGCAGGGCACCTGGGATCAGGTGACGAGCAAAGGCGACATGCCAGCCCTGGCCTCCTGGAGCTTCTCCTCTACTGGATGCAGACAGCCAGAAAGCACCACAACCCAAGAGGCCGTCTAAGTGATGGAGGGACATTAGCGGGATAGGTGTGGGAGTGACACGCAGGGCAGCCCTGCCAAGACCTTGGGGAGGTGCACCAAGAAATTACCAACGGAGAGGGCCGAGTGTCCCTTACAGCCTAAACAGCCTGGGCGTGGAAAGGTGAGTCAACTCAGAGAGAACTGACAAGAGGACCCTGTGTTCCCGAATCTCGGCCAGAATCATCACCGGCACCTCCACGCACTTTCTGAGAACGGTTTGCTGAAGGATCAGCTCCACTCCCACCTGCTGGATTAACGTTTAATCAGGGCCGATTACCTGTCATCCAGGTGAACCCAGTTCCCAGATAAGGCGACGACCTAAGGGGCGGATGCCAGCGGGGTGGGCTGACGTGTCTGTGGACTCTCCCTGCCCTGGACGCTGCAGGAGAAGGATGCTCTTGTCTCAAGGAGAGGCTGTAGGATGCAGGCTGAGCCCTGCTGCGAGCCAGGGTGCAGGGCACGGGGGTCCAGAGAGCATAGACGGTGACAAGAGGGAATATACTGGTCACCCTGCCCCAAATCTAGCCCTAACTCTCTCTCTCTCTCTTTTTTTTGTTTTTTTTGCGGTACGCGGGCCTCTCACCGCCGTGGCCTCTCCCGTTGCGGAGCACAGGCTCCGGACGCGCAGGCTCAGCGGCCATGGCTCACGGGCCCAGCTGCTCCGCAGCACGTGGGATCTTCCCGGACCGGGGCACGAACCCGCGTCCCCTGCATCGGCAGGTGGACTCTCAAACACTGCGCCACTGGGGAAGGCCCCTACCTCTCATGTTAACAGTAGAAATACCTGAGCTGCTGCTTTGGAGCCTATTCCTTAGATCTGCTTTTTCTGATCGTGTTGACAACATGACAGGATACTGACTAAACAATTAAAGAATCAAGAAGAGAAACTGTGGGCTCCGGGTTTTATGTGGGCTGGGCTAAGTTCACGAGTGAAATCAGGTGTATCTGAGTTAGGCCTCATTCAACCCAGGAGACGCTCGGGCACCAGAGAGGTCGTCTCTGTGTGTGTATCGTGTAGGGTCTTTTTTTGTGCAAATCTTCCTCTGCCACAGTTTAACTGAATAAAGGTCAGATTCCCGGAAAGATGCCCACCGAGGTGTGCAGGATGTCTTGGAAATCTACAGGTGTGCTGAAGGAGAGAGTACAGGACAGAAACACCTGGCCAGAGAGGCACTCAAGGGTGTCGGGAGGCCGGCCATCAGCCACGGGTGGCACCTTCATCAGCTCCTGCCTCGTCTCACACCTGTGTGGCCCAACAGACGGCACCTGCTTCTCCTGGTGCATCTTGCCTGCTGCCAGGAGACGGGCTCGTTTACAAGACATGTTTGTATACGAGCCCGTGACCAGCCAGGACCGTGCGCTTCTCAGGGGCAGAGATTATATTTTATTTATCTCTGAATCCCTTTATATTTTATACAAATAAAAAGTTAAAGATGAATAAAAAGAGGCTAATGTAAGAGTCCAGGAAAGACACAATGGAAGCCTCTGAATATGAGAGAAGAAATGGGGACGAGAGAACGAGAGAGGGGCCCAGGAGGTGTATCCAAGGACCCGGGACCAGCTCAGTGTGGAGCGCGTCGGGAGGAGGAGAGGCCTGCGTCGGAAAGGCCCGGCTTCTGGTGTTGATAAGGGGCCCACCAGGCGAGAGAGGGGACAGAGGAAAAGGGCAGGGCCTGCGGGAGCCCAGGCAGCTCTGGGGGCCTTCTTTGTGGAAGTAGCAGCACAGACGTGGCCTTGGCCGAAACCTCCCAGGAGGAGTGTGTGGGAGGGCCAGAGGACGGCTGGGGAGAGCTGCGCAGACAAGGCCAGCATTCAGACGAGGAGAAACACAGGAGGCGTAGGCGGCAGCAAAGAATGAAAGGAGAATGCGAGGAAAGAGTGAAGCAGTGAGGCGGGAGCTGTGTCACCGGGCGGGGTTCAGGAGGGAACAGGGCAGCACCGCGCCTTATCAGCCCACAGGACATCCGGGATTTCTGGCCAGCGGTTTCAGCACCATGGCTGGCACAGAAGCCCAGCTGCCGGGGCAAACAGCTGCTCCAGGGTAAGGGGTGAAGACCAGAGGGGAGGAGTGGTGGCTAAAGGGATGCATGACAAGGGCAGACGTGTTTTTTGGTTTTTTTTTATTCTTTAAAAAACTGCTTTAAGGGAATTCCCTGGTGGCGCAGTGGTTAAGAATCCGCCTGCCAATGCAGGAGACACGGGTTCAATCACTGGTCCAGGAGGATCCCACATGCCGCGGAGCAACTAAGCCCGTGCGCCACAACTACTGAGCCTGCCATCTAGAGCCCGTGAGCCACAACGACTGAGCCTGTGTGCCACAACTACTGAAGCGCACGTGCCTAGAGCCTGTGCTCCACAACAAGAGAAGCCACCGCAATGAGAAGCCCGCGCACTGCAACGAATAGTAGCCCCGGCTAACCGCAACTAGAGAAAGCCCGCGTGCAGCAACAAAGACCCAACGCAGCCAAAACAAAACAAACAGAAAAAAACTGCTTTAAATTAAGGTACAGTTGATTTACAAGATTATATTAGTTTCAGGTGTACAACACAGTGATTCTGAATTTTTATAGATTATACTCCACTTCAAGTTATTACAAAATAATGGCTATATTTCCCTAGGCTGTACAATATATCCTTGTTTATTATTTTAGACATAGCAGTTTGTACCTCTTAACCTCCTACCCCATCTTGCCCCTCCATCCTTCCCTCTCCCCACTGGTAACCACTAGTTTGCTCTCTCTGTCTGTGAGTCTGCTTCTGTGTTGTTATATTCATTTGTTGTATTTTTTAGATCCCACATATAAGTGATAACAGTGTCTGTCTTCCTCTGTCTGACTTACTTCACTTAGCATAATACCCTCCAGGTCCATCCACATTGTTATAAATGGCAAAAATTTATTCTTTTTTATGGCTGAGTAGTAGTCCATTGTGTGTGTGTGTGTGTGTGTGTGTGTGTGTGTGTGTGTAATGCAGTATATATATATATCTACACACACATATACACCAGGTCTTCTTATCCGTTCATCTGTTGATGGACACTTAGTTTACTTCCGTATTTTGGCTGCTGTACATAGAGCTGCTGAGAATACTGGGTGGCATGTACTTTTCAAATCAGTGTTTTCATTTTCTTTGGATGTTTTACCCAGGAGTAGAACTGCAGGATCATTTTATTTCTATTAGTTCTATTTTTAGTTTTTTGAGGAACCTCCATGCTGTTTTCCATAGTGGCTGCACCAACTTATAGTCCCACCAGCAGTGCACAGGGTTCCCTTTTCTCCACATCCTTGCTAACTTGTTGATGTTAGCCATTCTGACAGGTGTGAGGTGATATCTCGGTGTGACTCTGATTTGCATTTCCCTGGTGATCAGTGATGCTGAGCGTCCTTTCACGTGCCTATTGGCCATCTGGATATCTTCTCTGGAAATATGTCTGGTCAGGTCTTCTGCCCATTTTTAAATCAGGTTGTTTGGTTTTTTTGTTGTTGAGTTGCATGAGTTCTTTATATATTTTGGATATTAACCCCTTATATATGATTTGCAAATATTTTCTCCCATTCAGAAGGTTCCCTTTTTGGTTTGACGATGGTTTCCTTCCCTGTTAAAAGCTTTTTAGTTTGATGTAGTCCTATTTGTTTATTTTTGCTTTTGTTTCCTTTGCCTTAGGAGACAGATCCAAAAAAAAATATTGCTGACTTATGTCAAAGAGGGTTCTGCTTTACGTTGTCTCCTAGGAGTTTTATGTTTCAGGGCTTACGTTTAGGTCTTTAATCCATTTTGAGTTTATTTTTGTATATGGTATGAGAAAATATTCTAATTTCATTCTTTTACATGTAGCTGTCTAGTTTTCCCAGCACCACTTACTGAAGAGACTGTGTTTGCCCCACTGTATATTCTTACGGCAGAAGTATTTTTAAGGATGGGAAATGCTTGAGTGCGTTTATAGAGGTAGGGGCAGAAATACAGGAAAGAGAGAGGATTTCTACAGAGAATATAAGCTCAATGATGGCAGGGACCTTATAAGCCTGGTTCAACATTTGAACCCCACTGTCTAGCAAGGAGCCTGGTACACAGGAGGGCACCCAACACGTCCTGTCAATTGGGCAGAGAGAAGCAGCACACAGGGACCCACAGTTCCGTGCGTGGGAAGAAGGACCCGGCGCTCACACAGGCAGCCTCTGTACTGCGTGCCACTGCGGGTCGGTGATTTGAGCAGACACATTCCAAAGTCCTCAAAGAAGAGATGCTCACAGACAGTAGCAAAATGGTGACAAAGAGCGGCACAGCCAACTGGCATGGGATTCAAAGTAGCCGGGACTGTAAGGGTACAGAAATGATGGCCAGGAGACAAGGGGACACCTGCACCATCTCCCTAACTTAGCGGGGGCGGAATGTGGGAGAAGAGAACTTGCCCTTCAATTCTGAAGGCTTACGGTAGATGGTTTAGTTAGAGAAAGAAAAGACAGAGCGTCTGTGAAGAAGCTGGAGTTAGAGGAAGACTGTTTCTCCAGGAGATAGAGAGGAAAGGACCAGGAGAAGTGGGCAAAACGGCTGCAGCCACACCGCTGCCCCCGCTGTTCCCTCACCTGCATTGCATCTCTACCCTATGCGGAGGGCGCGGTGGGGACAGCAAGGGTATCGGCCTTGCATCCACTTTCCTGAAGACACAGAGGCTCAGCGAGACAAAACGTGCCAAGGTCACACAGCTGCCACATGGAGGCGCTGGAATTTGCACCCAGTAGTGTACTGGCAAGCCCAGGCTGCTTCCACTGTGGCGTGTGTCTCACAACGGGGTGAGGAAATGGGGGAAGAAGTTCCGGCTAAAGAGGGACGGGCAAAACCAGAGAAGGCTGGTGACGTGAGGGACCGACATTCTGGGCGCCATCCGAGGACTAAGGGCTTGGCTGGGGGCTGTCACGGCCCAGGCTCCCCGGGCTCCACCACCCGCCCCGGGCTGCGCTCTTAAGCCGGCCACAGCCTCCTTCTCCGGAGACTTGAAGTTATTCCACCCCTTGCAGCCATCGTCTCTTCCTCCTTGAGAGTCTCTGTGCGATTTGAGAGGGAGCCCTAGATTCAGCAGAGATGCGTCGACTGACAAGCGCCCCAACCGAGCAGACACACTGTTTAATTCCGTTTCCCAAGATTTTTGTATTTACGATCATTAAACATGATCCAATATAATTTTACTTTGGTTACACTAGTTCTACAAGTTATACTAGCTTTACAAAACAAATTAGGTAATTTCCATAACTTTCTATACTTGTAGTAATTCATAAGCATTGACATGAACTGTTTCTTAAAAGTTTCAAAGATACCATATGAATTTGGAGCCATTCTGAGAGCTAACTCTTTGAAAACATCCTCAAACTCTTGCTTGCTTTGTGGACCACTGAAATTTTCAATATTCTAATGAATCTTTGGTAATGTACACTTTCCTATCTTACCAAAATTTTCCATTTCAGGAGTACTTCTTTGTAATTTTTAATCTCTGGATATGTAATGTTTCAATTTATGATTTTAATTCTTCTTTATCCAGCTTTACTAATTAGATTTATCAGGGATGGGATTGGCAATGTCATTTACTTTATTTAAAATTTACTTTATTGAAGTACAGTTGATTTACAACGTTGTGTTAATTTCTGCTGTACAGCAAAGTGACATATATATATATATTCTTTTTTATATTCTTTTCCATTATGGTTTATTACAGGATATTGAATATAGTTCCCTGTGCTATACAGCAGGATCTTCTTGTTTATCCATTCTATACATAATAGTTTGCATCTGGAAATCCCAAACGCCCACTCCATCCCTCTCCCACCCCTTTCCCCCTTGGAAACCACAAGTCTGTTCTTTATGGCTGTGAGCCTGTTTCTGTTTTGTAGAGAAGTTCACTTGTGTCATATTTTAGAGTCTACATGTAAGTGATATCATATGGTATTTGTCTTTCTCTTTCTGACTTACTTCACTTAATATGATAAGTCCATCCATGTTGCTGCAAATGGTATCATTTCATTCTTTTTATGGCTGAGTAATATTCCTTTGTGTATATATGCCACATCTTCCTTAGCCATTTATCTGTCGATGGACATTAGGTTGCTTCCATGTCTTGCCTATTGCAAATACTGCTGCTGTGAACATAGGGGTGCATGTATCTTTTCCAATTAAAGTTTTTTCTGGACCTATATTAGCAATATCATTTACTTTTATTGCCTTTCACCAAGCACTAACTTTTAGATCTGCAAATCGATTTTTCTTTTTCCTGTAATTAATTTTTATTTTTTATTATGTACTTCTTACTGCTTTCTGTGAGTTTATTAATTTCTGAACCTCTTTCAAGGAGAGGTCAGCTAATTCACTTTCTTATTTTAAACTTGTAACAAAGAATAAGGCTATGAATTTACCTTTAAATGTCAGTTCACTTACATTGCATATGTTTTTGTATTAATTTTTCATTGATACGTCATTCACTGAGCCTGCGCGTCTGGAGCCTGTGCTCCGCAACGGGAGAGGCCACAACAGTGAGAGGCCCACGTACCGCAAAAAAAAAAAAAAAAAAAAGAAAGAAAAGAGGCCGCTGTGTGCAGGCAGCTGAGCTCCCGGGCCCCAGCCCAGGCCTGACGCTGTGGGCCAAGCACACACGGCATCTTGCGTCTGTGGCCACACAGGCCACTAAAAATCCATGTCATGAAGACAGAAGGAAAAGGAAATTCATTAGTCTTTTACCCATTTCTCTGATCTACTGTCTGCTTCTTGAAAAAAAAAAAAAATCAAAGGACTGACAACTCAGACTAAGCCAGATAAAATCTAGGTTTGGCCTCCCATTTTAACTGAAAATTTTCACTTTGCCCTATGCTGGAGCATAGATTTGAAGCTATTCAAATCTTTCCAAATATGAAAGAATAAAAATCCACTTATGCATGAAAAGTGGTACTAACCCTGAGAGAAAGTTTAAGCTACAGCAACCTCAGAACTGTTGTGGAAAACACATATTCAGATTTTCAGCAACGTTTTAAAAAATAATAAAAGAAAACCCGGCGGAGTGTTTGGTGGAATAAAACTATAAAACACAGACCAGCAAATGCCCATCTCTGCATCTCTGTGTCTAAAGGGCAGATGAGAGAGAGCTCTTCCCACGCTCAATCCCCCAACTTCTTTCTTTTCTCTTTGAGGTGTGATTGACATACAAAAAGGTGAACATATGTAATGTCTACAACTTGATGAGTTTAGAAATACATATACACCGTGAAGCCGTCACCACAGTATATGCCATAAACCTGTCCATCACCTCCAAGCATTTCCTGCTGCCCTCTGAATTTGTGATGACACAACATAAGACCTCCACTCAGCAAAGGCGTGAGTGTACGACACAGTGTTACTAACTATAGGTCCCACGCTGTACAGCAGATCTTAGGACTTATCTTACAGAACCGGAACTCTGTAAACACTGGAACAGAACTCTAGATGTCCGACTGTCTCCCTGTGGCGTGTGATGAATAAAGGGAGCCCCCCCACACTCTGGAGGTGGGAAGCCTGACGGGGCAGGTGGCACGCAGGGAGCCACGCAGCCACTGGCCCACCACACGGGCCCAAAGACAGGAGCTCAAGGAGCAGTGCCTCCCCAGCCCTGCAGAGTCCCTGGCGCCCCCTGCCCCCAAAGGGAAGGGAAACATCTCACATGTAATTTCAAAACAAGGAACGGGCTCGTGTCCCGAGGGAAACTTGAATTCACCCACCACAGTATGTCTGAGGTTTAGGTAGTTAAAGCAGCGTTTTATAAGAATTAGGAAACCACGAATTCTTTTTGACCCTGGGGCACCACTCCGGGTAATGTTCCCTAAATAGGCCAAATGTAACTTGTGCAGACGTGTCCATAGCAGCACAACTAATAAGTACTCACAATACGCATAAACGCACAGCAAACGCTTATTGAATGAACGAATGAAAAGCAAAACAAAAGAAAACAAGTGATCAGCAAGGACAGACTATCTAAGCAAATCACCATTTAGTAACACGATTAATATTTAGTCCAGAAGCATTAAGAATATCATGGACAGTACAGTTTCTACATAAAAATTTACACATGAAATAATTTTTAGGAAAAAAGAGCAAATAATGTGCTGCATAAACATGCATAAAAGATGCACCAATAATTAGGTAAGAATAAGAGGCGACAGACATGCAACACAGCAGACAGTGCACTTGCTATCAGCACAGATGCACAGGAAGGTTGATCATCAGAACTTAAATGAATAAACATGGCCTGAATTTTTTCTTCCAGCATATTCCGTGGCAGAGAACATGCTTACAGAGAACATGTAAACTGAAAGGAGGAGAGACAAGGACAGAGGGCTTGGCTGACCTGGAGTGGGGTTCGGGGGCTGCCTGGTGTAGGACACGTTGAACGCCGGCTCCTCGATCAGCGGCGGGGGGTACATGCGCCTCCGGATGAAGAAGCCGGCTCCACAGCAGAAGAGCACGCCCATCATCAGGAGGAACCTGGGCGAGAGCACAGGGTGAGGCCCCAGGCAGAGGCCCGGGCAGACGGCAGGCCTCCCTGGCTGGTCCTCCCCGACCACCTTCCCCCGGGACGGGCCCGGTGGAGCACACCAGGGAGACAGCTGGCTTGCAGAGCTCTGGGTGCCCCTGGATGGAGGCCACTCGTCCTGAGAAGCTCTCGAAGTGAGCTTTCTGCTTCAAAAGCTCCAAATGGCTGTTGGCTTCAAAGGGCTGGTGCAATTACCTTCCTGACCTCAACTCGATATTTTAGTCAAAACGGGAGATACCTTTTCAATCCAGTTTGAACACTACTGCTGGTCTTCGCTGTCTATTTCCCCCATTTTTCTTTACTGTCAAAGCAAGAAGAGTAAGCACGTGATCCCTTCTAGCAGTTTTCTCTCCGTTATTATATGAACATCCATAAAAAAAATTTTTTTAAGTGCCCTTCCTAGAGCACTTCTTAATTAGAGAGAAGCTATAGGAATAGAGAAAACACTCACAATCAATAAACAGGCTGTTTTTAAATCTCTAGGTTCTAAGTATGGCTGAACCTTCTACCATGACCCTACAGTCTAATGGACACAGAGCGGACGGCTAAGGATCGGACCTTTGTCCAAATCATCTAAGAATTCTCAGATGTATCACTGGCATTCAATAAATAATGAATGACTCTTCCCACCTCACATTTGCACTACACCTGTTTTTCTAGAAACAGGGGGAGTCATTCTGAGAAGGGCCGAGTTGTCTGTTCCACACAGACATAACTGAGAAACTTGCCCATCTCTAAACTGATATGACGATGGGACTCACAGAACCTTCCAGAACCTCACTCAACACGCACACACACTCTTGTGAAGGATGCACACACAGCAGAGCTGGCCATGTCATGGTCTAAAGGCACCTGTCCACACACAAATGAAATTTAAGAAAAGAGGAGACAATAAAGCCTTCAAGAATAATTAACATAATGTTAAGGGTTAAATTAAGTCCATTAGTCAGTCAGTAAGCGTTTACCGGACAACCTTGGAGCGCTGAACACGAACAAAGATCAGGGGCCCCAGACAGGAAATGATTCAGGAAAAGGACTGAAATTGTGGCTTCCTGATCTCTCGTCTAATTCATTATTCATTCAACAAAAATGCTCCCAGCACCAGTCTGTGCATTCCAGGGCGTAAGACAGGTGGGGTCTCCCCCTCACTGAACTTGAGTTCTCATAGAGGAGGGGGACAGTAAACAACAAATTAACAAAAGTGTTTATTTACAGCTCTGATAGCGCTAAGAAAAGCAAGGATACAACACAGGTTCGGGGTGGGAGTGGCGGGTAAAACATGCATAACACACAATTGTGTTCATCGTTTCAAGGGTACAGTTCAATGCAACAGGAGGGTTAACAAGGGCATCTGTCAGAGCGAGGAGCAACATCTGAGCTGAGTCTGAATGATGGAAAGAAAGAGACAAATTGAAGGGAAGGGAAGGAGCTTTCTTTCCGGGTGGAAAGAACAGCACAGGTGCTCCCACAGGAAAAGCTGGGTGGGTGAGAGACCCAGAGAGGACAGCTGTGAGCTGCAGGTGGGGAGGGGGTCAGAGGGGCGCAGTCTTGGGGAGCTAGAGGAATCCAAGGTGTGCAAAACAAGGCCCTCTCCGAAGTCAGATGCTGGAAGCCCAAGGGGACAGCTTCATCTGGACTCCATGATAATCTTACGTTCAACCCTGGGTCCAACTCTAAACACCTGGGCAGAAAGGTAAGGCACAGGGAAGCTAAATGCACGTGAGGGTTTCCCTTCTCAGTAACACTGCTGCTCACTCCCAAGGGACCAGGCTCTCTGGATTAGAAATGCAGAAGCCATATGAGATCTCGGTCTCTTCCACGAGACAAGCCAAAATGTCGGTTACACCGTCAAATGGAATACGTATTTCTTCCTAGACACATAAAAGTGATACACACCTCACACCGTGGGCTGCTGGCGAGCACACAGGTGCAAGCTAATAAGAACAAAGTCACATGGCAGGAGACCAGCTCCCGGCTTAGGGGCAATCATCAGACTCAGTCCTTACTGAAGCCGTAGTGTGAGAGAAAGTAACAAGGGTGCAGGGGAATGAGCTTCTGGTAGCAGCGAGAGGAAGCAGGGTGGCCGTGAGGGAAGGCGTGCCACGGTAAGAAAGCAGCTCTTGGAAGTGCTGTGAGTTACAGGACAATTGTTTCCTAGACATTCTCTTCCACTGCTGAGCGGGTCCGGGGAGCTTCCCTGGGATCTGTCATCAAAAGTAATCCGGTTTCTTCAATTCGTTTTTTCAGTCCCTTCCTGCCTCCCCGCCGCAGCACTTGGAACAGCAGTTCTCAGCTCCCAATGCAGGCCCCAGGCAGCAGCAGAGCCCCTGCAGATCCAGGGCCGGCCTGCCCCAGCCCCCAGCCCCGCGGCAGCCCTGGCAGCAGGGCTGCACTCACCTGCCAGGCTGCACTCTGTTGCAGTGCGCTCTCCAACTCCACACCTTTTCTGATCCTGGGGATTTCATTTGACTATCCTGGTTAAAGATTACTTAAGATTTTAGAGCTGGCAGGGACTTCTGAAAGCATCCTCCTCCAAAACCTCTTGTGTTATGGTAAGGAGCCCAAATTCCTCCAGAGTCAAGTGGGACCAGCTTGGAGAGCCGCCCTCCCTCCGCGCGATGCCCAGCTCCATCCTGCCAACCTCCTGCCCGCCCTGCAAACCTGCCCCCACACCAGCTCCCCATCACCCCCTCACCAGGGGCATGCCTACGTCCCTGCCCGTGCAGTGTGCTGGGCCCTTCGCAGGGAAGGCCCCCCTCTGAGTGCAGTGTGCTGGGCCCTTCGCAGGGAAGGCCCCCCTCTGAGTGCAGTGTGCTGGGCCCTTCGCAGGGAAGGCCCCCCTCTGAGTGCAGTGTGCTGGGCCCTTCGCAGGGAAGGCCCCCCTCTGAGTGCAGTGTGCTGGGCCCTTCGCAGGGAAGGCCCCCCTCTGAGTGCAGTGTGCAGGGCCCTTCGCAGGGAAGGCCCCCTCTGAGTGCAGTGTGCTGGGCCCTTCGCAGGGAAAGCCCTCTCTGAGTGCAGTGTGCTGGGCCCTTCGCAGGGAAGGTCCCCCTCTGAGTGCGATGTGCTGGGCCCTTCGCAGGGAAAGCCCTCTCTGAGTGCAGTGTGCTGGGCCCTTCGCAGGGAAGGCCCCCCCTCTGAGTGCAGTGTGCTGGGCCCTTCGCAGGGAAAGCCCTCTCTGAGTGCAGTGTGCTGGGCCCTTCGCAGGGAAGGCCCCCCTCTGAGTGCAGTGTGCTGGGCCCTTCGCAGGGAAGGCCCTCTCTGAGTGCAGTGTGCTGGGCCCTTCGCAGGGAAGGCCCCCCTCTGAGTGCAGTGTGCTGGGCCCTTCGCAGGGAAGGCCCCCCTCTGAGTGCAGTGTGCTGGGCCCTTCGCAGGGAAGGCCCCCCTCTGAGTGCAGTGTGCAGGGCCCTTCGCAGGGAAGGCCCTCTCTGAGTGCAGTGTGCTGGGCCCTTCGCAGGGAAGGTCCCCCTCTGAGTGCGATGTGCTGGGCCCTTCGCAGGGAAAGCCCTCTCTGAGTGCAGTGTGCTGGGCCCTTCGCAGGGAAGGCCCCCCTCTGAGTGCAGTGTGCTGGGCCCTTCGCAGGGAAGGCCCTCTCTGAGGCCCGGTCAGAAGCTGTGCAGCTCTCCCCAGCGTCTGTGGCATCAGAGGCTGCACGCTTCGTTTCCAGAACACTGGTTTAAAACTCTCCATGTGTCTAGACATCTGTCTGTTTCAGGAGCCCGGCTGCCGTGGGGCCTTCTCCACACCAGACACATAACTGAGAGAAGGAACCCATGGAGCGGAAACCCTGTGTCCTCTGACTTCAGCTGGGGCACCTCAGGCTTGCATCTCAAGGTGCTCTCTGGCTGTATCCCCAGTTTAGAAGCTGCTATCTGGTATCAGAATCTCAACTCAAAGAACTCAACCGAACCTTCTGGTATCTGGCACCCCGACCTTGGAGACCTGCCCCCCTTCCACGGCTCTCATGAGATGCCTCTGTGTAGGGACCCACTGGCTCGCCGAGGTGCCCTGACCCTGACAAGTGACACCGGCCGACAGCTCAGAAGCACCGGCTACCAGCTCAGGGAACGAACGCTTCCAGGGAAGGTCGACAGAAGCTGCTCTAGCAGCCAGGTCCTCAGAGCTCTCCTGGACTTTCCATTTTTCCTTCTTTCTAATCACGTGATGTCTAAACGTCGACACGTTTTCTCATTTTTAGGAGCATTTCCACAATCTCATCATCGTTCGCCTGGTGTTTCAGGCCAACCTGAAGCACAGCTGATCCCTTTCGGGACCCTCGACCACAAGACCCCGGGGAGGCAAGTTCTGAGGGGGCGCGTGTGTAAAGCCAGGCAAAGCTCTGAAGTGCCCCCTCCCCTGGCCCTCCTCACCCCAGCTTTGGTACCAGTCCCTTCCACCTTGCTAGGTACACAGAGGTGTTAACATGTGGAAAATCTCAGGGTAAAAAAGTTCTCCTTCTGCTATAGAGTTTGAGGCACTAGCAACTAGGAGGTGGGGAGAAGCCAACACCAGCGTGGCACTGTTCAGGGCCCGATGTGACAGGTGAGTCCAGCCCCCAAATGGCCAAAGCCCATCAAGGAGGTGGTGATGGTGAGAACAAGAAGAGGGTCTCCTATTAAAGAAAACGTGGCAGGTGGAGTGCCCACTTCCTGCTGACTTCCCTAATCAAACATTAGGAACAGCCGTCAGGAGGCAAAGGCAAAAACGTCACCAGAAATCCAAGTGTCTGCCACCACATGCTCAGGAAAGGCCTTAAAGTCTTTAGACGTCAGGAATGTCAGAATCTGAAACCCATGAAGAAGCTTAAACCTTAAAGCTGGGTCCTAATCCCTCACGGGGTTTGCCTCGAAGACTGTACCTCTGCAGTGGTGCAGAGGAGAGCGCGGCAGGCACAGGAAATGCCCTTTTGGTTTTAGGCAAATCCTTTCCTACACATACTCTGCCATCTCTGTCATCTGAAGCCTACCTCTTATCTACAGAGTCAGATGAATCTTCAGGCAAACCTCCAAACAGGCATCCTCTGAGGGTGGCCACTCACGGGAGGTTCCTGTCAGCTTTACTCCCTCATTCTCTCCCAAGGTCCAATCTTACAGACTCCAGACAGCTCTTCCAACTTCCCCCGGTAGAGCTGGAAGATGGGCAAGGATGCGGGCTGTCTGTCTGGAACGTCAGGACTCAGCTGACACAATGCGAATACGGAAGATTTCCAGGCAGTGGAAACGTTATAACGAGATGGGCCGATTCTCTGATTAACACAACTGGCCTCAGCTCCCTTTCAGAAATCGGTGGAGGAGCCGCTGAAGGACCCGGCTTCTGTACAGTCCAGCTTCCAAAAGAGTAAGTCTGCTTTCTGAGCCACAAGTCTGTGGAAATGGGGACGAGCTTTCTCCAAACTCCGTGAGCAGAAGTGCTTGACGTGAAGCCAGCCCCAACGCACCTGCTTTCTTGAGGCCACCCAGAGACCACGTCCTCAGGGGAAGGTGACGTCACCTTGGCTGTGACAAACTGACCGGGCAGAGCCCTGGGGGAGGGCAGGGGGAGCAGCTGAGACCAGGAAGAGTCGTGACCTACCAAAAATACCAGAGCCTCTGGATGGAGAGGGCCCGCACACAGCACCTGGAACCACAGCAGTCCTCGTAGGGGCGGCATCTGCGGGAGAGAGGACACAGGCCGTCAGCACCCTGCGGAAGAAGGGCCAGACCAGTCGGGAGGTCCAGGCAGACTTCAGTGCAAAGGACAGAACTGCCACCACTGCACTTTAGGAAACTAGCGGAGCTGTGGTAGTCCAAACGGGTGGCCCAAACGGAAGGCGCTGAGAGGGACAGTGTCATGCAAAGCACCTGTCTGCTCCATATCCTGTGGGCAGAATCACAGTGGTTTCCTTCCGGGGAGGCCCTGTAACTGGATGACCAAACACCTGCATGAAACCAGAGGGGAGCATCAGAGCGCTGTAGACCCTGCTCAGCGCTGACCCCCGTCAGAAGATGGGACTCTGTACCGACAAGGCCAGCGAGGTCAAGGGAAGAGGTTACGAAGTCAGACAAGTCAGGTGGTTGAGTCCTGGTCTTGCCACTTGCCAGCTGCAGGACTTCTAGCAAGTTATTCAACCGCTGTGAGCCTCAGTTTCCCCATAAGCAAAAGGGGTGGGTGGGCAGGAGCTCCTTACAGCGCTGTTTTAAGTCTGAAGGCCAGCATCCTCGTGTGAAGTGCTGACAAGGGCCAGGGCTGCTCACACCTGTCCTGCCCCCGCGATGCTGACACTCACAGCGCTCAGCACCCTCCCTCCCCCAGAAGATCCCTGAGAAAGGCCCTCGCCCTCCGAGGGCAGGTCCAGAGCAGGTCAGGGTCCAGGCTCCAAGCGGTTATTTTGGCCTCCTTCAATATTCCCACTCTTCTCCAGCCCCGCCTTCTTTATGAAAAGAGAGGAGCTGTGAAAACGTCTGCACTTTGGTTTTCACAGAGACACTTTCACTAAAGCAATATCAGTCCAAGGGGCAGTGGACTGGGTGTGTGCGAGGGTGGGCAAGGCTGTTTCTCAATCGTATTAAATGATCACAGAATTGTGATCTAGGTTCCTGGCAATTTTTTTCTTTTAAAAACAAAAAAGTAGTTGGGAGAAATGCACAATTTGATCCAAGACCTTGGACACAATTTGTAGGTAATTCCAGTACAAATTGACTTGTTTTATGTAGAAAAATATGTAGAAAATAGCTCCCTATAAAACATTAGTTAAGGGTTTCCCTGGTGGCGCCGTGGTTGAGAGTCCGCCTGCCGATGCAGGGGACGCGGGTTCGTGCCCCGGTCCGGGAAGATCCCACATGCCGCGGAGCAGCTAGGCCCGTGAGCCATGGCCGCTGAGCCTGCGCGTCCGGAGCCTGTGCTCCGCAACGGGAGAGGCCACAGCAGTGAGAGGCCCGCATACCGCAAAAAAAAAAAAAAAAAAATGAGGAAGGAATGAAAGGAGGGAGGGAGAGGGAGAAAGAAGGAAAGGAAAAGGAAAAGAAAAGAGATGGAAGGCTTCTCTGGTGGCGCAGTGGTTAAGAATCTGTCTGCCAATTCAGGGACACAGGTTCGAGCCCTGGTCCAGAAAAATCCCACATGCCGTGGAGCAACTAAGCCCACGCGCCACAACTACTGAACCTGCGCTCTAGAGCCCGCGCGCCTGGAGCCCGTGCTCCGCAACAAGAGAAGCCACGCACCGCAACGAAGAGCAGCCCCCGCTTGCCACAACTAGAGAGAGCCCGTGCACAGCAACGAAGACCCAATGCAGCCGCAAATAAATAAACTAAATAAATAAAAATTTAAAAGAACTTTTAAAAAGAAAGAGCTGGCTGCGATACCCCTCTCCCTACAACCTGAGAATATGACCGCTACAGCATGCCTTCCATATTTTCATTCAAATCAATTATAAAGTAGTGATGATGGAGCCAATGGTCAATTCCATTAAAGGCCTGCCTTCCATGGTGGTATTTTACTAATCGTACTTTTATAGGTACAGCTATTACACCAGCCACAAATCTACCTAACTGGCCTGTTTGTTTAGACCAGACTTTCTATCTTATCAGCTGAAATACGGAGTGAGTTGCTATGAAATGTCTTCATGCAACTCGGGCACACTGTCAAGTCACAGATCTCCCCGTCTCACGGTCCCATCGAAAAAATCAGCCCAACCTCACAGGACGTTAACAGGCAAACCCAAATTAGTTCCAAATGATCACAAAAGGCCCCTTTAATAATCTGTTTTAGATGATTCTCCTGAAGCCTTCATGTAGGTTCCCTACCACTCTGCGCTGGGTGATGAGCCCACCCTTCATCTTTCGCACGTGCGCTGTTAAAATCTCACCCCAGTAGGCTGCTTGTTTCCTTAGTATACTGACATCCTGGGAATTCCCGCCTCTTCCCTCCTTAAACTAGGTCTCTGTGACCTTCGTGACATTTCGGGTTTCCCACTAATTCCCCGAAGCATCTTCCCGTTCAGATGGACATCAATGTGTCACACCCATCTCTTTCCCAATATTGAGTCTATCGTCCTAAAATACACTGCTCACCACCAATTCTACCTTCCTATAACAAGCTTTTAAAATATTATTTAATGTTTCAATATTTATTTATTTTTAGCCTTATTATGGCCTAACATGGAGACCATCTCTCCAGCTTTTCCTTAAGGGCCCAAACCTGCCATGGGAAAGTTCTCCATTTGAACGAAGTAGCAGAACCCTCCACCTGTGGGCGTATAACAGGAAAGGAGGCAGCCCAGGAGGAACCTCTGCAGCTTCAGGTGGTCACTCTGTGATGAGCACTCTGGAAAGCAGTGGTTCTCGACCCTGGCTCACCTCCCAATTACTGGGCAGCTTTAAGACACGCCTCTGCCTGTGGGTTGGTAATCGCTCCTCAGGTGAGTCTAGGACACAGCCGGGACGGAGAACCACCCGCTTGTCGGTGTTTCCTCTCGGGGCACCCGGCAGGAACATAGCAGGGGAGGAGACGCTGTTTTGGCTTTCCTGATCGGTTTTTTAAAAAAACAGTTCTACTGAAGTATAATCGATATACAAAGAACTGTACATATTTAATAGGTACAATTTGTTGAGTTTGGACCCACACAAACCCGTGACACCATCATCACACAAGAGGTAATAGACATATTCTCATAAGTTTCAATATTAAATATCTGTGAGAAAAAGTCATTTCAAAAGAACTTTCGGGCTTCCCTGGTGGTGCAGTGGTTAAGAATCCGCCTGCCAGTGCAGGGGACACGGGTTCGAGCCCTGGTCCGGGAAGATCCCACATGCCACGGAGCAACTAAGCCCATACGCCACAACTACCGAGCCTGCACTCTAGAGCCCGTGAGCCACAACTACTGAGCCCACGTGCCACAACTACTGAAGGCCATGCGCCTAGAGCCCGTGCTCCGCAACGAGAGAAGCCACTGCAATGAGAAGCCCACGCACCACAATGAAGAGTAGCCCCCGCTCACCGCAACTAGAGAAAGCCGGCACGCAGCCACAAAGACCCAACGCAGCCAAAAATAAATAAATAAAATAAATAAAATTTAAAAAAAAAAGAACTTTCATCTCTCCAATCACAGGTTTTAGACCTTATACGTGTCTGGCTGTCAAGTCAAAAACTTCACAGATCTGAGGATGAACTGACGGTTCTTTCTGTCAATCTCAGCTGACAATTCATATGTCAGAATATTTTCCTTCCAGTCTGACTTGATCTCCCTGACAGGCGGGGATGTGCCCGTCTGTGGAAACAGATGGTTAGAGTTTGATGACCTTTTAACACTCCATGGCAAAGTCACACATCTATGGGCTCTAAAGAGGGGACCACAGTGGCTCTGATGAGACCCGATCTTGAGCCTTTGGGGGTTGGGAGGACAGGTGCCCTGGGAGTCATTCCTCCAGAGACACATCTTTTACCAGAAAACATCTCAAACTGGAATAAACCAAAATTGCTTGTACTTAGGGTGGCTTATGGGATTTACACAGGGAACTTCCACTCTACTTCTTCCACGGAGGAAGTATTATAAGTGCTTATTATAAGCCCTAAAATTAACAGACCAAATGGGTTAGCAAGTGCTCATTTCCTTGCCATTTTAACCCTTGAAGAGCTGCTGCCTCCACGCCCAGCTGCCCCCGGAGCTGAGTGAGCGGATGAGGAATGATGGCCTAGACGCCTTCCCATGACTGCTGACCTTGGCTGGCTCCAGATTTTGAAACTCTGCCCTTGTGTTTCTGGGGTAGAGGTTTCTCCTCTTCCTCCTTTCAGTAAACTGCTGATCATTTAATATCAGTTCTATTCAACTCTAACCTGGAAAACAAGAGACTTATCCTTCTGTAGCTTGGGCTGATTAACCCTCAGGTTAAAAAATAAACGCTGGTCAGTGAGGTAATACTGAACGTGAAAAACAGAAGTCTTCCTGTGATCTTATAGAATTGAAACCTGATACTAGGTTGCATTTCACTGAAATAACACAAGTAAGGCAAATATAAATGGCATGATGAGTGTGGCCATGAGCTCTGGAAAGCAGACAGACTCCAGTCCCCATTAGCTCAAAAGTCTAGAAATCTGGATTCAGGCTGACACCCGGCTGACTTTCTCAGCTTGACTTTTACTTGAGTTGGTTTAACTTTCCTCACCTGCTCAGAACTCTCAAATCTACATTCTGTCCGTGGACCCTCCGGAGCTGCAGAAGCAAAGCCCCACTGCCCTGCAAGAACTTCAACTCACCGCCCCCCCTCCCCCTTCTGCGAAACCCCTCGCTGAACCCGTTCTCTGCACCCTCTCTCACTGTCTGCCAAGCGGAGACCACACTTCAGCCCCACACTGATGCTTCTGAGATACACTGGAGCCCACCGACTGGTCTCTCAGCCCATCTTCACTGAAAGAGACCCTCCACACTGTGCCCTTACTTCACAGCAACCTCCTTAGCTCCAGCCTCCACCTCCCAGCCCAGTGCTGTGCCAGCAGCCTTCTGAGAGGCCAAGCTGGTGCTGTCGCCTTGCTTCGTGCAGAAGGAAGTCTCAGCTCCTCAGAAGGACATTCAAGGCCCCTCCCCCTCCTCATTCATCTCAGCCCCTGCCGTTGGCAGGGCAGCCTACACTCCAGCCTTGTGCTGCCCCAAATACACTCTCACTAGAGCCTCTGAAACTGCTCGTCAGCCGTCAAAGATCAGCTCTGTGAGGTCTTTCTCAGCACCATCCCCTCGTCCTCCCCGCCAGGCCAGGATCCTCCCTTTGCTGGGTCTCCAGCTCTGACCACGTACAATATTTGTTCACCGTTAAAGGCATCTATAGATCCGCCACCAGACCATGAGCTCAAGAGCAATCCTATCTCATTCCTCTATGTATAGCCCAGGTGCCTACCATGGTTCCCGGCACATCACATGTGTCTGCCTTCAGCGGAAGTGATGTCGCAGCAGAAAGAGACTCCCTGGGATGAGACAACACATAACTAACAAGAACCCAGAGTACAAAGCGTCCTCTGATTACGGTGTTACACCCAGTGGTGCTGAGGATGGTCGAAAGCAGCCGCTCTCACACCCTGATGGCCGATTATATTATGACAACGTTTGGGAGACTAACAGCATTTATTAAAATATGAAACAAGCATAACCTTTGCTTCAGCAATTCTATTTCTGCAAATCCATTTCACGACAAAATAAGTTCTAGTACGTGTAGGAAGATGTTTAGTGAGTACGGGGCATATCAGAATCCTTTCTCCAAACCCTGGGGACCCGATATGTGCAGACTGAGAACTGTCTGGATTCATGAATTGTAAGATATGTAACCACGTGCTACATAACATTACCAGCAGAAATCTGCACTGAAATACACAAAACATCTGTTACAGTTCTCAAACAAGAAGGCCGTTAGCCTGAGGGGGCTCTGACAGTTGTGTTGCCTTTGGAAGCAAACTGAAACCTAAGGCAGAGTGGATTCCCGTGAATGCCTCAAGGTGGGAAGGAAACCAATGACCAACCGCCAACAGGACTTCCCCAGACTAGGCAATCTCTTAAACTGTAGCCAATCAAATCACTTCTCTAGCCAATCAAATCACAATCTCTTAAACTGTAGCCAATCAAATCACTTGTTTGATTCTCTATAAACACCTCGCCCCTGGCTTCTGGCGGTGGAATGCTCATCACTGCCCAATGTGAATTGATGTTTCCTCAGATAAACTCCTGAAAACTTTAATATGCCTCAGTAGCACATCCTACTAAATGGAATTCTAAAAAGAATTTTAAAAGCCTCGTGTTGTCCAAATCCATTCCTGCTACCAAGTATTAAAAAATTTGTTTATGATCACTGTCTCAAATTCTGGAATAACAGGTAAGGATATGCAGACCTTCAGTAGTAAAAACAAAACAAAAGTGGCACTACCTGAATGTACAATGCTTATAATGGAATGTGTAAATGAACTATGGTACCTCCCCAGGGAACACTCTGTCATGAAGAAAAACAATGAGGTTGCTTTGTATACTGATTTAGAAGAAGATTTATAATCTATAGTTAAGGGAAAAAAATCCAGTTACAGAATATATAGAGAAACATGACATTTTAGAGGCTGTCTTAGTCTGTTCCGGCTGCTATAACAAAATACCACCGGCTTACAAACAACATAAATTGACTTCTCACAGTTCTGGGGGCTGGGAGGTCCAAGCTGATGGTCGTGTTTTGGTGAGGGCCCCCTTCCGGTTCACAGCCTGTGTCCTCACATGGTGGATGGCGCAAGGGAGCCCTCTGGAGGCTCTTATACAAGAGCACGAATCCCGTTTACAAAGGCTCCACCCTCAGGACCTCAGCTCCTCCCAAAGTCCTTACTTCCTAATACTATCACCTTTGGGGGTTAGGACTCCGCATGTGAATTTGGGGGGGACACAAATATTCAGACCACAACAGGAGTCTAGCGATCCGAAAGGGGGATGACGGTGAAACCTTTCTCCCTGTTCTAAGGACACGAAAATGCCCCCAACTTACGCCAGCAGTCTTCAGTGAGAAGCCCAACAACAAGGAGTGAGGGAGGAGAAAAATTCTTCTCTAGAGTATCTGTCCCCGGACCAGACACCTCCCCCTCCCCAGGCTGCTTCCAAAGGCTGTGCTCAGCTGCTTCACCAGCTGAAGCCCCCCCTCCCCTGCCCCACCCTGCACACACCTCAGGCTCCCCAAGCTGCTGGGGAGCTGGGCACAGAGGGCGCAGGGCACCGGGCCCAGGTCACAACACAGCCTGCTACTGCTCGGGGGGACCTTGTGCCGCAGGGCCCCTGAACTGACCTTGGCACCAACCTCCTAGCTGGGTGCGGGCTCTGCAAAGCCTGAATCTGGGATCTTGATCTGACACCTGCAAACACTTCACCCATTCACACCATTAATTATTCACAGCTGAGGAATGAACCCAGAAAGAAAGACACGATAAACCAGGGTAATGGGAGTACTTTGAAAGAAGCTTCAACACTGCAATGGGAAACTTGGGCACAGGGCCTGAGAATGGCCTGGTCGAAACCGATAGCCAGAGGAGGGCAGTGCTGGAAGGAACGGCCCTTCCTAGAGCTGCAGGAGGTGGGCCTGAGGCCCGCCTCTGTGTCTCTACTCCCAGGGTTGGTACACGCTCACTCCCTCCTCCGAAGCGGTGGTGTGCACGTAACAGGTACTCAACAAAGCACACACGTCAGGGTCATCAGTGCATGACCCTGATGTGTGTCCTCACTGTTTCATGCATCCTATCTTCCTTTTATATGTCTGACCAAAGTGCTTTCCAACCATCTGTTCCCTTTCACTCTCTCCCTTAAGCTGGGCAGTTGGGGATTTCCTCAAGTCTCAGTGGAGATGATTAAGACAAGCGTCCCCACATTCTCTCCTTCAGTGGTACTCAGAGCTGAACAGAAACTAGAATAAGTGTGCAAACACAACACCCAGGACCCAAATGCCCTGCAGCTCTGTTCCATCCACGTGGCGGCCAGAGGTGTGACCCAGTCAGACAATGAGGCCCCTGAAGACACTGTGGGCCCAGGTGGGTGCTGTCAATTACTTCATTTGTAAAACTAGGTAGGGAGGGTCTTAAGGTTTCCTTAGTATTCCAGGAGACTATAGGTAAATCAAGGATCCCCTCTGGGTCCTTTCCCACTGGCCAGCTCTACAGAGCGCCACTGGTTCATCTTGTTTTTAAATCACTGGTGTCTAGTTAAGAAGACCCAACCCATTTCTAACCTACCCTCAATTTTCTGGAAGGAATTACCAGATCCAATTCTATTCCTAAAGAACAGGAAACATGCACGTCTAAATCACCAGCTTTCTCTGGCCTGTTTAAAATCCAATGAAAACAGTCATGGTTTAAGTAAGCATCCATGTACCTGACTCCCACGAAGGCCCAGTTCAGCACCTAATAAGACATCTCAGGAACCTCCCAGTCTGGAGCAGGGAGTGGTCCCAGGCTCCCAGATCCATTCCACCATCTGACTGTGTGATTAACATCTCCTCCCCACTGTTGTGTCAATACTAAGACCTGCAGAAGAAAGATGACTCACTGCTTAGAAAGGAAATGTTAGGTGATTGCTTTGTACTTGGCAAGCAGGTTGGACCCTTAATGCACTAACATCCATCTCATATCTGTACCCTTGTCTCTGCTACAACACAGAAGCCTGCTTGGTCGTTCATTGTTTGTTCTCTATGCTCTAAATTATTCTGCACAGCCAGCCAGAGGGTGTCATAGAATTAAGCAGTATAAGACCTTGGAGATTATATAGCCCAGGAAGTTGGGGCCCAGAAAGGTTAGGAGACTTGATCGAGATCACAGAGCAACCTAACGGCAGAGCAGGGCTAGAGGTCTCTTGACATTAGGCCCCTAAAACAATTTCCATCACTGAAGAATGACAGTGAGTCACTCTTTCCTTCCCCAACCCTGCTCCAGGCCACCACGTGTGAGTTACTAAACGAGTACCGAGTGCTTTCCATGTGCCTGACAGTGTGTCAGCACAGAAGACAGAACTCGTGCCCTCAACGAACCCCCAGTCTAGGGAGGAAACAATGGATGTTTTATTTCAGCAACAGGAAGTCCGAGGATGGAGCGTGGTACCAAAGGACGAGAAGGACACAGGTCCCTCAGCTGAAACGGAGGGAAAAGAAGGGAGGGGAGGAGAGAGGGGCCACTCTCAAAAGCTCTCGGAAGAGTATGCATGTAGCGTGCTCAGAAAAGTCCACTGCGTGCCGTAAGCACTCAATGAATGTCAGCTGTTATTATTCTTAGTCTTTGTATTACGATTAATTCCCGGACAATTTCCTCGCCGCCGTGGAGCGCTCCGCCTCAGCTACAGTCTGGAAAACTCAGGGACACACTCTGCTCTGTCTTGGTCTGAGGGAGACGCGGAAGCATGGGTGGCTCCCGGTGAGTGCTGGCGGGTGCGCCAGGGCACTGAGGTCCTTCCACCACCGTGAACTTCGGAGAAGGCCCTGAGGTCCCTGGGCCCCATACTTGGAGACTCACACGAGTCCAAGCGACCGACACAGACCCAGCACCCTCCGCCTTCCACCTGGTTCTGCCTCCCACCTCTGCCCTTGGACACTCACATCCTTCCGCGGACGGCGGCTGTGGGCAAGCGAGCCTCGGGGCTACAGATCTCAGCAGAAAGTGTGACATTTCTCATCGACAGAGAGACACTGTTCCTGACCTGAGAGGCCCCCTCTGCCCACAAGGGGGTCGACTGTGGCCGTGGTGGTCCACCAGGGCCCCTCTGGACACTGGAGACAAGCGGAAGGGCCCTCCCAGAGTCACCAGGATTGTACCCCACAGTGAGGCAGGTTCGCCCAGCCCTCCTGCCTCTCTCTGGGGCAGCAGTGCCCACATCTAAAGTCAGGGGCCCCATCTGGTCCTCTGGACACAGACCCACTGACCCTCTCCAAGCCACCAGGAAACTGCAAATATCAGTGATGATTATAGACACTACGGACGCGCAGGGCAGTATCTACCCTCTCAGAAACTGAATGTGGTAGTGACCATGACCACAGCACGGGACCCCAAGAACCAAGGCGTAGAGGCCAAGGGGTCTGCTGGTGAGAGCAGCTGGAGCAGAGCCAGCCCCGTGCCCCGTACCTGCCCTCCTGCACACGCAGGAGCAGAGCCCGGGGTGCACCTCCCAGCAGGACAGGCGCTCCCGCCAGCCACCAGGGCATCGAAGTGCTCCAGGATGTGACACTGCACTGGGACTCTTCCCTGACAACTGCCACCTTGGTCTGCAGTGCCCTCTGGACTCTGAACACACAGGAAGGAAGCCAGGCCCTGCAGACGTGTGCAGCCCTGCGCGGCCAGCGGCAAGGGCTCCTCAGCAGACCCGTCCCCATCTGCTCATCTCACCCGCCCCTGCAGCAGACAGAGGGGCTGAATGAGCAAATCCTTGGCCCAAGAACAACTCAAGTCGAGAATGAAAGCAAAGGGACGGGACTGGTGAGGCCACATGACCTCCCTGCTATTTTTAAATCACACTGTTGCTAAGAGCACGTATCTAGTAAGCCCAGAACCAAAGCACAAAAAACGTACATTTTAGGACTTCCCTGGTGGTACAGTGGTTAAGAATCTGCCTGCCAATGCAGGGGACACAGGTTCGAGCCCTGGTCCGGGAAAATCCCACATGCTGCAGAACAACTAAGCCTGTGCGCCACAACTACTGAGCCTGTGCTCTACGGCCCACAAGCCACAACTACTGAGCCCACAAGCCACAACTACTGAAGCCTGCACTCTAGAACCCATGAGCCACAACTACTGAGCCCACGAGCCACAACTACTGAAGCCTGCACTCTACAGCCCATGAGCCACAACTACTGAGCCCGTGAGCCACAACTACTGAGCCCCCATGCTGCAACTACTGAAGCCTGCATGCCTAGAGCCCGTGCCCTGCAACACGGGAAGCCACTGCAATAAGAAGCCCACGCACTGCAAGGAAGAGTAGCCCCCGCTCGCCGCAACTAGAGAAAGCCCGTGCGCAGCAACGAAGACCCAACACAGCCAAAAAAAAAGAAAAGGTACATTTCAATTAAAAGCTTTTGAAAGCTCAGACTGTAGATAGGAAAGAAAGGTAGTGAAGGACAGATGGAAAGAAAAAAATCATAGGAAAGAGGGTTGAAATATGTGTTGCTTCTCTGTTCAGATTCCAAAGGGACTTTTTCTTCAAAAATGAGAATACATTTTGCTTGTACATATACATATTCCATAAATGAACAAATTAAAGAGATCAAAAACCTTGATGAAGGGAGAGGGCAGACAGAGATATAGTTTGGATCAACAAACCAATCAGGGGAGAGTCATTTTACACGTCCAGGTAGCTACAGTGGAAACCTAATTATCTTTTTAAAAAATTAGCCTCTAGTAGCTTGATGACTACAATGCTAGAATGAAATTCAGGAACATGAAGACAGACAAAGGAAGCAGAAGGAGTGTCTACTTCTGGGACTTCTGGTGAGTCAAATGAAATTAGATTTCAAAAGCAAGAGTAAAATCTGTAAAACAAGTGTGTGACCTGCATGTTCTCTCCCCAGTGTGCTCCATGGTAAGTTATAAGCACAAAACAGAGGTGTTGTTTGTAACATGTTTTTCCACAGGGGGGAACCCTCAAACAGAATAAAAATACCATAGTGAGTCAACATATCTTTCAGGAATTATCTGTCTAGGAGAATCTTACACAAAGCACTTTGCCCAGAAGAAATGGAAGGCAGAATATACCAGGAATATATTTGTTAAATGAGATCGGTCATAACTCATGATTTTTCAATTTAATGTTAAAGGTGCTTCAAAATATTAACTGGTCGGTCACACATTATTGTGTCCCAGCTCCCTGAGGCACAGTACCACCCCTGACCTGCACCACTGGACCCCAACAGCCGGCATGTGGCAGACACTCAACAGGCATCGGGGGATTGAACGAAGGAGGTGTAGCATCCGGCTCCTCGAGCAGTAAGCACGTGGCACCGGACGTGTGTCCAGAGGCAGGTCTGGTGTGCCATGCAGACCACAGTGCTGGACCTTGATGCCCAGGCCCCCAGCAAGGGCAAGCCTGGGCTGTAAGCGAGTCTCCTTTTCCTGTACCACCATCTGTGCCACGTCCACAGAAACCACGATGGGGTTGGCTTCCAGGAACGACACACAGGCGCAAGTGCTTCTAGCCTAGGTTGTGATCGGTCTGCGGCTGGTATCTAGCCTGCAGCAAATCGATCCTTGAGCAACGAAAGCTGGGACAGAGTAGAATACATCTAAGTCACTGCTCCTGACTCCCCTTGGATATAAGCACTCCATTGCCCCAGCTTGATGGAAAGCAGGGAGATGCGTTTTCACATGCTAAATGGAGCGGACGGTAAAAAGCAGCTCTTCTGCCAGCAGCACACTGAGCCCGTGGGTGTGTCAGGACATCAACACGCCTCAAGGGTGGAGGCAAGTGGCAAGGTCGGTTTGTGTAAGAACCAGCCTTGTGTGCATACACAGCACAGATGCAAGCTACACTTGGGTGTGTATACATCTGCATATGATTTCAGTGCTGGCCATGCACAGGCCCCGAACTACAATGCCACCACGCTGTTCACTTCAAAATGGTTCATTCTGTTATGTAAATTTCACCTGGTTTTTTTTTTTTAATTGAACTATAGTTGATTTACAATATTGTGTTTCAGGTGTACAGCAAAGTAATTGTTATGCATATATGTGTGTGTATATATATGTATATATATATATACACAATACACACACACACATATATACACATATATATAAATACATATATATTCTTTTTCAGAATCTTTTCCCTTATATGTTATTGTAAAATATTGAGTAGAGTTGCCTGTGCTATAAAGTAGGTCCCTGTTGTTTATCTAGTTTATATATAGCAGTGTGGGTATGATAGTCCCAAACTCCTAATTTATCCCTCCCCCTACCTTCCCCCTTTGGTAACCATAAGTTTGTTTTCTAAGTCTGTGGGTCTATTTCTGTTTTGTATATAAGTTCATTTGTATCTTTTTTTTATATTCCACATATAAGTGATAATCATATGATAGTTGTCTTTCTCTGTCTGGCTTACTTCACTTAGTAGTATGATAATCTCCAGGTCCATCCATGTTGCCACAAATGGCATAATTTCATTCTTTTTTATGGCTGAGTAATATTCCATTATATATGTGGTGTATATATATATATACCACATCTCCTTTATCCATTCCTCCGTTGATGGACATTTAGGTTGGTTCCATTTAGCTATTGTAAGTAATGCTGCAACGAACATTGGGGTGCATGTATCTTTTAAATTAGAGTTTTCATCTTTTCTGGGTATATGCCCAGAAGTAGGATTGCAGGATAATGTTGTAGTTTTATTTTTAGTTTTTAAAGAAACTCCATACTGTTCTCCACAGTGGCTGCACCAATTTACTTTATCAGCAACAGTGTAGGAGGGTTCCCTTTTCTCCACACCCTCTCTAGCATTTGTTGTTTGTAGATTTTCTGATGATGCCCGTTCTAACAGGTGTGAGGTGATACTTCACTGTAGTTTTGATTTGCATTTCTCTAATAATTAGTGATGTTGAGCAGCTTTTCATGTGCTTCTTGGCCATCTGTATGTCGTCTTTGGAGAAATGCCTATTTAGGTCTTCTGCCCATGTTTTGATTGGGTTGTTTGTTTTTTTAATATGGAGCATCATGAGCTGTTTATATATTTTGGAGATTAATCCTTTGTCCGTTGATTTGTTTGCAAACATTTTTTCCCATTCTGAGTGTTGTCTTTTCGTCTTCCTTGTAGTTTCCTTTCCTTTGCAAAAGCTTTTAAAGTTTCATTAGGTCCCATTTGTTTATTTTTGTTTTTATTTCCATTACTCTAGGAGGTGGATCAAAAAAGATTCTGCTATGATTTATGTCAGAGTGTTCTTCCTATGTTTTCCTAAGAGTTTCACAGTGTCCGGTCTTACATTTAGGTCTCTAATCCATTTTGAGTTTATTTTTGTGTATGGTGTTGGGGAGTGTTCTAATTTCATTCTTTTACACGTAGCTGTCCAGTTTTCCTAGCACCACTTATTGAAGAGACTGTCTTTTCTCCATTGTATATCCTTGCCTCCTTTGTATAGATTAGTTGATCATAGGTGTGTGGGTTTATCTCTGGGCTTTCTATCCTGTTCCATTGATCTATATTTCTGTTTTTGTGCCAGTACCATATTGTCTTGATTGCTGTAGCTTTGTAGTATAGTCTGAAGTCAGGGAGTCTGATTCCTCCAACTCCATTTTTTCCCCTCAAGACTGATTTGGCTATTCGGGGTCTTTTGTGCCTCCATACAAATTTTAAGATTTTTTTGTTCTAGTTCTATTAAAAAAAATGCCATTGGTAATTTGACAGGGATTGCATTGAATCTGTAGATTGCTTTGGGTAGTATAGTCATTTTAACAATGTTGATTCTTCCAATCCAAGAACATGGAAGATCTCTCCATCTGTTGGTATCATCTTTAATTTCTTTCAACAGTGTCTTATAGTTTTCTGCATACAGGTCTTTTGTCTTCCTAGGTAGGTTTATTCCTAGGTATTTTATTCTTTTTGTTGCAATGGTAAATGGGAGTGTTTCCTTAATTTCTCTTTTAGATTTTTCATCATTAGTGTTTAGGAATGCAAAAGATTTCTGTGCATTAATTTTGTATCCTGCAACTTTACCAAATTCATTGATTAGCCCTAGTAATTTTCTGGTGGCATCTTTAGGATTCTCTATGTATAGTATCATGTCATCTGCAAACAGTGACAGTTTTACTTCTTCTTTTCCAATTTGGATTCCTTTTATTTCTTTTTCTTCTCTGATTGCTGTGACTAGGACTTCCAAAACTACGTTTAATAATAGTGGTGAGAGTGGACATCCTTGTCTTGTTCCTGATCTTAGAGGAAATGCTTTCAGTTTTTCACCATTGAGAATGATGTTTGCTATGGGTTTGTCATACAGGGCCTTTATTATGTTGAGGTAGGTTCCCTCTATGCCCACTTTCTGGAGAGTTTTTATCATAAATGGGTGTTGAATTTTGTCAAAAGCTTTTTCTATTGAGATCAATAGAAAAGCATCTATTGAGATGATCATATGGTTTTTCTTCTTCAATTTGTTAATATGGTGTATCACATTGATTGATTTGCATATATTGAAGAATCCTTGCATCCCTGGGATTAATCCCACTTGATCATGGTGTATGATCCTTTTAATGTGTTGTTGGATTTTGTTTGCTAATATTTTGTTGAGGATTTTTGCATCTATATTCATCAGTGATATTGGTCTGTAATTTTCTTTTTTAGTAGTATCTTGGTCTGGTTTTGGTTTTAGGGTGGTGATGGCCTCATAGAATGAGTTTGGGAGTTTTCCTTCCTCTGCAGTTTTTGGGAAGAGTTTGAGAAGGATGGGTGTTAGCTCTTCTCTAAATGTTTGATAGAATTCACCTGTGAAGCCATCCGGTCCTGGACTTTAGTTTGTTGGAAGATTTTTAATCACAGTTTGAATTTCATTACTTGTGATTGGTCTGTTCATATTTTCTATTTCTTCCTGGTTCAGTCTTGGAAGGTTATACCTTTCTAAGAATTTGTCCATTTCTTCCAGGTTGTACATTTTATTGGCATAGAGTTGTTTGTAGTAATCTCTTATAATCCTTTGTATTTCTGCAGTGTCAGTTGTGATTTCTCCTTTTTCATTTGTAATTTTATTGATTTGAGTCCTCTCCCTCTTGATAAGTCTGGCTAATGGTTTATCAATTTTGTTTATCTTCTCAAAGAACCAGCTTTTAGTTTTATTGATCTTTGCCATTGTTTTCTTTGTTTCTAATTCATTTATTTCTGCTCTGATCTTTATGATTTTTTTTCCTTCTCCTAACTTTAGGTTTTGTTTGTTCTTCTTTCTTTAGTTCCTTTAGGTGTAATGTTAGATTGTTTATTTGAGATTTTTCTTGTTTCTTGAGGTAGGCTTGTATAGCTACAAACTTCCCTTTAGAACTGTTTTTGCTGTATCCCATAGGTTTTGGATCGTTGTGTTTTCATTGTCATTTGTCTCTAGGTATTTTTTGATTTCCTCTTTGATTTCTTCAGTGATCTCTTGGTTATTTAGTAACGTATTGTTTAGCTTCCATGTGTTTGTGCTTTTTACGTTTTTTTCCCTGTAACTGATTTCTAATCTCATAGCGTTGTGGTCACAAAAGATGCTTGATATGATTTCAATTTTCTTAAATTTACTGAGGCTTGATTTGTGACCCAAGATGTGATCTATCCTGGAGAATGTTCCACGTGCACTTGAGAAGAAAGTGTAATCTGCGGTTTTTGGATGGAATGTCCTATAACTAACAATTAAATCCGTCCGGTTTATTGTGTCATTTAAAGCTTGTGTTTCCTTATTAATTTTCTGTTTGGATGATCTGTCCATTGGTGTAAGTGAGGTGTTAAAGTCCCCCACTATTATTGTGTTACTGTCAATTTCCTCTTTTAGAGCTGTTAGCAGTTGCCTTATATATTGAGGTGCTCCTATGTTGGGTGTATATATATTTCTACTTGTTATATCTTCTTCTTGGATTGATCCCTTGATCATTATGTAGTGTCCTTCCTTGTCTCTTGTAACATTCTTTATTTTAAAGTCTATTTTATCTGATATAAGTATTGTTACTCCAGCTTTCTTTTGATATGCATTTGCATGGAATATCTTTTTCCATCTCCTCACTTTCAGTCTGAATGTGTCCCTAGCTCTGAAGTGGGTCTCTTGTAGACAGCATATATATGGGTCTTGTTTTTGTATCCATTCAGCAAGCCTGTGTCTTTTGGTGGGAGCATTTAATCCATTCACATTTAAGGTAATTATCAATATGTATGTTCCTATTACGATTTTCTTAACTGTTGTGGGTTTGTCTTTGTAGGTTCTTTTCTTCTCTTGTGTTTCCCACTTAGAGAAGTTCCTTTAGCATTTGTTGTAGAGCTGGTTTGGTGGTGCTGAATTCTCTCAGCTTTTGCTTGTCTGTAAAGCTTTTGATTTCTCCATCGAGTCTGAATGAGATCCTTGCTGGGTAGAGTAATCTTTGTTGTAGGTTCTTCCCTTTCATCACTTTAAGTATATCATGCCACTCCCTTCTGGCTTGTAGAGTTTCTGCTGAGTAATCAGCTGTTAACCTTATGGGAGTTCCCTTGTATGTTATTTGTCATTTTTCCCTTGTTGCTTTCAATAATTTTTCTTTGTCTTTAATTTTTGCCAATTTGATTACTATGTGTCTCAGCGTGTTTCTCCTTGGGTTCATCCTGTATGGGACTCTGTACTTCCTGGACTTGGGTGGCTATTTCCTTTCCCATGTTAGGGAAGTTTTCGACTATAATCTCTTCAAATATTTTCTCGGGTCCTTTCTCTCTCTATTCTCCTCTTGGACCCCTATAATGCGAATGTTGTTGTGTTTAATGCTGTCCCAGAGGTCTCTTAGGCTGTCTTCATTTCTTTTCATTCTTTTTTCTTTATTCTGTTCCACAGCAGTGAATTCCACCATTCTGTCTTCCAGGTCACTTATCCGTTCTTCTGCCTCAGTTATTCTGCTATTCCTTCTAGTGTAGTTTTCATTTCAGTTATTGTGTTGTTCATCTCTGTTTGTTTGTTCTTTAATTCTTCTAGGTCTTTGTTAAACATTTCTTCCATCTTCTCAATCTTTGCCTCCATTCTTTTTCCAAGGTCCTGGATCACCTTCACTATCATTATTCTGAATTCTTTTTCTGGAAGGTTGCCTATCTTCACTTCATTTCATTGTTTTTCTGAGGTTTTATCTTGTTCCTTCATCTGGTACATAGCCCTCTGCCTTTTCATCTTGTCTATCTTTCTGTGAACGTGTTTTTTGTTCCACAGGCTGCAGGCTTGTAGTTGTTCTTGCTTCTGCTCTCTGCCGTCTGGTGGATGAGGCTATCTAAGAGGCTTGCGCAAGTTACCTGATGGGAGGGACTGGTGGTGGGTAGAGCTGGCTGTTGCTTTGGTGGGCAGAGCTAAGTAAAACTTTAATCCACTTGTCTGCTGATGGGTGGGGCTGGGTTCCCTCCCTGTTGGTTTTTTGGCCTGAGGCAACCCAACACTGGAGCCTACCTGGGCTCTTTGGTGGGGCTAATGGTGGAATCTGGGAGGGCTCATGCCAAGGAGTACTTCCCAGAACTTCTGCTGCCAGTGTCCTTGTCCTCAAGGTGACACACAGCCATGCCCTGCCTCTGCAGGAGACCCTCCAACACTAGCAGGTAGGTCTGGTTCAGTCTCCTATGGGGTCACTGCTCCTTCCCCTAGGTCCCGATGCGCACACTACTTTGTGTGTGCCCTCCAAGAGTGGAGTCTCTGTTTCCCCCAGTCCTGTCGAAATCTTGCAATCAAATCCCGCTAGCCTTCAAAGTCTGATTCTCTAGGAATTCCTCCTCCCATTGCCAGGCCCCGAGGTTGGGAAGCCTGACATGGGGCTCAGAACCTTCACTCCAGTGGGTGGACTTCTGTGGTATAAGTGTTCTCCAGTTTGTGAGTCACCCACCCAGCAGTTATGGGATTTGATTTTATTGTGATTGCGCCCCTCCTACTGGTGTCTCATTGTGGCTTCTCCTTTGTCTTTGGATGTGGGGTATCCTTTTTGCTGAGTTCCACTGTCTTCCTGTTGATGATTGTTCAGCAGTTAGTTGTAATTCTGGTGTTGCTACAAGAGGGAGTGAGAGCACGTCCTTTTACTCTGCCATCTTGAACCCAGTGTATGATCCTTCTAATGTACTGTTGGATTAAGTTTGCTTGTATTTTGTCAAGGATTTTTGTACCTATGTTCATCAGTGATACTGGCCTGTAATTTTCTTTTTTTGTGGTAAGTTTCATCTCAGTTTTGTAAAAAAGTAATAGAGCAAATATTTGACCCCTGATCTTCTGGACCCCAGAACACTTAAAGATCTATTTAAGGACAAGTTTCCAGAATATGGGAAATGAAATCAGGGCAAAACAAGCTGGTAGTAAACAAACTGCAAACGTGAAGACAAGCATCGAGTGCCACGTACTATGCCACACACTGAGGCCAAACAGATGCACACATCAAGGCCCAGTCTATCTCAGAAGCCCTCAGTGGACACACAACACTGTGTGAAGACCCTCTAAGATGCTATATCAGAGCCAACTAGGAAGGAGGAACTTAGGACCCTGCCCGGCAGAGAACGTGGAAATGCCTGAGAGGAACCAGCAGAGCCAATGCTGACCAGTGGTGGTGACTGGATGGAAAAGCATCCACTCAAATCCACTTAACATTCAGGGATGTCCCCTGTGTGCCAGGCACTGTCCTAGCATTGAGAGTTCATTTAAAAGTTGTGGGCCCTAATAGGGACATGAAAAGAAGCTCAACAGTGCTAATTATTAGAGAAAGGCAAATCAAAACTACAATGAGGTACCAACTTACACCAGTCAAGATGGCCATCATCAGAAAGTGTACAAACAATAAATGCTGGAGAGGGTGTGGAGAAAAGGGAACCCTCCTCCACTGTTGGTGGGAATGTAAATTGGTGCAGCCACTATGGAGAACAGTATGGAGGTTCCTTAAAAAACTAAAAATTACCGTATGATCCTGCAATCCCACTCCTGGGCATATATCCGGAAAAGACAAAAGCTCTATTTCAAACATGCACCCCAGTGTTCATTGCAGCAGTATGTACAATAGCTAAGACATGGAAGCAACCTAAATGTCTATCACCAGATGAATGGATAAGGAAGATGTGGTACATATATACAATGGATTATTTCTCAGCCATAAAAAAGAATGAAATAATGCCATTTGCAGCAACATGAATGGACCTAGAGATTATCATACTAAGCAAAATAAGTCAGAAAGAGAAAGACAAATACCATATATCATTTATATGTGGAATCTAAAATACAACACAAATGAACATATCCACAAAACAGAAACAGACATAGAGAACAGACTTGTGGTTGCCAAGGGGAGGGGTGGGGGAGGGAAGGGTTGGGAGTTTGGGATTAGCAGATGCTATAATATACAGGATAGGTAAACAACAAGGTCCTACCATATAGCACAGGGAACTACATTCAATATCTTGTGATAAACCATAATGGAAAAGAATATGAAAAGGAATATATATATGTATAACTGAATCACTTTGCTGTACAGCAGAAATTAACACAACATTGTAAATCAACTATACTGCAACAAAAATTTTTTTAAAAGAATGAAATAATGCCATTTGCAGCAACATGGGTGGACCCAGAGATTATCATACTAAGCTGAAGTAAACCAGACAAAGAAAGACATGTATCACATGATATCACTTATATGTGGAATCTAAAAAACTATACAAATGAACTTACATAAGTTCATTAATACAAAACAGAAATATACTCACAGACATAGAGAACAAACTTATGGCTACCAAAGGGGGAAGGGGGGAAGGATAAATTAGGAGTTTGGGATTAACAGGCACAACTACTAGATAAAATAGATAAACAGCAAGGCCCTACTGTTGTACAGGGAACTATATTCAATATCTTGTAATAACCTATAACGGAAAAGAATCTGATAAGAATATATATTCTTTATATATATATATATAAAAATAACTGAGTCACTTTGCTGTACACCTGAAACTAACACAACATTGTAAATAAACTTTACTTCAATTAAAAAAAAAAGACAAATAAGAAAATTTTTAAAATAAAGCTGTGGGCCTTGCCTTCATGGGACTCACAATAAAGAAGATAAAACCAGCCAAGTATCATGGAAACCTGTTTACAGTTGGCTAAGGATTTGAACTTTGTTCCTGATGTTTCTAAGTAGGAGAGTGACACAAAATTTTCAGTAATTTAGAAAGAAGTGAGAACTTGATGGGAGAAGAGAATGAAAGGAGATCCATTATAAAGTCATCTAGAGCATCACTGGAATTCCTATCAAAATTCCAATGGCATTTTTACAGAAATAGAAAAAACAATCCTAAAATTTGTATGGAATCACAAAAGACCTTGAATAGCCAAAGCAACCCTGAAAAGAACTAAGCTGGAGGTATCACACTCCCTGACTTCAGATTATACAACAAAGCTACAGTAATAAAACAGTTTGGTACTGACATGAATATAGACACACTAACCAATGGAACAGAATAAAAAGCCCAGAAATAAACCCTAGCATAAAAGGTCAACTAATATTTAACACAAGAGCCAAAAGCATCCAATGGGGAAAGATAGTCTCTTTAACAAATAGCTCTGGGAAAACTGAAGAAACACATGGAGAAAAATGAAATTGAACCCCTATCTTATACCACGCACAAAAATTAACTTGAAATGGATCTAAAACTCCTAGAAGAAACTGTAGGGAAGACACTGAAACTCCTCAACACTGGTCTTGGCAATGACTTTGGACATGACACCAAAAGCACAAACAACAAAAACACAAAAAACAAAAGGGACTACATTAAACTAAAACACTTCTGTTCAGCAGAAGAAACACTCAACAAAATGAAAAGGCAGTCTACTGAATGGAAGAAAATATTTGCAAACCATATATCAGATAAGGGATTAATATCTAAAACATACAAGGAACTCATATAACTCAACAGCAAAAAAACCAAATAATCCAATTAAAAAATGGGCAGAGGAACTGAACAGATCATTTTCCAAAGAAGACACAGAGATAGCCAACAGGTACAAGAAAATGTGCTCAATCATCACGAATCATCACGGAAATGCAAACCAAAACCACGCAGAGGTATCACCTCACACCTGTTAGAATGGCTATCATCAAAAGGACAAGATAAGTGTTGGTGTGGAAAAAATGTGAACCCTGTGCACCGTTGGTAGGAATGTAAATTGGTACAGCCACTATGGAGAACAGCAAAAAATTAAAAATAGAGCTGCCAATTCTACTTCTGGGTGTATATGCAAAGGAAGTGGAAACAAGATCTCAAAGAGGTATCTGCAATCATTCACAATAGCCAAGACATGGAAACAACCTGTCTGTCGATGGATGAATGGATAAAGACGATCTGGTACATATATACACAATGGAATTTTATTCAGTCCTGAGAAAGAGGGAAATCCTGCCATTTGCAACAACATAGATGGACTTTGAGGGCATTATGCTAAGCGAAATAAGACAGAGAAAGATAAATCGTTATGATCTCACTTACATGTGGAATCTAAAACACAGAACTCTTAGAAAAAGAGGGTAGGACTTCCCTGGTGGCACAGTGGTTAAGAATCCACCTGCCGGGCTTCCCTGGTGGCGCAGTGGTTGGGAGTCTGCCTGCCGATGCAGGGGACACAGGTTCGTGCCCCGGTCCAGGGGGATCCCACATGCCGCAGATCGGCTGGGCCCGTGAGCCATGGCCGCTGAGCCTGAGCATCCGGAGCCTGTGCTCCGCAACGGGAGAGGCCACAACAGTGAGAAGCCCGCGTACCACAAAAAAAAAAAAAAAAAAAAAAGAATCCACCTGCCAATGCAGGGGACACGGGTTCAAGCCCTGGCCCAGGAAGATCCCACATGCCGCGGAACAACTAAGCCTGTGCGCCACAACTACTGAGCCTGTGCTCTAGAGCCCGCGAGCTACAACTAATGAGCCTGAGTGCCACAACTACTGAAGCCCGTGCGCCTAGAGCCCGTGCTCCACAAGGAGAAGCCCGTGCATCGCAATGAAGAGCAGCCCCTGCTCGCCACAGCTAGAGAAAGCCCGTGCACAGCAACGAAGACCCAATGCAGCCAAAAATAAATAAATAAATTTATTAAAAAGAAAAAGAGGGTAGAATGGTGGTTACCAGGGACTGGGGCAGGAGGCGTGGAATGAGGAGACGTGTTAAGGAGTACAAACTTCCAGTTATAAGATAAATAAGTAGTTCTGGGGCTCTAACGTACAGCATGGTGATTATAGTTAGTAATACTTTATTATATACTTTAAAGTTACTAAAAGAGTACATCTTAAATGTTCTCCTCACCAAAAAAATGTAATTATGTGATGTGATGTAGGTGTTAGCTAACGCTATTGTGGTAATCATTTTGTAATATATAAGTGTATCAAATCATCACGTTATATACCTTAAACCTATACAATGTTATATGCCAATTATAGCTCAGTAACACTGGGCAGGGGGAGTTTATACAGTGCTTCAGATGAGCATTGACAGAGGTATGGACTCAGGTGAAGGCAGTGGGAACAGAGAGGAGAGGAATGGCTAGGGGATTAAGTGACATAAATTCATGTAAGGGACGTAAAACTGCCTAGCCTATATTAAGTGCTCAATGAATGTCACCTGTTGTTACTTTTTTTTTTTTTTTAACATCTTTATTGGGGTATAATTGCTTTACAATGGTGTGTTAGTTTCTGCTTTATAACAAAGTGAATCAGTCATACATAAACATATGTTCCCATATGTCTTCCCTGTTGCGTCTCCCTCCCTCCCACCCTGTTGTTACTTTTATACTGAGCTTCAGTACTCTAAAAGCAGAGTGACTTTGCTTTTTAATTTTTAGGACCCTTCCCCTCACTATCAGCAGAGAAGAGAGGTGAAAGGACTCCAAACCAGCAGGTCTGAGTGACAAAACAGGGCTTGTCTCTGTATTTTCTGTCAATGCAAAAACACTTTCAAAATATGTAGTGAATAAATAAACGTATAAAGGAACAAACGAGCAAGTAAGTACAAGAACAGCAAGGACCTCTGACTACCAACCTCTGAAAAACCAGGAAATGGTTCATCAGCTGATCTACAAAACAGCTGGAGAAAGAGCTCAAAGGAAGACACGGTTGATTCACACCTGCCACACCTGCGTAAGAAGTTGAATCAAGAACTAAAGCTTCCCAGGGAAAACCCACTGTACTAAGAACCAAGTTTTTCATCTCCCTGTTATCCCACAACCATTTTTCTTCAACCTGACGACTCTGTAATTAGAACCGAAGCCCTTTTGCTGCTGCTTTACCTTCCAAGTGGATTTTGCCTTTTTTGCAGTTTCAGAGGATTTCTGCCAGGACTCCCACCACGTAGGGCAGTAAGGACTCCTGCTTGTTGATATGAAGCCAAGGCTGGAAAACTGCCCATTTCCCTGTGCTTCGTCCCCATTCACAGCCCAGCAACCTTCCCCACCTACACTGGTCTCTCTGAGATTAAAAACTCCCCAAGAATGCCAGGTAAGAAAAACATACATCTTGGCCAATTAAGAACTAATCCTCTTTGTGTAGTATTTCCTGTCCAATCTCCCTATATACTAGAAAAGAGAGTGTTTCTTCTATAACACAATTATATGCATTACTGAAATTTCTCATGTTTCACAAAATTCAATAGAAGAGTTTCTGGGAAAAATTAATTTGGCTCATTCCACTCAAAACTTACAGAACTTCAAAACACTATCAAAAATAATAATTAATAATCTAGAGAGTTAATCTGGCCACCTAGGCAGGTGGCTCAGCAGAGCTAGTGGCTAACACAGCAGATATTAAAAATACAGAAAAACAACAGGGAGAAAATATGGCAACGCTTTAATAAGAGTAATATTGGCAGGTGCTGAGGGCACAGGAAGAGGCATAACCTGCCCTGAACCAAGAGCCATACAAGGCTGACTGCACCTGCCTGGGGAGGGGCCAGGCTGGGTGACCCTTGTGATCACTGTCATCTCTCTCTCTCTCTCTCTCTCTCTCTCTCTCTCTCTCTCTCTCTCACAGTCACAGCAGCTGAGCTAAGTACTTTGTCCTGTCCTGCTCAAGTTCAAAATTCTTTCCCACCACCTTTTGCTCCCTTTGCCTAGGAAGATTTGTATAAACCAGCATAACTCTGGCCTTGTTCAGACATTTTACCCTTTGTGACCAATCATGTACAAGTTAACATGCCTCACAGAACAGAGCACCCAGAATTCCATGCTGTCCTCAGAGCAGCTGGTCTGGGCAGGGAGAGCATCCTTAGGGAGGTCGCCTGCTCATTGTGGGGTGGAGGCCTCGTGAGGCTGGGCATGCCCCATCCCATAACCAGTCCTGTGACCTATGAAAGAAATAATTCCCAGAGAAAGATGTGCCCACAGAATCAAGCCAACAGATAAGTGCAAATACTTACATGTAATAGGTTGGATAGAGTCCTTCAAAATACCAGCAATGCTTTTTGGCCTCTGTGCACTGGAAATAGAAGGAAGAAAAGCTTTGTCAGTGAAAAGTAGTTTGCATATTGTTGAGAAGATTCCCATGAAAAGAAACAAGGAAGGATGAGTGAATGCAGCTTAAAGCGTGAGAAGCAGGGGTTGGGGGGACGATGAACTAGAGGGAGATCCATCCCCAACATGACTTGTTATTTCTTCAAATTTTTTAAAAGAGAAGAAAACATAGGAAAACATCTATTTCCCTATAATTTTTCTAGCTTTTCATAGCTCTAAATACAAGGGGTGGGGGGACTTCCCTGGTGGTCCAGTGGCTAAGATTCTGTGCTCCCAATGCACGGGGCCCGGGTTCAATTCCTGGTCGGGGAACTAGATCCCACATGCCGCAAGTAAGAGCTCGCACGCCGCAACTAAAGACCCAGCAGGCTGCAACGAAGATCCCGTGTGCCACAGCTAAGACCCAGCCCAGCCAAATAAATAAATAAATAAATGGCGATGAATAATTCATTAAAAATGCAGATTACAAACAATCCATTCTTAAAAATTCACATGGTATGATACTTCAAATATCTAAAGAATGATAGAAGTAAATTATTACAAAGATTTCACCCAATTTTTGGTTTTGAAAGACATTTCCCAGAGTCTCAACATTTCTAGACCTTTATATTTCAGAATACAGCTGACCCTCGAACAACGCAGACGTTCGGGGCACCCACTGTCCACACAGTTGAAAATTCGCGTAGAACTTTGGTCAGCCCTCTGTCCCCACAGATCGTGTAGTGCTGTCGTATTTACCACAGAAAACAATTCAGGTGTAAGTGGATCCATGCAGTTCAAACCTACGTTGTTCAAGGGTCCACTGTCTTCCAAAAGCCATATTCAAGTCGTTGATTCCCCAGTGGGCACCCATGTCTGCCAGACTCTGTGAGGCAGAACTGACCTGACGCATCCGCAGGGGCCCTGCCCTTGATCATTCCCAGGGAGGAGAAAGACGGAAGAGGACGCAAGGAGAGACTTCCCTGTGTTTTCCAAGGAAGCTGATGCTGAACTTTCTGGAGGGGAGGGCAGGGCAGAGCAGGTGCGATGCCACCCTGGAGGCTTCAGTATCTCAAACACCTGACAAGTAAGAGGAAGCCAGTGGCACCAACTGCAAGTGAGCGCTCCAAGCAGAAACGCTCTGACCTAGCTGAGCAAGGCTCTTCTAAAATTAATCCACTCATGCCATCACTTTAAAAATACACGACTTCCTACCTCCATGATCCATGTTCATCGGTCCCTATCAGCAGGAAAAGGCACAGTGAAAACAAAGCTTTCTTTGGGCAAGGCAGGGACGAACTGTCTTGTCCAGCGCCTACCCCTGCGGGAGTATGGTGATGTCCTCCTGCCTCAGTCTGCCTGACAGCTGTAGAAGTTCAGAAACAGACCCCAAATCTATTGCAGAATGCCAAGGGAGAGATGAGTTCGAATGTTATGTGTTGGACTTCCCTGGTGGCGCAGTGGTTAAGAATCCGCCTGCCAATGCAGGGGACACGGGTTCGAGCCCTGATCCGGGAAGATCCCACATGCCGCGGAGCAACTAAGCCCGTGCGCCACAACTACTGAGCCTGCGCTCTAGAGCCCGTGAGCCACAACTACTGAAGCCTGCATGCCTAGAACCCGTGCTCTGCAACAAGAGAAGCCATGACAATGAGAAGCCCATGCACCACAACAAAGAGTAGACCCCGCTCACCGCAACTAGAGAAAGCCCGCGCGCAGCAACGAAGACCCAACACAGCCAAATAAATAAATAAATATATTAAAAAATTGTTATGTGTTATGCTGGCTAAATTAGATGAGTTATGAAAAGAGCATGAAACGTGGGATTTTAAAAATATATATATGCTTTAAGACACTCAGAAGCACATTCAGGCAACCTGAAGTGACCCAGTTTTATTAAGGGAAAATGAGTTTAATTTAGACTAGGTTAGCTCTTGTCCAGTTCAAGAAATGAAGTTCAGACAGCTGAAGAAATCAATTTATTTTGGCAAGGAAGAGCAATTTCAGGTCTCTGCCCTAAATTACAACTCATTTCACTAGAGTCTTCTATGATAAACTGAGAAACTGGGTCTTATTTCCAGGTGGCATTTCCAACGTCTCTTCTTCATTCTCCATCACCGCTAGAGACAGACACACTTTCTTGGAATTTGACACTCAAGTTCCACACACAGTCAAGAAACGGTGCCCCTGATGCCAGTCCCGAAGCTCAGGATACCAGAGCCCAAGTCCAAAACCCCTCCCTTGGACTTCCCTGGTGGCGCAGTGGTTAAGAATCCGCCTGCCAATGCAGGGGACACGGGTTCTCAGCCCTGGTCCAGGAAGATCCCACATGCCGCAGAGCAACTAAGCCCATGCACCACAACTACTGAGCCTGCGCTCTAGAGCCTGCAAGCCACAGCTACTGAGCCCACGCACCTGGAGCCCATTGCGCTGCAACTACTGAGCCCGCATGCCACAACTACTGAGCCCACGTGCCTAGTGCCTAGTGCCCGTGCTCTGCAACAAGAGAAGCCACCGCAGTGAGAAGCCCGCACACCACAAGGAAGACAACGCAGCCAAAAATAAATAAATAAAATTAAAAAAAAAACAAAACCTCCCTTCCTGCTGCCCTGGCCACGCCAAAAGGCATCTCAATGGAGACTCAGGGCAATGGGCCCAGATTTTTTTTTAAATCCACTCTCCCCGGCCCAAAGAGATTCCCTAAGTGCCATCACGGAGCTCCTACACAGGCCACCCCTTTGCCAGGAGTGACCACATGGAGGGAGCTGGGATTAACGCGCACACAAAACTTACAAGGACACCCTCTCCTCCTGGGCCCTCAGATGCCAAGGTCACTAGCTCCACCCACTCGCGCTCAGACCTCCCACAGTCTCTTCCCAGCGTTTGCTGGGGTATCCAGTAACTCCACTGGTGCTTGTTTGTTACTCTTTCTCAGTTCTTTGCTGATAACCTTTCACCATTTTTCACTAAGCCACTCAAATAAGACCAATTTTTTAAAGTATGAACCCCGTTTGTTCCTTCATTAGAGATTCTCTTAAGAAAATGTTGCGGCCATATTTCCTGAGAAGAGAAAAATCCCTTTTAAACTGAGCTGCCTAGAAGTTAAGTTCTTGAAATCTGCTAATATCCAGGCAACGTCTTCACTACTTTTGGACGCTGGACTTTTACAACAGCTTTCCTGTAAGGAATGTCGATACCGTAGCAACACGTATATATGGTACCTCACAAAAGTTAACACATTATTATATCATTTTAGAGCTGCAGAATAGGAAGAACGCAAGTCACATTTCATGAATCAACTGAAAAACAGTGAATGAGGACTGGGGAGCTCTGATCCTTTCCATTGCTGAGCCTCTCCTCCAGTAAACGCTGGTTAACTGCACACCGGTGTCACAGTCGGTTTGCACAGCATCCGAGAGGCCTCGTGTTAAAAATGGAGATTAGGTTCCACAGGTAGGAAGTGCAGAGGGAGATTCCTGCTGGAAACCACCCAGGATGAAGAGCCAGTTCCTGCCAAGTGAAAGTCCACCAGCAGAGCCACAGTTAGCCTACCGATTGCAATTTCCAAATCAGCATAAACACCAGGATTCAGCGGAGCCAGACAGCTGGAACTTTGCAGATGTGGTCAAAATGGGAGTTTGTAAAGGATGAGTGACGCGGGGCTTTCCAGAATACTGCCCAACAATGCTGGGCTGTCAGAGGCAACACAACAGGCAGGCAGATGGCAGCATGGGCAAAAGCAGACAGAAGCACTGTGCCAGGTTCCATGGCACAGGGGCCCGGATGAATCCACCCCACAGAGGAAGGATGGATTAAAGCCTAGAAAACTGAGTTCCAATCCTGACTGCCACTCACCAGCCATGTCGCCAGTTAGTCCAGATCTCAGCTTCCTTACTTCTGAAACAGGACAGATCGGTGCTTTGTGACCACCTAGAGGGGTGGGACAGGGCGGGTGGGAAGGAGACGCAAGAGGGAGGAGATATGGGGATATATGTATATGTACAGCTGATTCACTTTGTTATAAAGCAGAAACTAACACACCATTGTAAAGCAATTATACTCCAATAAAGATGTTATAAAAAAATAAAAAATAAATAAAACAGGACAGACTCTCCTCCCTGCTGAATGTATAAGACGGCTTTATGAAGTAACTGAGACCGCACATATCTAAATGCCAGACCGGGGTATAGCTGACTAAATGCCACAGCCACCGTTAGCAACTCTATCCCGAAATGCCACCCTGAAGCCAGCTTTCTCAATTCTCTAGAACAAATGACTTCCAAGGCTCATTTTTCCCGTGACCATCTATCATTTAAGCAGAAGCCATGCTTCCGAACCTCTTGAGAACAAAGATTCTAAATATATAATACCTTACATTTTGGGAAACTCTGTGGTATGCAGTTTTCCAAAATCTCCCTAAAAACAATAAGCCCCTCTCCAAAAAGACTTTGAAAAGTAAATAAGGGGGGGAAAAATCAATTTCAGGGTTTTACGTCTACCCCTAAAAGTAGCTCTATGCATTCTGCAAAGATACTACCGTGATTTCTCAAAAACTGACCATCTACTGAAACAGAAAATACACTTGTTACGAGGGGTCAGGTCGGCTACTTTCTGTCACTGACTGGGCGCCCACAATAGCCAAGATGCTCTACCACGTTCCGGGCAAACGGCAGGCCTTCAAAGAGCTCATGATGTGTCTAGTGGAAGCACTGATAGCACAAGCATCTATTTCCTGAAGAGAGTGTAAAGAGTAGCGACATACAATTTATAAACTATTAACAAAGCAGAATCTGTGGAATTGTGAGAGAACATCTAGTGTCAGGAGAAATCCAAGTGAGGAATCTAAGCTTTAAACTGGAAAGTCTTGTAAGACATCTGTACTCAGGAAAGAATCCCAGTGGTCTGTGATTGAAGGACTAGGATATCTATAAATGTAGTTAAGCCCTCCTAAATATAGTTATCCATAGTTAGCCAAGACCTAAATAAGCCCCAAAGAACAAATCCTTGCTAATCCCAAATAATAATCCTCATGCTGACATAAATTATTCTACATCTATCTCTACTGCCTATAGGAAGAACCAGGATGCCACCGTTTAATAAAATAGTACATCCTTTTTCTATTCCAAGCTCAAAGAATAGCTGTACCACAATTCTGATCGACTCTGAGAGAAGTGAATCCACCTGTGACTTTGGGACACGTGGTAGTCAAGAGCAAAGTCGAAGGGATTCAAAGCACGGAGGATTTTATCTAAATCCTACCCCTCTTCCTTCTGTTCAGTGGCAGTTTAGGTGGGATCTTTAAATGAATAGCAAACTGGCAAACGAGGGCTTCACTAACAGAACTAATCCCACCCACACCTGGAAAGTAAGGATCCTTATTTTACTTATTGTGGTAATAACTTTAGCCAGTCTGTCCGTGGGCCAGTAAGCCCACAATCTGCTCTGCCCCAAGAGAAATCAGCCCGACGACTCTCTCTGCGCTGTGCTGGGACAAGGTGCTGCTTTCACATTGGTCAAAAGCTGAACTCAGATGCGCCTTGAGATCCGGCTGCGTTCAGTTCAGCCCAGTTAGCATGGGCTCCACACTCTGCAGTCTGAAAGAGGGAGCCTCCCGGACGCTGGCGGGTTTTGTGCTCAGGACCAGGGACAGAGGCACGAGGCGTGGAGAGGCCTTGAAGTCTGATCAAGAATTTATGGAGGGAGTGACAGTTAATTATCTCAAGGTCTCTGAATTTCAAATAATAAATAGGAATGATGATGCTTTAAATTCCTGTACTGGAATTTAAATCAATTCCCTAAGTGTTTATTACTTAATCCTTGGGCTTCTGGACATTCATTTTTTTCAGGAGCACATTTCCAAGGAACCTTGGTTTTTTTGTGTTTGTTTTGTCGTTGCTGCTGTTTTTAGAAATAAGAGTATGAGGCTGCTCATAAACATCATTTATTAAAGGGAAAAAAAGCAGAGAAACTCAAGAAAACAGAAATAAATAATCTTCCAATGTCTTACAGAAGAAACCACATCATATATGGCCAGCAAATAACCAACAGAGATGTAGCACTATCTACTAATATCCTTAAGATCTTAGAGTCATGGAGACTATAAGACATAAGTAGTCCCAGCTGCATAGCCCTGAGAAAATTCTGTGAACTCCCATAACTTACTCTAAATAAAGTCTCTTTGCTTTATCTGCTTTGGTTTTTCATAAAAGAATGGTAGGAGAGCAGATTTCCTCAAGTTCAATTAGATCACCAAAATTAAAAGGAAAATAGAGGAAAGCATTCAAATAGAATAAGACTAATGCCCTTAAACAATAAAGAGCTTATATAATCCAATAAGAAAGGATAAAAATCCCAATAGGAAAAAATAAAAGTGATAGAAATGAGAATTCTTCAAAGAAGAAACACAAAAGGTCAATAAACCTATTTCAAAAGATGCAGTTCATTAGTAATCAAATAAATGTAAATTATAATAGTATGGATTTATATATCAAATTATTTAATGAAAAAGAAAAAGACCTAGTATCTACAGTTGATGAGGGCATGAAGGAAAATACATATCACATGATACTGTTGGGAGTATAATGTCTCAGGAGGACAATTTTTCAATATATGTCAAAGAACCTTTGAAATGTACATAACTTAAACAGGGTTATTAACATTTATCCCTTGTCCATCATCGGATGAATGGATAAAGAAGATGTGGCACATATATACAATGGAATATTACTCAGCCATAAAAAGAAACGAAATTGAGCTATTTGTAATGAGGTGGATAGACCTAGAGTCTGTCATACAGAGTGAAGTAAGTCAGAAAGAGAAAGAAAAATACCGTATGCTAACACATATATATGGAATTTAAGAAAAAAAATGTCATGAAGAACCTAGGGGTAAGACAGGAATAAAGACACAGACCTACTAGAGAAGGGACTTGAGGATATGGGGAGGGGGAAGGGTAAGCTGTGACAAAGCGAGAGAGAGGCATGGACATATATACACTACCAAACGTAAGGCAGATAGCTAGTGGGAAGCAGCCACATAGCACAGGGAGATCAGCTCAGTGCTTTGTGACCGCCTGGAGGGGTGGGATAGGGAGGGTGGGAGGGAGGGAGATGCAAGAGGGAAGAGATATGGGGATATATGTATAACTGATTCACTTTGTTATAAAGCAGAAACTAACACACCATTGTAAAGCAATTATACTCCAATAAAGATGTAAAAAAAAACCCATTTATCCCAAGGAAATAATATTAACAATTGTGAAAAAATGTTATTAATAAAAATTGGAAATAACCAAAATTTTCAGAATATGGGTTTGGCTAACAATATTATAACACATCCAAAAGACATTGTAGAGAAGCATACAATAGCACGGGAGTATTTTGCTAAGAAAAATAAAGTCAGTAAAATAGTATATCTAAGATAGTATATTTTTGTTATAAATCATAGGAGAGAGAAAATAACATGAAAAGATATATTTCAAAATACTGATGATAAATGTCACTTTAAAAAGCAGATCATTTGCGTATCAATACAGAATTCGAGAGTGGATATAAAGAGATATTGAAATTAAGGAAATATAATTGGTTGACAAAAGTGAACATTATCCAACTAGGAATTAAATAAGAAGTAACAGATAAGGAAAGTTTGTTAAAAAGAATATACAAGGCCAGAGGGGGTTACTGAAACAAATACTCACGTAGTCAGTAATTAAAACCGTATTTATAAAAATTTTAACATCATGGAAAATGCTCATTTTATGCAGTCAATCTTAAACACATTACATATACTTGATTTTAACAATATAAAAATAAATATTAATGTATAGTCATAGGAAAAAGAATGGGACTATATATAAGCTTAACTTTATAGTGTTATTTTTGGACAGTGTGATTTCTTTTGGGTTACTTTACAAATATCTCTCTGTTGAGTCTTAAGTTCCTCTAACAATAATCAGAAGCTGTTGTGGTAACAACAGGCACATAACCCTAAATTAGTGCAAAAGACAGGATCCCCTGAAGCACTCAAAACAGGCGTGCAGCGCTCCTGTTCACCTGAACACAAGAGTTCTGAAAACCACGTTATTTTGTTAACATAATTATTAATAGAGAGCGTAATTTATGAGACTGTCATGTCATCCAAGTTCTAGCTCAACGTGAGGTTTAATTTATACACCACTGCGTTGGAAAAGCCACACTCCTCCTGTGCTTCCCTCACACACAATGACCACACTCACGACACATCTGATGCCCGATGTGCGTGGGCTTCCCCCTCACCAAGCAATGCTCCGACACCAGCCGGCGGTCCTACAATTCAACTCCATCTGACACTACCTGGAGACAGCGTCAGAGCCCACAGGTCAAGGGCTCAGTCCTCCATGACTGCCCTACTCCCCTCCCCTCTCAGACGTCAGTCGCAAGTCCAGGTTGTCACCTGTGCTTCTGACCAACCAGCTATAGATTGGAGGTTCCCACGACCCCCTCCTTGGGTTCCGTCAATTTGCTAGAGCAGCTCACAGAACTCATGGAAACATTTTACTCACTAGATCACTGGTTTATTGTAAAGGGATATAACTCAGGAGCAGCCAGATGGAAGCAAGGCATAGGGCAAGGTCTGGGGGAAGGGCAGGGCACAGCCTCCATGCTCTCTGTGCACCGCTCTTCCCGAATCTCCACGTGGTCACCCTGGAAGCCTGTGAACCCCGTCCTTTTGGGCTTTCATGGAAGCTTCATTACACAGGCATGATGAAATCATTGGCCACTGGTAAACTGATTCAATCTCCCGCTCTTGTCCGTTCCTCTGGAGATCTGGGGGTGGACTGAAAGTTCCAATCCTCTAATCACATGGCTGGTTCCCCTGGAAGCAGCCCCCATCCTTAGACTACCTACGGGCTTTCCAAAAGTCACTCCCTTAACCTAACAACAGACACCTTTACAGGGGTATATATTTCTCACTATAAGTCACAAAATGACAACCATAAAAGTCACTCATTTTCTTTCTTTTCTTTCTTTTGGTGGGGCCTCGAGCTGCACAGCTTGTGGGATCTTAGTTCCCTAACCAGGGATTGAACCCAGGCCCTCAGCAGTGAAAGCATGGAGTCCTAACCACTGGACCACCAGGGAGTTCCTAAAAGTCACCCATTTTCAATGCACAGCTTGCTGAGTTTTAGAAATTTACGCAGCTGTGCATTCAACACCACAGTCAAGTTTTAGAACATTTCCATCCCCCGTAAAAGTTCTCTCATTTCCTTCTGCAGTCAAGTCCAGCTCCCACTGCAGCCCAGGCAGCACCAACCAATTCTCCATCTCTATAGCTCTGCCTTTTCTACAAGGTTCAATTAAATAAGAATCATACAACTTATAGTCTTTCATGTCTGCATATGTCCATCAACCTTGCATTTATTGGCAGTTCACTCCTTTTCAGTGCTAAATAGTATTCTCTTGAATGGATACACCACAATTTGTTTATCCATTCATTTGGGTTGTTTCCTCGTTTTGGCTACTATGAATAAGGCTGCTATGAACATTTACATGCAGGTCTTTGTGTGGACCTGTGTCTTCATTCCTTGGGTAGATACCTGGGAGTGGAATTGTTGGGTCAGGTGGCAACTCTACATTTAACTTTTTGAGGAACCTCCTGTTTTCCAAGCAGCCGCACTATTTTACATTCCCACCAGCAATGTATGAGGTTCCAGTTTCTCCACATTAATCATCTGGTATTGTACTGGTATCCCACCGTGGTTTTAACCGGCATTTCCCTAATAATGAGGTAGAGCATCTTTTCACGCCGGCTCAGTTGTAAGGTAGCAGCCACCATTTATGGAGAACCTATTATCCTCCAGGGGCTTTTCATATGAAATCTCATGCAACAGCCTAACAACCCTGGGAATTGGGCAGCTTATGTACTTACAGAGGGGTAAACTAAGTATGGGAGAGGTGAATTAACTTGGCCAAGGTTAACACAAGAAGCAAGCAGAAAGTTGGGTTTGAATGAGGTCAGTCGGTTTCTAACGTCTGTGCACGTTCTCTGGCAGTATATAGATGCTGCCGTTTCCTGTGCCACAATGATGCATGATCTCATTCTTTGGGATGTCTGACACATCTCTCACAAGGAGTCAGAATGAGGTTTATTTTAGGCATCATTTCACTGTCTAGAAGAGAACTAAAATGACAATTGAAACCACATGGAAGAGCCCACCTCCATCTCCTTTTACGGGTTATCAGGGATTATACCTCAGCTATGTCAACTACCAATTACTGCACCTCTGAGAGCAAAATCAAAACAAAGGTACTCAGAATGGCTGACCTGCCATGAACAACCACAAACCAAGGGGGCCCAAAGCCCGTCTTAGAGGCAAACCACAATACACCCCTCGTGCCCTTAGAAGAGAGTTCTCAGCTACTAAAAATATTCAGAGGTGCAACTTTGGGGCACAAAACAACATGAAATGAATGCATGGGCTGCGGCCCAAAGGGTTTATGGGACAAATTTTCCAAATGCCCCAAAACATAATTCATTCAGAAACTGATGACTAGGAGATTTAATTAGAATGATCTGAAAGCAGTGATAACAGATGGAAATAGCAGTGCCACTGTTATCTGCTGGCAACAAACGAATATAATCAACCTTGGTTATGGGCTCAATTCCAACAGAAGCACTACAGAAAGACCAGACCTTCAATACTCTCCCTAAGGGCCTAATCCAGGAAAGGCACCCCTTTCAACGGCACTGCCCAGAGCTCAAGAGCTGCAACGTGAAGAGGCCAACAGAGCAGCTCTGCAACCGCGGGCCGGGGTGGCAGGGGACACGCTGCTTTAATGACCTCATGGGGAGTGAGTGAGAATGTGAGAAAGATACGTTGTTTCCAACCACATCACACAGTCCCCCCAAGTGGGATAACAGATATATACTGGGCCTAAGTCTTTACCGGCAGACCCAAAACTTAACCACCAGACAGAGGAGAAAATAGCAACTTCTCAGCTTGTGTGGAGAGGAATGCCTAGAAAGACTGATTAGTAACAGCAGCGGCTTTGAGAGCAAAAATGCCAGAGTAGGTAAGGATTCCCTAACTTAGGTAGTGCACTGCCCTCCCTCCCTATTCGATTTATGTTTTGGAAGGAATGTGTGTCGGATTGTGTGACGACAGATAGGTTTCTAAAAGTCTGGATTCTAACTGTAAAGAGGACAAGAGAGTGACAAGAGCTGAGGTTTGACGTGGCTCCCCGTGGTCAGAGGCGACGTGACCTACCCCTCACCCTGGGGCAGGAACCTGCAGCCCTTTGCTTGTGCCCCGCAAGTCCCGTCCTGCAGCTTCGACTTACCAGGGGCATCCCCGTGCCGACTCCACAGCAGCCGCCACTCCTCCTTCAGGTCTCAGCTTAAACATGAAGTTCCTCCTAGATCTGAATCTACCCAGGAGGACTCTGCTGAACTGACCACCCCGGTGCCGTCTGAGCCCCATGCGTACATCTCCCGGACTCTCGTCTCTCCAGGAAATGCACAGCGAGCGCAGTGCTTGGCGTTACCTGCTGTCACCACCCTTGCCCCCCCTAAACGGGAGGGCAGGGATGCCTTGGCATGACCTCACACTTGGCCCTTGCAGGTACACGGTGCATAATATCTGAGTTTAAAAAGTGAAAGGAAATATGCCCTGAAACAGTCCAGGGCACGTAGTCTGAATGACCTGCTGGCCCACATCTGACAGCGGCTACACTCAGCTGATCTCATGGGGACATCACCCTCTTGATGCTCTGTTTTGGGTGCCGCCTCACCTTTTCTCCTACTGAGGAAGTGGGCTGGGGTGGGCTGGGGGAAAACACCCACATGGAGGAGGACAGCAGAACTCGGGTCAAAAAGGAAAGCAATTCTTTAAGTATCGTAGACAGCCATGGCTTTCCGCCCAATGCAGCACGTTTCTGGAAGAATGTCAGCAAACTTTTTATAGCTCTGTCTCCTAGCTTGTCAACTATCATTTCTAATAGCTGTCACTGTGTCCTGCTTTTAAAAATCTGTGACAGAGATTGTTTTGTACGGCTGTTTTTTTTTTTTTTTTTTTTTTTCCTTAAGGGAACGGAGGATGGAGAGAGAAGAGGAAGACCGTCTGGTGGTAAAAAAGCAAATGCAAGCAGATGACAAATTCCACTGGTGGATTCAGCTTCAATTCTCATGCAATTTTCTCCTGTGCAGTCCTGGCAAGGACAAGGTCCTGCAACAGTTACCTGCAGCACGTGCCGATTCTACTCCCAGGGCGGGCAGCTGTTTGGGAAGCTGGGGCTGCCCACAGCCTCACGCCACATCTCTGCATCCGTCTGTCATTCAGAGCCCGATGTTCAGTATTGCCCCCAACTGGCTTTCTGCTTCTGAGTTTGCTCTGCAGTTTCCCCAAGTCTGACCTCAAGTCCCCTCTTGCGGGTGTCCTGAGCACAACACATGCCAGAATGCGACGCTGTGCGGGGTTCTCTACTGAGCCGGGGACCTCTCTCCACCTGCCGCCTCGCACCTTGACCCCGTGCCTGCTGGAACCTCACGCTGGCATCCCAGCAGAGAGCCTCCACCACCTCTGGCCCCTCGGGCTCCTAGCTGGGAGCAGCAGCGCCGCCCAAGACGGCATTCCAGCCCGCCAGGGCCAGCTCCTCCCCACGCACCTGGTCAGTGAGGCTGGTCCGGGGCCGGGAGATGAAGAGCGAGCGCGTGTGGGCTTGCCCGTGGTAAAGGAGGGGATGCGGAAGACGAGGAGAGGCAGGTGGAGACCAGTGGGGACAGGAGAGCCCAGGGCCGCTCCTGCATCCTCAACAGCCCGCATGACCTCCTGCACCCCGGGAGGCCAGGCTCGGGGCGCTGCTGGCACTGCACCTGCCTCCCTCCCTTCTCACGAGACTTTGCAAGGCTCAGGTGGCTACACAGGGCTCTGCAGAGGACAGCCCAGAGGGAAGAGAGCAAGCACACCCACTCCTTGCTTGCGGTTCTCCGGTGGATCCCCATTCATTGCACGTTTCTCTCTTTTCTTCTTTCCTGGAGGTCACAAAACCCCTCCTTCTGAATATAATTTGAGCCTAGACAGGACTGCATACATACGGAACAAGCAAAAGTGGTGGGGCTCAGAGAGCCTGGCCTGTACCGGTTTCCCCAGAAACCCTGAAAATGCCTCACTGACAGATTAAAATCCAGACAACCAGGGAAGGTCCTGGCCACGGCCCCCAGCCCACTAGAGCTCCAGTCTCTGCCACTCCACGGCCACCTTCCATCCCCTGCCATCCACCGCCTCTAGAGGGCGAGCTCCTGAAGACAAGTCTAGGTCTTCTTTATCTCCACCTGCAATGCTCTTCCCTGGAGCTCCCATGGTTTGGGGCCCGGCTCAGTGTCGTGTGGATGAAAATTTCCTGAACTTTCAGAAAAGGAGATGTTAGTTTTCTCCTTGGGGCTCTAAATTTTACTAAAATCATTAGCACAAAACGTTTCATTTGCATTATCTTATTTGGTCCTAAAAGTGTTGTATGAATGGGCAGGCTGCTGAGGCTGGAGGCATGCTTAGCGTGGGGTGGGCCGTCCCATGCTGTGGTGGCGGGGGGGACCGTCCCTCTTACATCAGGGAGCGTGTGGCACCCACCTGGCAGCTGGTATGAGGCTGTCTCCAAGTGCCTGTGTGCTGTCTCCGTGAGGCCCACTCTTTCACACTCCTGCCCACCCACTGCTGGGGTGCTCTCTTCCCACAGACCAGGCGCCTCGGGAGTTTAGGGGCCCTGTCACATCCGCCCAGTGACCACCAGTGTCTGGCCCAGGGCAGGGGTTCAGGAAACGCTTTTGTGGAAATGCTCACGTATCCTCCTCCTCTAGTGCCTGCTCAAAAGTTTTAATTTGAGGGCTTCCCTGGTGGCGCAGTGGTTGAGAGTCCACCTGCCAATGCAGGTGACACGGGTTCGTGCCCCGGTCCGGGAAGATCCCACATGCCGCGGAGCAGCTGCACCCGTGAGCCATGGCCGCTGAGCCTGCACGTCCGGAGCCTGTGCTCCGCAGCGGGAGATGCCACAGCAGTGAGAGGCCCGCGTACCGGAAAAAACAAAACAAAACAAAAAAAAACCACCAAAGGCAAATGTATTGAAAGAAAAAATAGCTAAATAAACGGGACTACAGCAAAATTTAAAACTGTTATGCTGGGACTTCCCTGGTGGTGCAGTGGTTGAGAGTCCGCCTGCCAATGCAGGGGACATGGGTTCAGTCTCTGGTCCGGGAAGATTCCACATGCCGCGGAGCAACTAAGCCCGTGTGCCACAACTACTGAGCCTGTGCTCTAGAGCCCACAAGCCACAACTACTGAGCCCGTGAGCCACAACTACTGAAGCCCGCGTGCCTAGAACCCATGCTCCACAACAAGAGAAGCCACTGCAATGAGAAGCCCGCGCACCGCAACAAAGAGTAGCCCCCACTCGCCTCAACTAGAGAAAGCCCGTGCACGGCAACGAAGACACAACGCAGCCAAAAAAAACAAAAACAACAACAACAAAAAAAACCTGTTATGCTGCAAACGACACCATCAAGAAAGTAAAAAGGCAACCCATAGAATGGGAGAAAATATTTGCCAGTCCTACAGCTGATAAGCAACTTCTATAAAGAAGTCTTAAAACTCATCAATAAAAAGACAACCCATGAAAAAGGGACAAAGGAATGACTGTGGTAATAAGTTTGCACAACTCTGTGAATGTTAAAAAACCACTGACTTGCACAACTCTGTGGATGTTAAAAGCCACTGACTTGTACAACTCTGTGAGTGTTAAAAACCACTGACTTGCACAACTCTGAATGTTAAAAACCACTGACTTGCACAACTCTGTGAATGTTAAAAACCACTGACTTGTACAACTCTGTGAGTGTTAAAAACCACTGACTTGCACAACTCTGAATGTTAAAAACCACTGACTTGTTCACTTTAAATGGTGAATTGCATGTATGTGGATTATAACTCAATAAAATTGTTCTTCTTTAAATGGGCAATTATTTGAATAGATATTTCTCCAAGGAAGAAATACAGATGGCCATTAAGCACATAAAAAGATGCTCAACATCATTAGTCATTAAGAAAATGCAAGTCAAAATCACAATGAGACACCACACTCACTAGGATGACTATGATAAAAAGGACACAATTAAAAGTGTTGACAAGGATGTGAGAAACTGGAGCCCTCGTACATTGATTCTGAGAATATAAAATGGTGCAGCCGCTTTGAAAAACGTTCTGGCTGGTTTTCAAAAGACTAAACAGTTAGCATATGACCCAGCAATTTCATGCCCAGGTATGCACTCAACGGAGATTAAAACATACATCCACATAAAAACTTGTACACAAATGCCCAGAGCAGCATTATTCTTAAAAAAAAAAAGTGGAAACAACTCAAAAAGTACATCAACAGATGAATAAATACTTTGGCCTATTCCTGGGCAATAAAAAAGGAATGAAGTACTAATACGTGCTATAATAGGGAAGAAGCCAGTCACAGAAGACCACATATTGTACGCTCCATTTACATAACATGTCCGTAACGAGTAAATTTAGAGAGACAGAAAGTAGATCAACAGTTGCTTAGGGCTGGGCACGGGGTGGGGCAGAATGGGGAGTGACTGCTAATGCACATGGGGTTTCTTTCAGGAGGTAAAAAATATTCTAAAATTAGATCATGGTGATGGTTGCATAACCCTGTGAATATACTAGAATATATTGAACTGTACAATTCAAGCGGGCAAAGTGTATGGTATGTGAATTATATCTCAATTAAACTGCTTTAAAAAAAATAAGAGCACCCAGCATGTATTCGTTTGTGTTAATTTCTAAGATACATTTTTTTTAAATGACAGCTGAGCAAAATGGAAACAAGAGGAAAATATCAATATGATGAAACTGGAATGAACTACATACACGAAATAACACAACGTTGGTGATCTGGGGCAGTATGGCTGGTGGATGAAGGAGGTGGGCGCCCAGCTTCCAGAGGCCAAGGCAGACAGAAACGTGATCAGCCAGAACATCCCGAGATCCATCAGATGGGAAAAAATTCAGAGGATCAGTCATCTTTCTGATATCGGAATGTTCTTCCCAAGGAGAACACAGTGTGAGTGGCATGAAAGAGAGTTCAGGGTTCCAGGGAGGGCCTCCCCGGAGGGGAACTGCAACTGACAATGTCATCTGATGTTAAACTCTGGAAAACGCTGTTGAGGATTTCTACAGAGCCTGGTGGAGACCTTGGGAGCTCAGCCACGCATTCTAAATAAACTAAGTTAATGAAAACATGAGGCCTCTTTGAACTCAAGGTAAAACAAAAAAGTTGTCCAATAAAAGAGGTAAAATGTTAGTATTCTACATGGCTCAACAGTCAGCAAAGTTTAAACAGTCATAATATTGAGGATCTGGGTAGGGATTTAGCCAAATATTGTATACAAACTGTGTCGTACGTGCATTGCTATAACCGAACACACTGAGAGGACAGAGGGAGATGGACTGAATAGATAATGTCCAACACCGCTGAGTCTACAGCTAGAAGTATATGTGTATTATTTTTAAATCTGGAGGCAAATATTAAATGAACCAGCTAAAACAGTTGAACGTCGTTGCCTTTCAGAAGCAGACCACCATAGCAGAGGCATAAGGGGGCTACTCTTCTTAGTTTTAAGCTCTGGCACTATTCAGCGTTTCCACTGATATGCATATGTCACTTTCTTAAAAATAAAAAATAATAGGGCTTCCCTGGTGGCGCAGTGGTTGGGAGTCCGCCTGCCGATGCAGGGGACGTGGGTTCGTGCCCCGGTCCGGGAAGATCCCACGTGCCGCGGAGCGGCTGGGCCCGTGAGCCGTGGCCGCTGGGCCTGTGCGTCCGGAGCCTGTGCTCCACAACGGGAGAGGCCGCAAGAGTGAGAGGCCCGTGTACCGCAAAAATAATAATAATAATAAAATTAAAATAAACCAGCTACATACAGCAAACATCATTTATAGTCAGTATAAGCTGTGAACGTGGCTTCTAGCAAAGAAGGTACCGGGTGAGACCAGGTGAGGAGCCCCTGGTGCTGTGGTGGAGGAGCTCGCCCACCCGTCGGCGCCTGGCCGGGGCCTCCCGCCAGCCCCAACACGGCCGATGCGCATGGGTGCGGTCCACACTGTGTCCTTTCCTGCTCCCACCTTCTGGCCAGGTGGGCATAGTTGACTTTACCCAGAGAGAAATGCAGGTATGATGACACCCTGGTGTGACTGGAAAAATAAAACAGACATGACTGCAGCTGGAGTCCCAGCTTATGGGCCGCACCAGTTACACGTCCGACAGAGCTCGGGGTGGCTGTGCCCCTATTCTGCTTCCAAGGCCCCTGAGAAGCCCCCCACGTGGGTTTGTGTTAGCTGTACCCCTTCCCAGGAGTGCCCCAGGTTGAGAATGGTGACACAGAGAGAACCTGGAAAGAAAAGGGAAAGGGAGGCAGGAAGCTAGAGTAACACTGAACTAAGCCTAAATTCAACATGGAATCCTGCAACAGGAAAAGACACAAGTGGGAAAACTAGTGAAATTCAAATAAAGCCAGACGTTTAATTAATCATAACATTATCAATGTAGGTTTGTTTTTTTTAAGCAAATATAGTGTGGCAATAGCGGATGTTAAATTAGCAGAAAATGGATAAGAGGTATATAGGAACTCTACATTGGCTTTGCAACTTTGCTATAAATCTAAACTCTTTTCAAAGTTAAAAGCTGACTAAAAATATACATATTGTGCCAAAAACAAATAGACAACAACAACGTCCACAAAACCTCAACGAAGGTTCCTGGCTTTCAAGCGCAAAGAGCAGAGGCAGGCGGGATGGGGAAGGACTGGTCAGGGTGACCGTCCCTCAAGCCTCGCCCTGAGGCTTCATCCTGAGCGTGAGGGGAAGCCTCTGGGACACGGGCTGGTGGGCAGGCCTCGGGGTACAGAGGAGTGAACCCGCACCTGAGCACAGAAGTGAGCTTGGCGAGTCAGCTCTCCTGACCCACAGGACGCCAAGTGTCCAGCGTGGCAGAACTGGGCCCTTCGTAATCCCTGTGACCTGGATTTCAGCAGCCCCAGGTCAGTGGTAAGGACATGGGGGCAGCTGGCACGGCTCTAGGAAGCAGAGCGGGATGTTGGTGCGCTAGATATTTGTCCAATCCTCTCAGCTCATGCCTGCTAACATTCCTGTCAAACCCTGCCCCCCTCTCTGAGGCTGGGGAACAAGACACAAGAGACCCCAGGGATTTCACAAATAGAATCCCGCAGGAGGATGGTCACCCCGTCCCCCGGAGGCCCGAAGAGGACGAGGGGCGCCCAAGTGACCTCTGAGGCTCCTCCCAACTGTCATGCCACGTGGAGTACTGAGGCGGGGCATGTTGGCTAATCTTACAGTGAAGTCCTGTTCTGTGACATTTAAGTGCAGGGATCCGTAACTTATACTTAGGTCTCTGCAAACCAATAAATCCTGCCAGCTTCTTGGGAGTTACAGAACCATTTAATTCGAGAAACAGCAGGAAAATTCCTTTACAGAGACCTCTGAACACCCAGAACTAAATGCACCAATCATTCAAGCCCTTACCGGAAGCTGAGCTCGGAATGGTCATCTCCAGCTAGCCACCCACGGATGCGTTTTCTTTGGCCCACAGCAGTTTTAAGATAAGGAAACTTTACAGAAAAAGCTAGATGTTCAGCTTTTTGTGACAAATCCAAGGCCCTGTCGACAATCACCTAGACCTTGAGTGGTACCTACCGTCTCCCTCCCCCTGCCCCCCGCCAACATGCCTTTCACGTGAGGAGACCGCTCTGGATCACCACCTTCCTTCCCATTACCTGGGATGAGATGAAGCTAGGAGTAAACGAAATATGAGGAAAAGCTGGCAAATATTATGGGTTCTGCAACAGGTACTACAGAATAATGAAAAAACAGCATCTCCCAATAACCAACAAGATCAACAATCTTAGGAGGGAGAGAGGGGCGTCTTGTTTTATCACCATTTATGTCTCGGAACAGCCTGGAGTGACGACAGTGGGGCTGGTCACATACAGGGCCTGGTGTCAGCACTGGAGGAGGGTCACGTGAGGTCCTGCGTGGCAGGGAGAAGGCACATCTGAGAGGTTTCCCAGCCGACAATGGACAGTCCAGGCAGCGGGAGACCAGGTATTCCAAATGGACCCGAAATTACCTAAAGGCTTGATAAAGGAGACTGGACTAACTCATCATAAACCATTCCCAAGCATTACAAACACCCAGGCTCTTAAAGCAAAGGCCCATTTCTACAGACCTCAGGGGACAAGAAGGTTAGCAAGGGGCCCAAGTCTTTTACCATCTGCCTTTCCCTCAGGGCAAGGGGCCCCCAGGTCAGGCATCCACAATCCACGGAACAGGAGCCTTGGTGATACGGCTTAATTTCTACCAAAACCCCAAATCTGTGACCCATCTGGACAAAAGCTGAGAAAGGCAGTGACCCTCAAACGTCATTTTTGCAACTGGGACAGAACCAGGGCCCCATGTTCTTAGAGACCTTCTCACTTTTCCCACCCTTCGAAACACTCTGCTCTACCTTCACATCCTCCCCAGGGGGACTGGTAGAGTCAGGGCTGCACGGGCGGACACTCTGCACTGAACACTTACCCTGAAGACAAAGCAAAGAGAGGAAGCGTATGCTGACGCATGCAAGGCTCTATCGACTTCCTTCACCCCAAACGCTACATTCTAGACAGACACGTACCCAACTATATGAAGAAGACTTTGCCTGCTTTCCAGACAAGAGAATGTGGAACTATTCTCAAAGAAATCCCCCGGGCTTCCCTGGTGGCGCAGTGGTTGAGAGTCCGCCTGCCGATGCAGGCGACACGGGTTCGTGCCCCGGTCTGGGGGGATCCCGCATGCCGCGGAGCGGCTGGGCCCGTGAGCCATGGCCACTGAGTCTGTGAGTCCGGAGCCTGTGCTCCACGGTGGAAGAGGCCGCGGCAGTGAGAGGCCCGCGTATAGAAATCCCATATATTTAAAAGCTTCCACTTCCATCCTTTCTGAAGGAAAAAAAATGGTGCTCTCAAATCAGGAAAAGGCTCATTTTCACCCACTCCCATCAGGGTGACTGCAGGGACTGACTGCCCTGACCAGGAAAACAGCCCCTGGGTCATCCACATCCAGACTGGTTGCTTTCCAGGATGCCCCCAGAGCCCAGGTCCCTGAGGACCACAGGGCGGGGGTCAAGGGGCCAGAACAGCCGAGCAGAATGAAGGAGGACACCGGAGAACACGGTGCTTGGGAGAGGGCACGGCATCAGTCCAAGGACTCCCGGCAGAATCCCACTTCCTATCACTGCGTAACTCAGTCCAATCCAACACCAGCCGAGAGGCCAGTCTACCTGGCGTGAGAGCGGGACAAGAGGGTGGACTCTTGGTCCGCCTCCGAGAGGACACCAGCCAACACCCAGTGAACACACACACATGCTAGTGTCTTAAACCTCTGCGTCTTGTAACATGGGGAAAATGTATGTTTGTTCAAATAAGCAAACATATAATATTTGACCCTGTAGTCATATACACTGTGGGAGGGAGTATAAATTTGGCTTAAAAAGTAAACTTTCTGAAAGTCAGTCTGGTAAGACATATCAGATGCCTTTAAATCTGTCAATAGGGACTTCCCTGGCGGTCCTGTGGTTAAGACTTCACCTTCCAATGCAGGGGGTGCAGGTTCGATCTCCAGTCAGGGAGCTAAGAACCCACGTGCCTCGCAGCCAAAAAAACCAAAACATAAAACAGAAGCAATAGTGTAACAAATTCAATAAAGACTTTAAAAATGGTCCACTTCGGGGTCGTTCCTGGTGGCCCAGTGGTTAAGAATCCGCCTGCCAATGCAGGGGACATGGGTTCAAGCCCTGGTCCGGGAAGATCCCACATGTCGCGGAGCAACTAAGCCCATGCGCCACAACTACTGTGCCTGGGCTCTAGAGCTTGTGAGCCACAACTACTGAGCCCACGTGCCACAGCTACTGAAGCCCACGTGCCTAGAGCCCGTGCTGCACAACAAGAGAAGCCACCACAGTGAGAAACACACACGCTGCAAGGAAGAGCAGCCCCCGCTCGCTGCAACTAGAGGAAGCCCATGCGCAGCAATGAAGACCCAACAAAGCCAAAAATAAATAAATAAATAAGTTTATTTTTTTAAATAAAAATGGTCCACTTCATTCTTTTTTTTTTTTAAATTTATTTGTTTGGGGCTGCACTGGGTCTTTGCTGCTGCGCGTGGGCTTTCTCTAGTTGCGGTGAGCAGGGGCTACTCTTTGTTGCAGTGCGCAGGCTTCTCACTGCGTTGGCTCCTCTTGTTGCAGAGCACGGGCTCTAGAGTACGGGCTCAGTAGCTGTGGCGCACGGGCTTAGTTGCTCCACGGCATGTGGGATCTTCCCGGACCAGGGCTCGAACCCATGTCTCCTGCATTGGCAGGTGGATTCTTAACCACTGCGGCACCAGGGAAGCCCTCCACTTCATTCTTTAAAAAAAAAACTGTCAATGAGCTCTGGTCTGGTTATCTCATTTCTAGAAACCTATCTTAAAAAAAAATCCAAAATGCACAAAGATGCTTATCTTAGGATTCTTAAAACACAGGAAAATAAGGAACGAGCTAAATATTCAACATCAGAAGAACGATGAGTCAATCAATAGCGACATCATGAAATATTATACAGCTACTACAATGTTTACAGGTAATTTAAAACGGAATGGAAGGGCTTCCCTGGTGGCGCAGTGGTTAAGAATCCACCCGCCAATGCAGGGGACACGGGTTCGTGCCCCGGTCCGGGAGGATCCCACATGCCGCGGAGCGGCTGGGCCCATGAGCCATGGCCATTGGGCCTGCGCGTCCGGAGCCTGCGCTCCGCGGCAGGAGAGGCCACAGCAGGGAGAGGCCTGCGTACCGCAAAAAAACAAAACAAAACAAAAAAGACGGAATGGGAGTGATCATGACAGGAGAATACAAAACTTTATACAGGTTATGACCACTGTATGAAGAATGCAAAGAAAATGGCTGGAAGGAAAACGTCATTCGACATTGACAGCTCCTGTCCTGGTGAATTATGAGACGTGGTTTTGTTTCTCTGTGTATTTCTCTAGTTTAAAATTATTCCATGATTAGAATGTGTTAGTTTCATTTTCATAATAAACATAGCAATGTTTTAACTATGAAGTTGGAAAGTCAGAGATTACACTGGCTTGAGGCATCAGGACAGGCTTCCCGGGGGAGGCTGTATTTGAAGTGAAAACAGAAAGACAAAGAGAGAGGGCGTTCCCAGTGCGGGGAACAGCGCCACCAGAAGCAAAGGGACAGGCTCTTCTGTGGAAACACTGATCAGTCCAGTTTGGTTGGCAAATTACCTACAAATTTCCTAGCGGGCTGAAACAGCACAAGATGTGTTCAGTGCCAAATCAGATTCTGAGCACACCTCACATCTCCAAGGTCAATTTTCCCATCCAAGCGAATGTCTAAAGTGCACAAAAATAAATGGAGAAGGGTCGTCTTATTCATTCCTCCCAAGGGAAGCCCTGAGTGGGAAGGGTCCATGAGGCAGAGAAAGAGGGCTTGGATTCCCTCTGGTACAGGAAGAAGGCAGACGGAAACACAGCAAAGGAGGGAATGGAAGCTGGAGCACACGGACAATACAAAGTGGGTGCTGAACTGATATAAAGGGCGGAGAGGTGGAGGGACGGCGCTGGAAGGCAAGTCAGAGACCAGCGACACAGGACCAAGGCCATGGTGGGACCCGCTGCCGTCGAGGCCCGGGCCTTCTGCCTGGTTTTAACATGCATTGCATGGGTAAGGCAGTCCATTAAAGGACTAGACGAGACGGACAAACACGATCGACTTTGGGATTTAGGAACAGCAAGGAGAGAAGTTAGGTGGTTTCAAAAGCTTTGCACAAAATGCGTCTCCCCGCAAGAAGCTTAAGTTGCCTTCACAGGCTGTTCTCTCCACACTGTCTCTAGAAATGGGGTGGCAAGTATTTTCCTTCCCACCTTACATTGAACGGCTGCTCCTATCAGAAAGCATAAGACATTTTAAGGACATAAGGCACGGTCTACTAAATGTCTCTTACCTGGCAGACCTTCACACTCACACACCCCCGGCAAGAGTTCCCCTGGGTTACAAAGGAAGTCCAGGAAAGCTAAGCGACACACGCCCCAAAACGAAATGCCAGAAGTCAGTTTAAAACTCAAGTCTGCCTGGCTCCAAAGTGGCCCTTTTTCTACCACATCACATCACCTCCCCAGACTGGGGGAGACCTCAGGTCATGGAGTCTGATCTACCAAGCAGCTGACGGAGATTCACTCACAGAAGAAAGTGATAAGGCAGCCGGTGGAGCCCTGTTCTCCCAGGAGAACGTCCAAGTGCCGACTGTGCTAAACTCAGAAAGTCGACAGGACGCTGTGAAGAAGAGACACAGGATTCCCTAGACTGTACCCTTGAACCCAGAGAAAAAAGTACACACAGCACTGGCTGCAAAGTGCTGATGAATGATGACATACTTTGGGAAAGACACGCGACCAAGACCTGCGCCTCGCGCTAGTCAAAGTCAGGGCGGAGCTCTCTGTCTGGGTGTCAGTGTTGCTACAGCAAAAAAGACAAACGCTTGACAACATAATTACAACTGTCAATCTTCCTACAAGGAATTAAACTTGGAAACCATTCAGGGAGCAACAGCAGGCACAGGAGTTAACTGCATCTCATAACCTTATTCCCAGTGTGCATTACACCGCCAGGAGGTTATTGCTGGAAAGGAACCATCGTTCATCCGTCGTACCGGCTAATTTTAAATTTTCAATTCAAGATTTTTTTTTTTTTTTCGCAAAAAGGAGAGGTTTGGGGGAAAGTTTATTTTTTTTTTTTTGCGGTACGCGGGCCTCTCACTGTTGCGGACTCTCCCGCTGCGGAGCACAGGCTCCGGAGGCGCAGGCTCAGCGGGCATGGCTCACGGGCCCAGCCGCTCCACACTATGTGGGATCTTCCTGGACCGGGGCACGAACCCACGTCCCCTGCATGGGCAGGCGGACTCTCAACCACTGCACCACCAGGGAAGCCCTGGGGGAAAGTTTTTAATGCCTCTAGTCCCTAGCAACTACAGTTCCACCACCTAGCATAATTTAATGGGGATATATTTTCATTTCCACTTTTGTACCACTTGGGAGGAAGAGTCAGGGCAGGGCTGGTGGCATTCTCACCAGTGAAAAATCTTTGTAGGAGGCCTGCTTTCAAAGTGAGGGAAATAGACGACTAGCCTGGGGAGCCAGAGGCTGTCTACCTATAACACAGACCCTAAAACAAGGTTCCTAGGCTTGGCTGTAAGCACCAATTCATCTCCTGCCAGACAAACAATATTTAGATTACAGACCTAGGCCTCAAGATTTTGGTTTTGCTTTAAATATTTCCCGGAACAAAACCAATGAGACACACTGGGGCTCCCCTCAGCCCTACCAGACGCCCCCAGTCCCTATATCCCCAACCCCAGCAGCTCCATCCCTGCACACACCACAGCTGCTTAGGTCATTCATCACCACGTAAGAAGCCCTCCCAACCTCTGATTCCACTGGTATCACCGTGCTCCGTGTCCTACTCACACACACACACACACACACACACACACACACACACACACACTCACTCACACTCTTCCTGAGCCGCACAGCCAGGCATCGTTTCCTTCCAGACCCTGGAGCCTCACAGCACGGCTGCTCCCAAGTCCGTCCTGGTCGGCACCACGGACGGCACACTGCACAACACAGCAGGTACCATTCAGAAAGACTCTGCTCTGACAGGCATATCCTGGTTGCATCTTAGCAATGCTGCCCACTCTGTTCAAAATTGACAATCTTGGATCTCCTTCCCTCCAACCCGTTGTGACTTCCAGAAAGTGAACCCTCAACCAGAACTGTGATCACGGGTAACGAGAGGCGAGGCAGAGAGAACGAGCCATTCAGAGGCCCTCCTCCCCCACTCACTGCTGACGAGACAGGCTCTAAAACTCGTACAGCGATCAGTTAATTCTCGTAAGATAAAAAAACACACTTAAAAATGTGTGCCGTCTGCTGCCTCACTCTTAGACACAGCACCTGGTCAGGGCAAGGGCGTGGAGTCAGCAAGGCTGGGGACAGGACAGAAACACCACACATCACCTAAGGAATGCACGGGCACCGATGGGCACTTTGAACTAAGCTAAGGGTGGGTGAAATTTTAGGTTCATTCATGGATTTCAAATAAGGAAGTGACAGCTTGGGTTAGGGTTTCAAGAGATCACACAGGCAGAAGGAAGAGGGCCGTCCACAGGGAGAACAGCCAGGACTGAAGCAGGCGCGCAGGACGGAGGCCTGAGAGAGGTGCATTCTAGAACCTTGGAGGAAGGGTCAACAGGACTGCGGAGAATGCAGAGGGGGCGGGGCTGGAGTGGTCCAGGCTTCTGGGGCAGCCTCCTGGCTGGGTGGCGCGGCCACTGACCAAGATGAAAACCAACGGGGGCCACTTGGAGAAAGGTTGGGCTCTGTTTCAGATACAGGGTCTGAGAGATTTCTATTAGGCAACTGGATCGATAAGGGCTGTCACTGAGCAGGGAATTCTTGGGCTAGAAACACAGATTCTGGAGACGTTGGCGTAAATACTGTGATTGAAGATTTAGATGTGAATGAGATTCCTCAGGATCTTTCAGAGAACGGGAAGACGAGGAGGTGCTCCACCAAGCCTAGAAGACATGAGCATCGAAGGTGCAGACGAGAGGTCGGGACGGGGACGGTGAAGGAAGAGCCCCTGAGGAGGGATGCTGCTGTGTGCTGGGAAGAAGAGCGTCATGAAGTGGTGCTGCTTCCAAGTTAGCCCGTTACACTGAAACATGCTTGTAAGCCAAAGGACGATCCACCTGAAACTTAAGGTGCACAGAGAAATACACCTTTAAAAAGTCTTTTAAAAAAGTATCAGCCTGTCTGCAGACTTGGGAGAAGTAGCAAAAAAAAAAGGGGAAGGAAAGCAGCGAAACGCGGGGCTGGGATAGAAGGTGAGGGTGCAGGGGATTGGGCAAGGCGGGGGCCCTGTGTCGACACCCCCCTCACCCGTCAGCACTGCTGCCCGCTCCCTTCTCCCCGGCTCAAACCCCAGCCCTTGAAGGACAACATGTATAACAGATGCTGACTTGCAACAACCACTAAACTTTAGTGCCTCAGTTTCCCCACACGGGAAAGCTGAAGAGAAAGCTCCTACCATCTTCTTTGACTGCACACGTGACCTTTAATAAATCACTTAACTTCTCAACCTTAGTTTGCACCCTGTAAAGTGGAGTGACGACATTTACAAGGTTCGCGTGGGGAACACAAGTAAGGCACACAACTAAAACGGTGCGCGGCACACGGAGCGCAGATGAGATCCGGCTCTTACGGGCGGGAGTGGCATCTTAGCCCAGTGTATTGTTCTAGGTGGCCCTTTCCCTAAGTGTCCAAGTAGCAAAAGCTAAGTATGGGCCCCTCATCTCCCTGCCCCATACCTCATTATTAAATACAGCAGTAGTGGCTAATTATTTTCACAGGAGTGGCATGCCTTTGCCTGAGAACATAAGTCTTTATGATGAGTTTTAAAAAGAAAACCAAATTTCACTCACATAATTTCTACTTAGCAAGGCCTTTCAAGGATTATAATCCCACTGATTTAAAGACTGCTTGGGACTTCCCCGGCAGTCCAGAGGTTAAGACTCCGTGCTTCCACTGCAGGGGGCACAGGTTCGATCCCTGGTGGGGGAACTAAGATCCCATATACTACGCAGCCAACAAAAAAAAAAGACCGCTTGCACTAGAATTCCTTCAATGAGCTCTACTAATGAAAATAAAGAGAGGAAATAAATATAAATTAATGAATAATGCCAAAGGGTTCGTAAACCAAAACCCACTCTTCTGTTTGTTTTCTTTTATATGTGCTCTAAGATATTTTCCAACAGATTTTCATAATAATTTCTACAAGGCAATGCCACAATGGGTAGGTGTGCAGGGACCAAGCAGTCACATTTACGAATACAAGGCGCTCGCCTAGCACCTCTGAAGCCTGCTTCTGCAGTCTTCCACTCCCACAGCGCCTGTCAAGCCCCCTTAAACCCTCCCTGACCCGTGGTGGCACAAAGCACTGGGCCGAACAGGCTGGGCCCCTGACTGCAGCCTACCTAGCAAGGTAGGGGCTCGGGGGCGCTGGTGGGGGGCAGGTCAGCAGGAGACGTGACTCAAATGCCACAAAGACAACCCAATGAGGCACTCTGGTTCCTGAGCTACCTTCCAGATCTTAAGCTTGTTCATACGTTTCTGGATTCCGTGAACCAAAATTCCCATATTCCCCATTTCCATATACTATTTACAACAAAGATATATCACTTAGGGTAACACGGCTGAATTTCTCAGACTCTGAGAATGAAAAAGTCCTAAACGTGAACCATCTAGCAGGAACTCCTTCCAGGGCAGCCCAGACAGGACCCGCAGAGAAGAGAACATTATTATTATACGAACGTAAACACCTGGGGCGGGGGAACCAACAGTATTTAAGAACACAAACTCTGAAGCCAGTGTGACGAGGTTGGAATCCTGGCTCGAGCTAGAAAACCTTGGACAAGCTTCTTAATCTCCTGCGCCTCACCTGGTTCACCTGCAAGATGGATATAATGCAGCACTAAACTCAGAGAAGGGTTGTAGAGATGAAACGTCAAGTGTTTAAAGCCGTGCTTAGCAGGGTATCAGCAAGATGTCTGAATAGAAGGTGCCCAGCTCACATCCCCCACGTTAAGAACAAACTGACATCCATCCACAGACCAAAGGGTCCTCATGGGAGCTTTGGGATCCAGGTACAAAGCTGCAAAACCCTGGTGGAGCCCAAGACCGAGAAGAGTCGCTGGGAGAAGGCAGGCTCCCTGACAGTGGCCCTGGCTACAGACCGAAAGCAGCCCTGCCCCCATGGACTCGGCTGTGGCCCAGGTTGGCCACGGTCCTGCACAGAGCCATGCTGCCTAGGCACCAGGAGGTGCCGCCCTGTCTATGCCCCTGTTAACAGGATCTCCAACCTCAGACCCAACCTGTGACCTGGCCCCAGCCCCACTCTAAGGTGGTTTAGAGTCACTCCTGCCGGCCCAGGGACCCAGCCATACCCACCTTTGCCCCTGGTAGCAGGACTGCTGACTTCAGTCCCAGCTGCAGACCCTCAAAGGGCCCTATGACTTGATTCCAGGCCCAATATGCCATGGTCCAGGGGCAATACCGCCCACCCAGGAAACCAGTGTGAGACACGCCTGTCCGAGCCCCCACCGGCAGGTCTGCTGACCTCAGTTCTGACTGCAAATCCTGAAGCAGCCCTGTGACCCTATTCTAACCCCACTCTACCCTGGTCCCAGAGGCAGTGCCGCCTACCCAGAGACCTGGTGGGAGCACGCTTAGGGATACAGCAGATGCCACCCTCACCCATGACCCTGGTAACAGGCCTAGAAATGGCACCATGACCAGGCTGCTCAACCACAGCCCTGGAGGCAGGCCCATCACCCAGGTGATAGACAGGATTCAAACCACCTACATCCCCAGTAACAAGCCCGCCAACGGTGAACACAACTGCAGATCTGGCAGCAGCCAAGTGACCAGGCTCTAGCCCTGCTCCAATGCAATCCCTGAGGCAGTCCCATCAGTCCGGGGACAGAGCAGCAGAAGGTCTTTACCTACTAAAATCCAGCCTGTAAAGACAGGAAGAGGTGTTTGCTCCTTCAAATGCACAGACATCAACACAAGGCTACACGGATAACGATGAATCAGGCAAACATGCCCCACCACAGGAAACCAATAAAGCACCAGTAACCAACCATAAAGAACTGGAAATCTGTGACTTGCCTCACGAAGAATTCAAAATAATGGTCTTGGGCTTCCCTGGTGGCGCAGTGGTTGGAAGTCCGCCTGCCGATGCAGGTTCGTGCCCCAGTCCGGGAGGATCCCACATGCCACAGAGCGGCTGGGCCCATGAGCCATGGCCACTGAGCCTGCGCATCTGGAGCCTGCACTCTGCAACCGGAGAGGCCACAGCAGTGAGCGGTCCGCGTACCGGATAGACAACTCAACAAAATCAGGATAACAATACATGAACAAGATGAGAATTTCAAAAAAAAGGAATCATAGACAAAGACCCAAACAGAAATTCTGGAACTGAGGAACACAATGAATGAAATGAAAAATCCAACAGATTTCTTCAGCACTACCTGACCAAGAAGAAGAAAGAATCTGTGAACTCAAAAACAGGTCATTTGAAATTATCCAGTCGGGGTGGCGGGGAGGGGAAATGAAACATAGTGAAGAAAGTCTATGGGATTTATGGGACACCATCAAGCAACTCAACAGATGCACTATGGGACTCTGAAAAGGAGAAAAGAGAGAGAAAGGACCAGAAAGTTTAGTTAAAGGAATAATGGCTGAAACTTTCCCAAATCTTGAGAGGGGTATGCCCATCCAGGTTCCTGAAGCTCAAAGGTCCCCAAACAGGATCAACCCAAAGAATGTTACACAGAAACACATTATAATTAAATTATCAACAGTCAAAGACAAAGAGAAAATTTTAAAAGCAGCAAGAGAAAAAAGGATTTATGATATACAAAGGAACCCCTATAAGGCTATAAGTGGATTTCTCAGCAGAAAACTTACAAGCCAGGAGACAGTGGGAAAATATATTCAAAGTGATGAAAGAAAAAGATGACCAATGAAGAATACTATACCCAGCAAAGCTGCCCTTCAGAAATGAAGACAAGACAAAGACTTTCTCAGACAAGCAAAATCACCACTAGATGATGGTGGTGACTAGGGAATCATCACCACTAGACCTGTCTTACAAGAAACGCTAAAGGGCATTCTTCAAGAGGAAGAAAGGAACAAAGAAACTACAAAAAAGTCAGAAAATACTGGACAAAATGGCAAGAGCAAGTTCTTACCTGTCAATAATGACTTTAAATGTAAACAGATTAAATTATCCAATCAAGAAAACAAAGTGGCTAAATGAATGAGAATACAATATCCAACTATATGCTGCATGCAAGAGACTCAAGCTTTAAAAATACACATAGGCTTAAACGGATGGAAGAAGATACTCCATGCAAACGTTAACCAAAAGAGAGCAGGAGTGGCTACACAGTTGTCCCTCTTTTTTTTTTTTTTTTTTTTTTTTTTTGCTGTATGCGGGCGTCTCACTGTTGCGGCCTCTCCTGTTGCGGAGCACAGGCTCCGGACTCACAGGCTCAGCGGCCATGGCTCACGGGCCCAGCCGCTCCGCGGCATGTGGGATCTTCCCGGACCGGGGCATGAACCCGTGTCCCCTGCATCGGCAGGCGGACTCTCAACCACTGCGCCACCAGGGAAGCCCCAGTTGTCCTAAGTTGTCTTAACAACACTGTACCAGTGTTGAACTATGCTAGTCCACTTTTACGCAGATGTTTTTTGATAAATACAGTACTACACGATCCACAGTTGGTTGAATTTGTGAATGCAGAATCTTGAATACAGAGGGCTCACCGTAACGTTACATGCAGTTGGCACCCCTAACCCCCATTGTTCAAGGGTAAACCATTTTTATATTAGACAAAATTGACCTTAAGTCAAAACTGTCAAAAGAGACAAAGAAGGTCATTACATAATGATAAAAGGTCAATTCAACAGGAAACTGTAAGTTATAAATATATATTTACCCACCATCAAAGCATCTAAATATATAAAGCAAATACTGACAGATCTGAAGGGAGAAATAGACAGAAACACAATAATAACAGGAGAGTTCAGTATCCCACTCTCAAAATGGATAAGTCACCCAAAGAGAATACCAGTAAGGAAACAGCAGAGCTGAACAACACTATAGACCAAATAGACCTAACAGACATATACAGAACTTTCCATCAACAACAGAAGAATACACACACTTCTCAAGTGCGCACAGAACATTCTGCAAGACAGATCACATCACAGTTCACAAAACAGGTTGTAAAAATTTCAAACAGATCAAAGCATTACCAGTTCAAAGCCTTAAATGTAAGACCTGAAACTGCAAAACACCCAGAAGAAAACACAGGGAAAAAGCTCCTTGACATGGGTCTTGGCAGTATGTTTTTGAATATGACACCAAAAGCAGAGGCAACAAAAGTAAAAATAAACAAGTAACTAAATATCTAACTAGATAACTTCTGCACAGCAAAGGAAACAACAAAATGAAAAGGCAACCTGCAGAGGGGTATAAAATACTTGTAAACCAAACCTGATAAGGGGTTAATATCTAAAATATACAAGAAATTCATACAACTCAGTAACAAAAAAATAAAACAAACAAACAAAAAAAAACAATAAATAACCCAATAAAATTAGGCAACGTACCTGAAAATACATTTTCCCGGAGAAGACATACAGATGGCCAACGGGTACCTGAAAAGCAGCTCAACATCACTAATTATCAGGGAAATGTAAATCAAAACCACAATGAGATATCACCTAACACCTGTTATAATGGCTATTATCAAAACCACAAGAGAACAAGTGTTGGCAAGGATGTGGAGCAAAGGGAACACTCGCACACTATTAATGGGAATGTAAACTGGTGCAGCCATTATGGAAAACAGCATGGAGACTCCTCAACAAATTAAGAATAGAGCTACCATATGATTCAACAATCCCATTTCTGGGTACGAATCCAAAAGAAATAACATCACTATCTTGAAGAGATACCTGAACCCTCATGCTCACTGCAGCATTGTTTGCAGTAGCTAAGATAAGGAAACAACCCTGGTGTCCAACAATGGATGAAGAGATAAAGAAAACATTTATTTATATATATATATAAACATATTAAACATATTTATATATAATACCTATTTACGTAAAATAAAATTTAATTTATATATTCATTTAAATTTTACATATTTATATATTATATGTATTTATTTAAATAAAATAAAGTAAATAAATATACATGTATTTAAATAAAAGTAACTTATTTAAATAAATTTATTTATTTAGAAAATATAATGTTATATGTATAATGGAATATGATTCAGTCTTAAAAAAGAAGAATATACTGGGACTTCCCTGGCGGTCCAGTGGTTAAGACTTTGCCTTCCAATTCCAGGGGTACAGTTTGATCCCTGGTCAGAGAGCTAAGATCCCACACAATTTGCAGCCAAAAAACCAAAAAACATAAAACAGAAGCAATATTGTAACAAATTTAATAAAGACTTTAAAAATGATCCACATCCAAAAAAAAAAATCTTAAAAAAAAGAACATCCTGCCATTTAACAATATAGATGAACCTGGAGGACATTATGCTAAGTGAAATAAGACAACTCAAGACAAATACTACCTAATCTTACTTATATGTGGAATATAAAAGAGTTAAACTCATAGAAGCAGAGAGTAGAATGGCAGTTGCCAAGAGTTGAGAGGATGGGGAAATGAAAAGGTGTCGGTCCAAGGTTACAGAGATGCAGTTATGCGGGATGCCTAAGTTCTGGAGATTTCAGGTACAGCATGGTGACTGTCATTAATAAAACTGTACTTGAACTTTTCTGAGAGAATTGATCTTAAGTGTTCTCACCACACATACACAAGGTGACGTGAGGTGTGAAGTGTTAATGAGCTTGAATGGGGTGATCATTTCACAATGTATACACATATCAAACCAGCACATTATACTCCTTAAATATATATAATTTTAATTTGTCAAGTATACCGCAGTAAAGCTGGAAAAAAGAGAAAAAGAAAATTGGAAAGTATCAAAACTTTTTTAAAAAAATAGTCTTTGGCACATAGTAAACACACAGTAAGTGCTAGTTATCACATCATCACCATCATCTCTTATAAGTCAGAGAAAGTAAAGAATGTTGGAGAGTTTTAAAAATACTCTAAGATGTTTCAAAAAAGTAATTGGGCTTCCCTGGTGGCACAGTGGTTGAGAGTCCGCCTGCCGATTCAGCGGACACGGGTTCGTGCCCCGGTCCGGGAGGATCCCACATGCCACGGAGCGGCTGGGCCCGTGAGCCATGGCCGCTGAGCCTGCGCGTCCGGAGCCTG